>NW_016107656.1:1780878-1992933 GCF_001604975.1 Cebus imitator
AAAAAAAAAAAAAAAAAAAAAATCCATATGAGGGATTGGAAGATCTGGAGACAAGTAAAAAAAAAATTTTGGTTCTCCCTGATTTACAGGCCTTTTTAAACAATACATCTCTCTGTGAAGACTCTGGCCTGAACAGTGGCCATTGAAGAATCTTGGGGTGGTGAGAGGATCTGGAGACAGTAGTGACTAGCCTGTCCACTGAGAGGTCTGCCCTTTGATCTGACCACAGCATGGTTAAGCTCACACCACAGATAGGCTAGTTCCTCCTGTCAGTCAAATAAGAGCGCTCCCAGGCTAAGAAGAATCATTAGGGGGAAAGAACTGCCACTGGGAAAAGTAGCAACTGAGATTATAATTATTCTCTTATCTTACCCTTCTTTAGGGGGCTGGTCAAGAAACATAATCCAAATATCACTTTTCTCTTCAACTTAACCGAATTATATACCTTATCACCCCAGCAGCTTAGGCAATAAATGTTACTGAAAGGACTAATTTAAGATCTGAATTTATTTTAATGAGTCTTTGTAATATTGCAGCAGATGTGAGTCTGCTTAAATACAACCTGTACTTGCTGAGAATCTCAATGAAGTCCCAAACATATTAGATGGCTAGACAAGACAATTTTTAAATACAAAAAGGAAAAGGAAGCCAAAAGAAGAGGGAGAGAAGGAAGCAGGCTTATTTTGTTCCGGATGTGTTCTCTGCACACATGCAGCCCTGGAAGGCGGGGTCATGGCACAGGATTAATAACTGACAGCTGTTGTTAACTCCTATGGAAGAGTAGATAACCTTATGTGGAATCCATACACAGATACTGGGTGGCAGAGTAATGAGTCCCCCTGGAATGAAAGCTCAGGCCTTCTTTGTTGTAACTATCGATCTACTGTAGAGTCCTGATGTGATTTAGATGAGGGAGGAAGAGATAATGGAATTGATTATTCTATTTAGGAAGCCAACTAAGACAGAACTCCGGTACAATACATGAACAGAAAAAAAACCCATTCAATCATTCCTTGTCTTTTCTTTGCAATCCAAAGCAACACAGGGTAGCCATGGTGACAGGGGAATACATCTTGATAAACATGTAGCTCTGAATTTCAGGGACACTCCTGTAACACAACCATAACATTGCATTTCCTGCTCTGACGTTTTAATGATCATATATCCCAGGCCTAAGACAAAGCCTTAGATGGTTATATTCCAGTGAGGGTGAGCTTGAGGGACAGAGGACTCACCCAGGGAGAAAAGGAGCCTTTCACAATTGACATCTTACTTTCTAACTTCATTAGGTAAATATTTCTTTGATTCAAAACCGGATTCTGTAAAGTAATTGTCTTAGCTCAGGCTGCTATAGCAAATTATCATAGACTCATAGACTGGATGGCTAAAACAACAGACATTTATTTCTCAACGTTCTGGAGGCTGGGAAGTCCAAGATCAAGGTACCAACAGATCTCTGTTAGATGAGGGCTCACTTATGCTTCCTGGTTTGCACACAGGTGGTTGTATCCTCATATGGCAGAGAGCAAAGAGAGAGGGACCTTCCGGAAATAACTAGGTCATGAGGGTGGTGCCCTTATGAAGAGGATTAGTGCTGTTCATAAGGGCACCACCCTCATGACCTTGTTGTTTCCCGAAGGTCCCTAATCCCACCATATGGGAGTTAGAATTTGAACATATAAATTTTGTTGGGCCTGAGTGGTGCAAGGACATAAACATTCAGTCCACAACAATAATGAAGTTCAGCCCCTGTACCATTCAGTCTAGTTCAGTGGTTCCCAAGTGGGAATGGGGAAACTAGAAGGTGAGGGGACCTTTCCCACAAGGGACATTTGGCAATATCTGGAGACATTTTGGATTGGCATAACTGAGCACGTGATGCTACTTGTGTCTAGTAGGCAGAGACCACAAATGCTGCTACACATCCTAATGTGCAGGATGGCCTGCTGCCAGAAAGGATTCTCCAAATTATCCAGTCGAAAGTGTCAGTCATGAAAAGATAGTGTCTGGCAGAGCTGGAAGGTGAGCAGAGAATGATAGGTTTCAGTAGGATATTACATATTCTGCCTTTTATGAATGGAAATACTTATGTTGATATGACTTCACAGTTTACAAAGGACTTTGAGGTATTCCTATCACCACTACTTCTACACCACGATGAAATTAACATTTATTGAGTGCATACTGTGTGCACTCAATAAATGTTAATTTCAGAAACTGTGTTAAGCATTTTACATGAGCCAATTCAGGTATTTTTAACAAAAGAATCTATGAGGAAGATATTATCACTGTGTTAATAATTAGTATTTATTAACTATGAAGCAACTTAGGGTAAAGGGGACGTAGTGGCTTGCCTTAAGTTACATCCTACTTAATGTCAGTCCTAAACAGTGGCTACAACAGGGTTCTTCTGACTTTGAGTCCAATGGTCTCCTAGAGGTCATGTACGTATCCTACATCTACCCCACTTCTCCTTGCACCTACTTCCTCTTTAGAGCATAAATTCTCTTGGGGCAAGGACTATCTGTCAATTGTACCCACTGCAACTTGGGTGGGGTTAGGGGGTGGAATGCAGATTTAAGTGCCTGGACCACAATCAAGATTGAAAAAATGTTGGTGGAATTTAATAAAGACAGTTTAACATTGAAACTTACTTCAAAAGAGTTCTCTTCTTTAAGAGGTATTGACAGAAATGGAATGATACTGGACATGAAAGAACTAGTCTATTAAAAAAAAAGAATGATGGTTGTTGTCTTAATATTTGGGAGAATTAATGAAGAGTACTGAATATTCCCTTCTCTGCCCAGCGAGACTCTTTCCTTGGTTCAGGCCACAAGTGTAAGATTCTAAGGGGTTTTCATCAGCACTTGTGCTCCAGGGAAGGCTTCAAAATGAATGAAAGCTTTTTGAAATACTAAGTTTGCTTGCTTGGAAGTGGGAGAAGTTATTTCAGTAATGCTGCCAGCGGCTCAGTAAGAATTGAAACTCAAGACACTGGAGACTTCAAGCCTCCCCCAGCCTGCCCATGGAGCCCTGTGGGTCTCTAGATGTCTCTGAGTGTCTGGCGATTCACAGAACAGCTACCTGCCATAGTGGTTTTCTCTCTTACAATTGGTTCTCCTGGACTAGGCTTCAAATAAATCCAATTTTCACTTGAAAATTATGAACACTTAAAGCACACATATTGACTGTGATACTGTGATCCACATTTCCACTTCAAGGACTTGCATCAGGATTTAAATGGAAGAGGTCAGAGTTCTTCCTCTGATGTAGGTTGAGTTCATCACGGGTGATTTGGGGAAGGTATAGAGAATACAATTGCGTTAAGGAAGCTTCTATCCCACCTGTCTTATCAAGTTACCTACATGGTGTGGTTTCATTGGATTTACCCACTGTCATGTGTCTTTCAGACCTTAAAACACAAAAAGAAAAATGAGTTTCTTCAGTTTCATCCATCTCTTTGCTTTTTCTTTTTTAAATTAATTTATTTTACTTTAGGTGCATACTGTATCTGGCATTTCTCCCCATGTCATCCCTCCCCACCTTCTTTGTTAATCCTGGTATTTGGGCATAAGCTCTTTAGCCTAAAGCTTGGTATTACAGATTGAGAACAGGAAAAATATAAATTTTATTTTGGATTCCATTGATAAACTGTTATATGATTACAGATAAACACCAACTTCTTGGAGTGATTTGGTAATTTCAGCTCAGCAATTATCATGGCCAGGTTTGTGGATACCAGCAGTTTGGCAGACTGGATTTTCCAAGACGGCTGCAACAAGATCAGCCATCCTGCATGCTTTTCTCACAATATTACATTGCCACTTTTCTCAATAAGAAGTGAATTCTGTGTTCCTGCTTTTTGATTCTGGGTAGGCTTGTGAGTACATAGGAAGAAATGTCAGGTGACTTCTAAAACAGGTTTTTCATTTGTTTGTCTTGTTTTTTGATGTAGTCTTGCTCTATCACCCAGGCTGGAGTGAGCGGCATGATCTCGGCTCACTGCAACCTCCGCCTCTTGGGTTCCGCAATTCTCCTGCCTCAGTCTCCCAAGTAGCTGGGATTACAGGTGCATGCCACCATGCCCAGCTGATTTTCTTGTATTTTTAGTAGAGATGGGGTTTTACCATGCTGGCTAGGCTGATCTTGACCTTCGGACCCTGTGACCTGCCCACCTCGGCCTCCCAAAGTGCTGGGATTACAAGTGTGAGCTACTGCACCCGGAATTCTAAAGCAGATTTTAAAAGATGATGCATCTTTCACCTGGCCTCTCTTTTGGGACACCTGCTCCTAGAACCCAGCTCTCATGTTGTGAGGGAGCCCAGGCCACATGTAGCTGTTCTAGCCAACAGCTTCCACTAAGGTTCTAGCAGACAATCAGCATTAAATATTAGATACTTGAGGAAGAAAATCCAGGCAAAATATTAAAATTGCCATCTGACTTTTTCTTGTGGCCTGTGATTAAATATGAAAGGAAAGAGATAAGCCAAAGAAAGAACTATTACATTTAAAGGGCCCCAAATTTGGCGGGTTTGAAATAATACATTTTCTCATAGGCTTTCTGGATGTCAAATGATTCTAACATTAAGAAATGCCTTTTAAGAGGTGAAATTGGTTGGGACTGGCTGGGCTGTTGGCATAACCCACAGAGAATGAGGAAAGGTAGGGTGGGGCAATGGCCCAATCCTGAGTAGGGCAGAACCAGGGGAGCCCCCACCCCCAGCCAAGGGAGGTGGTGAGTGATTGTGGAACCCCACCCAGAAAACCACACTTTTTCTGTGGATCTTTGCAACACATGGATCAGGAGATTCCCTCATAGGCCCACACCACCAGGGCCTTGGGTCCAAAGCGTAGAGTGTTGTGGACTCTTGGCAGCCACTCAGGCATGTATGGAGACCCAGGAGTCTTTTGCATACCCTGGTTTTGGTAATTCTGATGAGACAGGAGATCATCTCTGCATTCCCATGGGAAAGGGGCTGAAGCCAGGGAGCCAAGTCATGTTCTGCAGGCTGCACTCACATGGCAGCTCTAAGGTAAGATCCACTGACTTGGAATTCCAGCTGGCCAGCAATAACAGACTGGAGAGTGCCTGAGATGACCAAGTTCCTGGAAGAAGGGGCGGCCCCCATCTCCGTGGCTCGAGTCTGCCATTTTGGCCTGCCAACTCGGGGAAATCTGGGTGGTCTGAACTGGGAAGAATTCCCCACAGCACAGCATAGCTGCTGTGGCAGATCATGGTCAGACTGCTTCTTTAAGTGGGACCCTGATCTATCCCTCCTCATCTGGCAGGGCCTCCCTGTGGGAATTTCAGCAACTCTAGCCAGGGCTTTATGGACAGAACTCTAATCTCTCCCTGGGATGGAGCCACTTGGGGAGGGACAGTCACTGTATCTGCGGTTCAGCCCCCTGGCTCTGAAAAGTCTGGGTGGTATGGATGAGGCGGGTTTCTCTCAGTGTAGCACATCCACTCTGCCAAGGAGCAGTCAGACTGCTTCTTTAAGCAAGTCCCTGATCCTGTTTCTTCCGACTGGATGAGACCTCCCAAAAGAGGTCTCCAGATACCTCCTACAGGAGCACTGGGGTCAGCATCAGGCTGGTGCCCCGCTGGGACAGAGCTCCCAGAGGAAGGAGTAGGCTGCCATATTTGCTATTTTGCAGCCTTCACTGGTGATACCTCCAGGTGTAGGAGGGTCTGAAGTGACTAGGGCCTGCAGTGGATCCCCAGAAGACTGTAGCAGCTTTGCAGAAAAGGGACCTGACTGTTAAAAGAAAAACAAACAGAAAGCAACAACAACAACAAAAAAACTCACAAAAACCCTATTCAAAGGTCAGCAACCTCAAAGATCAAAGGTAGATAAGCCCACAAAGATGAGAAAGAATCAATGAAAACATGCTGAAAACTCAAAAAACCAGAGAACCTCTTTTCCTCCACATGATCACTACATCACTCCAACAAAGGCAGAGAACTGGGCTGAGGCTGAGATGGATAAATTGACAGAAGTAGCTTCAGAAGGTGGGCAATAACAAAATTCACTTAGCTAAAGGAGCATGTTCTAGCCCAATGCAAAGAAGCTAAGAATTACGATAAAATGTTACAGGAGCCGATAACCAGAATAGCCAGTATATAGAGAAACAAAAATGACCTGATGGAGTTGAGAAACAGAACATGAGAGCTTCACAATGCAATTACAAGTATCAATAGCCAAATAGACCAAACAGAGGAAAGAATCTCAGTGCTTGAAGACTATCTTTTTGAAATAATACAGGAAGACAAGATAGAGGCAAACAATGAAAAGGAATGAACAAATATGAGATTATGTAAATATGAGATTATGTAAAAAGACCAAATCTAAAACTGATTGGAGTGCCTGAAAAAGATAAGGAGAATGGAACCAAGTCAGAAAACATACTTCAGTGTATCATCCAAGAGAACTTCCCCAACCTAGTAAAACAGGGCAACATTCAAATTCAGGAAATCCAGAGAACCCCAGTAAGATATTCCATGAGATCAACCCCAAGATGCATAATCTTCAGATTCTCCAAGTTTGAAGTGAAAGAAAAGATGTTAAGGCCAGAGAGAAAGGCCAGGTCATCTACAAAGGGAAGCCCATCAGACAAACAGCAGACCTCTCAGCAGAAATCCTACAAGCCAGGAGAGATTGACAGCCAATATTCAACATTCTTCAAGAAAAGGATTTCAAACCAAGAATTTCTTATCTGGCCAAACTAAGCTTCATAAGCAAAGGAGAAATAAGATCTTTTACAGACAAGCAAATGCTGAAGGAATTCATCACTACCAGGCCTGCCTTGCAAGAGCTCCTGAAGGAAGCACTAAATATGGAAAGAAAAAACCATTACCAGCCACAAAAAATAACACTGAAGTACACAGACCAGTGACACTGTGAAGCAAGTATGTAAACAAGTCTGCAAAATAACAAGCTAACATCATCATGACAGGATCAAATTCACACATAACAATATTAATCTTAAATGTAAGTGGGTGAAATGCCCCAATTAAAAGACATGGAATGACAAGTGAATAAGGAGTCAAGCTTCACTGGTGTGCCATCTTCAAGAGACACATCTCATGTGCAAAGACACAGGTGGGCTCAAAATAAAAGGATGGAGGAAAATTTACCAAGCCAATAGAAAACAGAAAAAAGCAGAGGTTGGAATTCTAGTTTCTGACAAAACAGATTTTAAATCAACAAAGATTAAAAAAAGACAAAGGCATTACATAATGGTGAAACCTTCAATTCACCAATAGAAGCTAACTATCCTAAATATATATATGCACCCAATACAGGAGCACCCAGATTCATAAAGCAAGTTCTTAGAGATCCACAAAAAGACTTAGACTCCCACACAATAATAGTGGGGGACTTACCCCACCAACAAAATTAGACAGATCATTGAGACAGAAAATTAGCAAAGATATTCAGGACCTAAATGCAGCTCTGGATCAAATAGACCTGATACATATCTACAGAACTCTCCATTCCCAAACAGCAGAATATATATTCTTCTCATCACTAAATGGCACTTACTTTAAAGTTATAACAGAATCAGAAGTGAAATAAAGTACTCCTCAGCAAATGCAAAAGAACTGAAATAATAATAAGTAGTCTCTCAGATCACAGTACAATCAAATTAGAATTCAAGATTGAGAACCTTACTCAAAATCACACAACCACATAGAAATTGAACAACCTGAATGACTCTTGGTTAAAGAGTGAAATTAAGGCAGAAATCAAGAAGTTCTTTGAAAATAATGAGAGCAAAGAGACAACATACCAGAATCTCTGGAACACAGCTAAAGCAGTTTTAAGAGGGAAATTTATAGCACTAAAAGCCCACATCAAAAAGCTAGAAAGATCTCAAATTGACAACCTAACATCATAACTAAGAGAACTAGAGAAGCAAGAGAAAACAAACCCCAAATCTATAAGAAGGCAAGAAATAACCAAGATCAGAGTAGAACTGAAAAAGATATCGAGACACAAAAAACACTTCAAAAACTCAGTAAATCCAGGAGCTGATTTTTTGAAAAAATTAATAAGATAGACTGCTAGCTAGACTAATAAAGAAGAAAATAGAGAAGAATCAAGTAGGTACAATAAAAAGTGATAAGGGGGATATCACCATTGATCCCACAGAAATACAACTAACCATCATAGAATACTATAAACACTTCTATGCACATAAACTAGAAAATCTAGAAGAAATAGATACATTCCCGGATGCATACACCCTCCCAAGACTGAACCAGCAAGAAGCTGAGTTCCTAAATAGACTGATAGAGTTCTGAAACTGAGGCTGTAATAAATAGCCTACTGATACGGTTAGGCTGTGTCCCCACCCAAATCTCATCTTGAATTGTAGTTCCCATAATCCTTGGTGGGAGGTAATTGAATCATTGAGGTGGTTTAGCCCATGCTATTCTTGTGATAGTGAGTGAGTTCTCATGAGATCTGATGGTTTTATAAGGGGCTTCCCCTTTCACTCAGCTCTCATTCTCTCCCCTGCCACCCTGTGAAGAGGTACCTACAGCTATGGTTATGTTTCCCAAGGCCTCCAAGAACTGTGAGTCAATTAAATCTCTTCTCTTTATAAATTGCCCAGTCTCAGATATTTCTTCATAGAAGCACGAGAATGGATTAATACAGTCAATTGGTACTGCTGAGAGTGGGGTGCTACTACAAATATAACTGAAAATGTGAAAGCAATTTTGGAACTGGGTAACAGGCAGAGGTTGGAACAGTGTGGAGGGCTCAGAAGCAGACAGGAACATGAGGGAAAGTTTGGAACTTCCAAGAGACTTGGAAGGTTCAGAGACAGAAAGATGTGGGAAAGTTTGGAATTTTCTAGAGACTTGTTGAATGGCTTTGACCAAAATGCTGATAGTGATATGAACAATGAGTCCAGGCTGAGATGGTCTCAGATGGAGGTGGGGAACTTGTTGGGAACTGAAGTAAAGGTCACTCTTGATATACCAAGAGACTGATGGCATTTTGCCTCTGCTCCAGAGATCTGTGGAACTTTGAACTTGAGAGAAATGATTTAGGATATCTGGCAGAAGAAATTTCTAAGCAGCAAAGCATCCAGGAGGAAGCAGAACATAGAAGTTTGGAAAATGTGCAGCCTGATGATACAACAGAAGAGAAAACCCCACTTTCTGGGGAGAAATTCAAGCTGGCTGCAGAAACGTACATAAGTAACAAGGAGCCGAACGTTAACCACCAAGACAATGGGGAAAATGTCTCCAGGGCATGTCAGAGACCTTAATGGAAGCCCCTCCTATCACAGGCCTGGAGGCCTAAGAGGGAAAAACGATTTCCTGGGCCAGGTCCAGCCCGACTCTGCTGTGTGCAGCCTTAGGACTTGGTGCCCTGAATTCCAGCCACTCCAGCCATGGCTAAAAGTGGCCAACATACACCCTCTCAACACCAGCCTGTGAAAGAAGCTAGGAGTGGGGCCACAAAACCACAAGAGTGGAGCAACCCAAGGCCATGGGAGCCCACTCTTGCATCAGCATGAGCCAGATATGAGACATGGAGTCAAAGGAGATAATTTTGGAACTTTAATGACTGCTTTATTGGATTTTGGACTGATTTATGGCCTGTAGCCCCTTTGTTTTGGCCAATTTCTCCCATTTGGAACAGGTATATTCACCCAGTGCCTATACCCACAGTGTATCTAGGAAGTAACCAACTTGCTTTTGATTTTACAGGCTCATAGGTGGAAGGAACTTGCCTTGTCTCAGATGCAACTTTGAACTTGGACTTTTGGGTTAATGCTTGAATGAGTTAAGACTTTGAGGGACTCTTGGAAGGGCATGACTGTGTTTTAAAATATGAGGGCATGAGATTTTGGAGATGCCATGGGCAGAATGATATGGTTTGGGTATGTCCTCACCCAAATCTCATCTTGAATTGTAGTTCTCCTGATGGGAGGTAATTGAATCATTGAGGTGGTTTAGCTCATGCTAGTCTTGTGATAGTAAGTATATTCTCATGAGATCTGATGGTTTTATAAGGGGCTTACCCTTTCACTTAGCTATCATTCTCTCACCTGACACCCTGTGAAGAGGGGCCTTCAGCCATGGTTATAAGTTTTCTGAGGTCTCCTCAGCCATGCAGGACTGTGAGTCAATTAAACCCCTTTTATTTATAAATTTGCCAGTCTCGGGTATTTCTTCATAGTAGCATGAGAATGAACGAATGTACCTACCAACAACAACAAACCTCAGGATCAGATGGATTTACAGCTGAATTCCACCAGAGGGACAAAGAGGAGCTGGTGCCATTTCTACTGAAACTATATTTCAAACAGTTGGAAAGGAAGGACTCCTCCCCAACTAATTTCATGAGGCAGCATCATGCTGACACCAAAACCTGGCAGAGATACAACAAAAACTTCAGTCCAATATCCCTGATGAACATCAGTGCAAAAATCCTCAATAAAACACTGGCAAACCAAATCCAGCAGCACATCAAAAAGCTTATCCACCATGGTCAAGCTGGCTTTATCCCTGGGGTGCAAATTTGGTTCTACACACACAAATCAATAAATGTAATTCATCATATAAACAGAACTAAAGACAAAAAATACGTGATTATCTCAATAGATGCAGATAACGGCTTTGATAAAATTCAACATCCCTTCATGTTAAAATATCTCAATAAACTAGGTATTGAAGAAACATACTTCAAAATAATGAGAGCCACATATGGCAAACCCATAGACAACATCATACTAAATGGCAAAAGCTGGAAGCATTGCCCTTGAAAACTAACACGAGACAAGGATGCCCTCTCTCACAACTCCTATTCAACATAGTATTGGAACCTCTGTCCAGGGCAATCAGGCAAGAGACAGAAATAAAGGTATTCAAATAGGAAGAGAGGAAGTCAAACTGTCTCTGTTTTCAGATGATGTTTCTGTATCTAGAAAACCCCATCATTGCAGCCCAAAATCTTCTTAAGCTGATAAGCAGCTTCCTCAAAGTCTCAGGATACAAAATCAACGTGCAAAAATTGCTAGCATTCTTATACACCAACAACAGACATGCAGAGAGCCAAATCATGAATGAACTCCCATTCACAATTGCTGAAAAGAGAATAAAATGCCTAGGAATAGAGTTAACAAGGGACATGAAGGATCTATTCAAGGAAAACTATGAACCACTGCTCAAGGAAATCAGCACACAAACAAATGAAAAAACATTCCATGCTCATGGATAGGCAGATTCAATGTCATGAAATTGGCCACACTTCCCAAAGTAATTTATAGATTCAATGCTATTCCTATCAAACTACCAATGACGTTCTTCACAAATTGAGAAAAAACTACGTTAAAATTAATATGGAATCAAAAAAGAGCCTGAATATCGAAGACAATCCTAAGCAAAAAGAACAAAGCTGGAGACATCACACTACCCAACTTCAAACTATACTATGAGACTACAGAAACCAAAACAGCATGGTACTGGTAGAAAACAGACACAGAGACCAATGAAACAGAATAGAAAACTCAGAAATAAGTCTGCATACCTACAACCATGTGATCTTTGACAAATCGACAAAAACAAGCAATGAGGAATGGATTCCCTATTTAATAAATGGTGCTGGGAGAACTGGGAGAAAATTGAAACTAAGACCTCTTCCTTACACCTTATGCAAAAACTAATTCAAGATGGAATAAAGACTTAAATGTAAAACCCAAAACATTAAACACCCTGGAAGAAAACCTAGGCAATACCATTCAGGACATAGACATAGGCAAAGACTTCATGATGAAAACACCAAAAGCAATTGCAACAAAAGAAAACATTGATAAATAGGATCTAATTAAACCAAAGAACTGCACAGCAAAAGAAACTATCATCAGAGTTAACAGACAACCTACAGAATGGGGGAAAATTTCTACAACTTACCCATCTGACAAAGGTCTAATATCCAGAATCTACAAGGAACTTAAAAAAATTTACAAGAAGAAAAACCAACTACATTAAAAAGTGTGCAAAGGACATGAATGGAGAGTTCTCAAGAGAGGACATACATGTGGTCAACAAACATGAAAAAAGCTCGACATCACTGATCATTAGAGAAATGCAAATCAAAACCACAATGTGATACCATCTCACACCAGTCAGACTGCTATTATTAAAAAGCCAAGAAACAGCAGATGCTGATGAGGTTGTGAATAAAAAGAAATGGTTTTACACTGCTGGTAGGAATGTAAATTAGTTAAAACATTGTGGAAGACAGTTTGGTGATTCCTCAAAGATCCAGAAGCAGAACGCCATTTGACCCAGCAATCCCATTACTGGGTATATACCCAAAGGAATTAAATCATTCTATTATAAAGATACATGCATGTCTGTGTTCATTGCAGCAGTATTCACAATAGCAAAGACATAAAATAAACCCAAATGCCCATCCATGATAGACTTGATAAAGAAAATGTGGTACATATACACCATGAAATACTATGCAGCCATAAAAAACAATGAGATCATATCCTTTGCAGGAACATAGATGGAGTTGGAAGCAATTATTCTCAGCAAACTAATGCAGGAATAGAAAACCAAACACTGCACGTGATCACTTATAGTTGAGTTGAATGATGGAAACACTTGGACGCATCAGGGGGAACAAGACATACTGGGGCCTGTTGCGGGGGGTGGGGGAAAGGAGAGCATCGGGAAGAATAGCTAATGGATTCTGGACTTAATACTTAGGTGATGGGTTGATCTGTGCAGCAAACCACCATGGCATGCATTTACCTATGTAACAAACCTGCATTCTCCACATGTACCCTAGAACTTAAAATAAAAGTTAATGAAAAAAGAATAAAAAATTCTGCTTTCAGGAAACTTCACTAAATTAAACAAAAAGAACTACCAGAGGCTGGGTAATTTATAAGGAAAAGAGGTTTAATTGAATCACAGTTCCACATGGCAGGAGAGGCCTCAGGAAACTTACAATCATAGTGGAAGGGGAAATAACACACGTCTTACATGGTGGCAGGAGAGAGAGAGGGAGTGAAGGGGAAAGTGCTGAAACACTTCCAAACAACCAGATCTGGCAAGAACTCACTCACAAAACATCACTAGGGGGATGGTGCTATGCCATGAGAAACTGCCCACATGATCCATTGGCCACCCACCTGGCCCCTCCTTCAACACATGGGGATGACAATTCAACATGAAGTTTGAGTGATGACACAGAGACACAGACACAGACACACACAGAAACACACACACACACACACACACACACACACACACACGTAGATCAAATCCAGGGTGAAAGTGGTAAAAAGTGTCAGGAAAATGTGGTCTAAGGATGAAGCCACAGGTGTGACTGTAGAATGGTTTGTTACCATCTTAAAAAGATCTAAGGCTGTGCTTTTTGAACAGACAAACCCCTCTTTCCTCCAGCATGCTAAGGACATTGTCCTATAGGAGTCTCACCAGGATTTCTAGATGGAGAAGGGTTTATCTCCAAGAGATTTGTAGATATGACCTTTTCTAATAGAGTGGATCATAAATGCATACACATTCATGGACAGAAAGCAGGTTGAGAAAGCCACTCAGTTACAAATTCAGTTTTCTTTTGGGAAGGAAAGTATGACATAGAAGGCAGAATGAAGAGCCAAGAGCCACAATGAACAAGACAGTAGGACTGAGCATGACTTAGGGAACTGCCAATATGTGCTTAGCAGGATTTCAGAATTGCTATGAGACAGTGACTGCTGTTTGCCTCCAGTTCCTCACTTTTTTGAATGAGAGGAAGCAAAGTGGTGATCTTAGTTTGTCTCACTATTGTATGTTGGGGGAATTGGGAGAGAGGAGTTCAGACAGCTTGACTCTCTAATTCACAGGCTTTTGGATAGGGAGGAATGGTACTTAAGGGGCTATATCCAAGGGGGTACATCCAAGGATTCTAATTATTATGCAGACGTGATTTAGATGATGATTCCTAGACCTGGTGCCATAATGGGTTGTTTTGGGAGCTTGAGGGAAGGGAATGAGTGTGTTTTACATATGGGAGGAAGTGAATTATCTTGGACAGAGAGAGGACTGTAGCAGATTCTCTTTTCCAAGATGATCACAAGAAGGTCTTTCATGGGAGGAATGTAGTTGCTACATTGTGAGAGGTGGCATTATGTTCCTTTTGAATGTGGGCAGGCATGTGACTGCAGGGGAAGTGATGTAACTTCCCAGGCATGGTCATACAAGAAGACAGAGCTTCAATCTGGTCTTTTTTGAGATGTTTGCTCTCAGAACCCAGGTGCTCTGTGATGAGGAAGCAGAGGCTATTTACAGGTATTCTACAGAAAGCCCCAGCTAAGATTCCAGCTGATGTTAGTTGTCAGACATGTGAGAGAGAAATTTTTTGAAATGACTCCATACCTAGCTACTGTCTGACTGCAGGTGCATAACAGACCCCAGGTGAAAACCACCCAGCTGATCCCAATCAACCCGTGATCCATGAGGTAATGTCTGCTTTTAGCCACTTCATTTTGGGATTATTTGTTATACAATAATAGAGAAGGGGAGCATCCTATTCACTTTTATTGCTTTGATATGTTTTAAAGTTTTATGTAACCTTATATACATATATTACATATGAGAAAAGGCCAGTGATGCATAAAGCCTCAAAAAGGTTGTTAAATTCTTTAGGTTTCTCACCTTCTAACAAAAGTTTTATGTGTAATATATATGTATAAAGAGAGAGAGAGAACATCTGAAATACACTTCAGGCAGCTCAAATCTTGCATAATAATTTCTCAAATTTAATTTAGAAATTTGCATTTCTGCTGACATTCTTGCTTCTTGTTTCTTGTTGAATTTGGTTTTTAATGATAATCTTACTGTTTGTGGACATCGAAACTATGAATTTTGAGATTTGCCATGGAAGTTGAGCTAAAGGGATCTCATCAGATTCGGTAGGTGTACAGCCAAGCAAATCACTCTGTGAACTGTCACCCTTACTGCTGATAAATACCTTTAATTCATTCAAATATATTCCACTTCCAAGGCTATTTATAATAAGGTTTTCCCTCCATCATCAATTCTACTCATCTAGGTTGCCAAAGCTCCCCAAATTATTCTCCCTCCTTTCAATAAATTATAAGAATATAATTAGTAATACATTAAAGGTGCACTTGAACCAAGTCTCCCCTGACCACCGTTTAGTAGAAGTAGGTTTAAAAAAAAATACCTCCAATTTATTTGGTATGAAGACACAAAGTCACATATGGGGTCAATACAAGTCCTGTGAACTGGGATCCAAAGGAAAGATCTGTGTTAGTGTAAATTGGGCCCAGTCACCTAAATAGTTGAGCAAATGAGAGAGAAATGCAAGTAGGATGTTTTGAGGTCAGCGTAAAGCTGAAGGCAGGTAGCTGAATTTTGGTCTATGGTACTGAGTCCGGCTTTTGCAGGCAGTGGCACAGCTATAATCCAACTCCTGAAAGTAACTTTAAAGATTCCTCTGATCATTTAACACTGCAAATTAACTCCTCAGCCATTGCCACTGGTTCCTTCTTTAATGGCTTTACAATTAACAAGTAAACTCAAATAAAAAAGTAAACCTATACAAGAGATAAATAGCAGTTAAATCGGAGTGAGAGTAAGGTATGTGCAGGGCTGTGAGGTCTTGGAAATGCAGATGAAATTTAGTTCCTGCTCTCAAGAACAATTATTGATTTTCTCAGATAGAATTATTATAATATTAATAACTTCCTAGGCCTGCTGTCACACTGTATCCTAAACTGGATGGCTTAAACAACAGGAATTTATTGTCTCATTGTTACAGAGGCTGGACATCCAAAATCAAGCTGTTGACACTGTTGGTTTCTTCTGAGGCCGTGAGGGAAGGATCTGTTTCAGGCCTTTCTGGCTGGCTTGTAAGTGGCCAACTTGATGTTCACTTAGTGTTCTCCCTGTATGTGTCTCTCTGTGTCCAAGTTTCCTTTTTTAAAAATAAGAATACCATTCATGTTGGATTAGGGCCACCGAAATGACCCCACTTTAACTTGATTATCTTCTCTCCAAGTAAGGTGAAGACCCTATCTTCAAATAAGGTCACACTGTGAGGTACTGGGGATTAAGGCTTCTGAATTTGGGGAGTGAAGGCAGTTCAATCCTTAACAAGTATGATAGTCAAGTAGAGCGAGAAAGTACAATGCAAAAACAATGATATGTGACCCGAGACCTCACAGTCTTTCTGCAAAGTCAAGGCACACACAAGTAGGTAATGATTCAACTGTGTATAATACAGATACAGAGATTTCTAGCATGGTACCGCTTTCATTGTCGGGGGCCAAAAGAGATCCTCAGAATTTTATCCACTTCTGGCAAGACTACTCGCTGATCTGCCTAACATTATTCAAAGAATTCTCACCACTTTCTGCCTAGAGGCATTCAGGACTAATGTCATTTTGGCTATTACCAGAGTATGTCAGCCACCACATGAAGCCCTGGTCTCCCTTCCTCTCCTGCACAGTAATTCCCATAAGGCTGTGGGAAACCTTCTGCTGTGCCTTTTGGAAATCTCAGTCATTGGCAAAATCCCCACACCCTGACCTCTTTTCTGAATATTTGCATCTTGTCCTTGGCTCCCAGTAAGAAAACTGTTTCCTGGCCAGGCGCAGTGGCTCATGCCTATAATCCCAGCACTTTGGGAGGCGGAGGCATGTGGATCACAAGGTCAAGAGATCAAGACCATCCTGGTCAACATGGTGAAACCCCGTCTCTACTAAAAATAAAAAAAAAAAAAAAATTGGCTGGGCATGGTGGCACATGCCTGTAGTCCCAGCTACTTGGGAGGCTGAGGCAGGAGAATTGCTTGAACCCAGGAGGCGGAGGTTATGGTGAGCCAAGATCATGCCATTGCACTCTAGCCTGGGTAACAAGAACGAAACTCTGTCTAAAAAAAAAAAAAAAAAGAAAGAAAACTGTTTCCTCTGATGCCCTTTCAAGCAGTAGTCATTTTCCTCCCATAATCCTCCCCTCATTGGGCTCAGAGGTGAGGTACGAGTTTTCCTTGTCCCTTGTTGCTCCTTCCACATCATTCTTCCTCCTTTCTTAAAAAATAAGCACTGTTGAGTTTCAGTGTTCAAGCTGTAACATCTTGTTGCAGCTATCTACCAAGCCCCAGGACATTCGTTCTTACCTGAAGATTTTAAGTAAGAAATCTCACTTCCTGGGGCTTGGCTCACTCTGCAAAATTACTCCTGTTAAAATTATTAGTGATTTTTGTATCCTTGTAAGAAATTCACCCAATTTCTTGGCCTCTCAGTTTTTTGACCTCCTCTCTTCAAAGGATCTTGTCCTCCGTCTACCTCAGCTACTTACTCCCATGGTCATCAGACCTAGACCTTCTCAGTATCAATACTCACTACACAACCTTAACTTTCAGCATCTGGCTCTATGACCAACACCTCACATTTCATGCGAATTATTCTACGATCCTCCTTTCAATCCTCAGCTCCGTCAGCTCTAAAATTCATCAATCTTTTCTTCTCTCCTCTCCCTCTTTCTTCATGACCTCACTTGTCCCCATGTCTTTCCTTCTCTATTTAGCTAAAATATAACGGGCAACCATTAGAATAACCCCTTGCACATATCTTCAGTGTCCTCCTCTTTCATTTTGATTTACCAGCATGACAAAGCCTGCACCCTTTTCCATTCTGCCCTCCTCCTATTCCTCCCCTGCATGCGGAAGGAGAAAAACACTGCCTGCGTTCATTGGACTCACTTCAAATTCACACCCCTGTACCTCTTTCCTACCTATACTCATCCAGCCCTCTGGTGACTTCACTCAGCTTCCCAGCTCAATATTTCTTGGAAGCTTGAACGTTGTTGTACATAATTCCTTTTTCCATAATGATATAAAATTTCCAAATGATATAAAATTCATTGAATGCATGAAGGGTACAGTTTATCTTAAAGGGTAAAAGTTATTCTTCCCTTTAAGTCTAAATTCTCCCGAAGGAATCTTTTATGAGTACTTCTATGATTGCAGTTTAAGAAGTGGTTCATCAAAATCCAGAAACCACTGGGGGCAGTGGTACATGCCTATAGTCCCAGCTACTCAGGAGGGTGAGGTGGGAGAGCTCCTTGAGAGTAGGAGTTCAAGGCTGCT
This sequence comes from Cebus imitator, assembly GCF_001604975.1. Lineage (NCBI taxonomy): Eukaryota > Metazoa > Chordata > Mammalia > Primates > Cebidae > Cebus > Cebus imitator. The sequence continues at coordinate 1,799,037 of NW_016107656.1, forward strand.
GCGACCTATGATGGTGCCACTGCACTCCAGCCTAGAAGACAGAGAGAGAGACTTTTTCTCTTAAAATAAAGAAATAAATAATAAAAATCCAGGCTTAGGCAACTCATGTTTCTCTCCAACTGATAAATCTGAAAGATCCTCTACTTGATAGATTAATTGGACATCCAGGACAGGAATCTTCATGAATTAAAGGAAAAAGCATTTTTTTCAAGAAAAGTGGTTTATCCATCTCTCTTTAAAAGAGGACATCATCACTTTCATCCCCCAACTTCTTTCAGGCAAACTGCTAGTCTGTTCCAGAAATACTTAATGGACCAGCCATAGTTACTACAAAGGCACAAATGCAAAATGAACTGATGATAGTGCCATCTCCTCAATCACTGCGTGTACATTTGAGACTTGAGAAGAAACATATTGTCATATACCTGCATTTTTTGGTTCTTTTTTGGGTTATCTTGGGTTTTTGCTTTTTGAGAAAGTGATTTCCTGTTGTGGTTTGACTTGCATTACTTGCTTTCTGTTGGGAAATTTAAAAACCTGGCTCTATTCTAAACTCTCCATTTGTGTACAAAAAATGACTGAAATGAAACTGCGGGCATCTTTCTTAATCTCAAAACAGCTAAGTGCCTACTCATAGGTACTCTCCTCCCCCTTGTTGGTCTGTTTCATCGATTTCTCAATGTAGAATATTGTCTATTTAAATCAGATGTCTTCCTTAATAGTACCTGTATTAGTCAGGGTTCTCCAGAGGGCCAGAACTAATAGGATATAAGTATATATGAAAGGGAGTTTATTAGGGAGAATTGGTTCACACAATCATAATGCGAAGTCTCATGATAGGCCGTCTGCAACCTGGGGAAGAGAGAAGCTCGTAGTAGTCAGTCCAAGTATGAAAGCCTCAAAACTAGGGAGGCTGACAGCGCAGCCTTCAGTCTGTGGCCGAATGCCCCAGAGACTCTGGCAAACTAGTGATGTAAGTCCAAGAGTCCAAAGGCTGAAGGACCCTGAGTCTGATGTCCGAGGGCCGGAGGAGTGGGAGAAAGCATTCGGCATGCGAAAAAGAAGCAAGCCAGAAGATTCATCAAGCAAAGTTATTTCACCTTCTTCTGCATGCTTTGTTCTAGCCTGGCTGGCAACCCAAGGTATGGTGCCCACCCACAGAGTGGGTCTTCTCCCAGTCTACCAACTCAGATGTCAATTTCTTCCAGCAACGTCCTCACAGACACACCTAGAAAAAATACTTCACCAGCCATCTAGGCATCCTTCAATCCAATCATGTTAACACTGAATACTAACCATCACAGTAGTAAAAAATGTTTCCTAGGACTTGCTGTCATTTTGTAAAGACACTGTTGATGAAATGTGTAATCAGCTTGAATTTATTTTTAAAAAGTAACACAGCACATTTGATCAGTTTTGCTAATGTAAAAATAATGGGCTTTTAAATAAATTTTATAACTATTTCAAGCTAAATAAGTATGGGGAGAAAGAATATTTTTAATATTAAAAAAGCATATTTTCATTTCCTTAAATTCTCAACTCCCTTCTACAAACAAATGAAAGCATAAGATCCTTAGCAGTTACTAAAAGTACCTGAGATTGGGTCTACCAGGTGTATGCAGAGCCTCTTAGTCCCATGGTCCACTGCATCTCTGTTTTTTATCTAAGATGCTTTATATATCTTTCTTAAGTAGGAAGGAGGTATAAAAGGTTTAACAGGTAATAGTTTAAGTTAAACAGGTAACAGTGGGATTTACAATTTATAATCCAAGCACTATGATTCTGTCTGTTCTTTTCACCTTAAAGAACATTTTATGTTTTGCTTAGATTCCTACAAACTATACATGGTTTTTTTCCTACATCTATTGAACAAATTATATAATTTTTAATTGTATTATCATTTAAAATCATTAATGTAGTGAATTGTATTAGTAGATCTTCGAATGTGAAACAAACCTTGTTTGACTGGGACACAACAGTCTTGTCATTAAGTATCATATTTTTTATGCATTGCTGGATTAAGATTGTTAATATTTTGTTTGGGTTTTTTGTGTCTATACATGTGAAAGAGATGAGTTAAAACTATTCCCTTCTCACAGCCATTTTCATCAGGATTTTGAGAGCAAGGCTATCATAGCTTTGTAAAATGGCTAGGGAATACACTTCTTTTTTTATATTCATACATTTTTTGTTTATGATTGAAATTATTTCTCGAACGATAGAATTTCCTCTTGAAACCACTTGAGCTAGAATTTTATTTCTTGGAGAATTTTAATTACTCCCATTCTTTACTAATTATAGAAATGATCAGTTTTTCTATCTCCTTGATTCAGATTTGGTAAATTGCTTCGTGGAGGGGTATGGTGTATTGTCTGCTTTGCTTACTTTTCTAATTCATTGTTGCAAAAGTCTTAATATACTCATATTATTATTTTTAAAAATTTACATGGTTTGATATAATTTCCTTTTCATTCTCAATTTTATGCTTCCTTTCTTTGCCATTTTTCTTAATATGCCATGTTTGCTAATGTTATAAATTTTAGAATATTCTATATTACTTATTAGATTAACTTATTGTTTCCTAATCTATAGCTTAATATTTTTGTTTGTTTGATCTATCAGTTATGAATAGGGATATGTCAACTAAATATTCCACTATGCTGTAGTGGACATTTTAATATCTAGAAATGTATTTTGTCTTAAAAGATAGATTAATCTCATATGAATATAGCTACATTGATTTTATTTTGGTTAGTATATTTCTGCTTTATTTTTCCCTTCTATTGACTTGTAACTATTCTGATTCCTCATGCTTTTGTTTTCTAAACAACACTGAGATATAGTCTGACAACTCTTGTCTTGTAACTGGAAATTTAATTGATTTACAGTTTTAAAGATTAAGTGATATATTTCTATTTCTATCATCTTATTTTTGTCTATTTTCCTGTCTTTTTCTATTTGTTTATTGCTTTCCTTTCTTGTCCTTTTTTAAAGATTGTTTTTCTCATTCTTTTTCCTTTCCCCTTCGATTAGTTTGGTAGTTGTGCAAACTTGGTCTGTTGACTATTTTCTTTGTCACTGTTTATTCTTTTAATGGTTATCCTCAGCATTTTTTACATGCACACTTAACTGATTGTTCAAATATAATCAGTATATTTTCTATCCCTCTATTAATACAAGATCTTCCATTTTCTCTGGTCTTGCTGCTTTGTATGGCATTATTGTGTATTTTAGCCTATCTTTAGTCTACCCTTACCACATAAGAGATGACTGTTTGTTTTCTATAGTCAATTTAAAGAGGTTTACCACCTTCCTTGCTCATTATTCCTTCTTGCATCTCAGGCTTTCCATTTGGAATCAACTTCCTCTGTCTGAAGTGCATTCTTCTAATTTATTTAGTGATAGTACATAGGTAAAAATGTCTCTCAGCTCTTGTTTGTCAAAAAATATCCTCATTTTGACTTTAAACTGAAAGTACTTTCACGAAGCAGACAACTGTTGATTGGCTTATTCTCTTTCAGCACATGCAAGATATTTTTCTGCTCTGTCTGGATTCCCTTGTTTCTACTTAGAGATCAGCTATCAGTTTAACTGCCATTCCTTTGTCATAATTGGTATTTTTCTCCCTGTCTGTTAATCTCTTTGTCTTTGGTGTTTTTCAGATTCACTGTGACCTCTCTCAGTGTGGATTTCTTGGTATTTATTTTGATGTGGATTTGCAGAAGTTATTGATTCTGAGGATTAATATTTTCTCCATTCTTTACATTTTCTCTCCCTCACACTCCGATTATACGAATGTTAGTCCTTTTACTAACCTACATGTCCCTCCACTTTTTCTTTGTATTTTCTATATTCTCACCTCTCTGTAGTGTATTCTGAAAATTTTCTTTTAATCTATTTTCAGCTTTTCAGTTCCCTCTTCAGCTGTATCTAATCCTTTTTTGATTTAGGTTATTTATTATGTTTTATGTATCTAGAAGTTCAATTTTCTTGCTTTCAAATCTCCTTGGTCATTAAAAAGGTCTTTTTTTTTCCTGACAATTTTAAGTCTGTATTTTTATTTCTTTAAACATAATAAACATACTCATTTTACATTGTTTCTGATAATCCCAGTATCAAAATTGCTTATAGAGCTTTGTTTGCTAATATGTTTAGTGTTTTCTACTACAAGTTCATTATTTCAGTGTATGTCATTACACCACACACATGACATTTCTTTGAGGCCTGGACAGCAGGTAAGTTTTTGCATTCACCTCTGTGAAGTTACTGATGAAATCTTTAACCTGGGGCTACATAAAGGGCATTCTCAACTTGAAATTTTTGAGTGTAAATTTGTTTGATATCTGATGTTATAGACTTTCAGGGGAAATATTTTTCTGTCAGTGACAATTTTCCATCTGAACTTGCTAGGTGATTTTCTTTGCTTACCTTAGGATAGATGAATGTTGAAGATTTGGGTTATTTCTAGTTTAATTTTACACTTTATGATAGTAGGTATTCCTAGGAGGCTTACCATTCTGGGAGAGATCCCTTCATTTGTAACTCCTATTGAGGTCTCCTTGAGACCAGAAAGCTCAATATCAACTTGAGCAAATGCTGTCAGATTAAATGTTAGTTTCAGTAGTCAGCCCACGCCTCTGGTTCCTACTTCCAGATGTTTACAGTCTCTGCACTTTTAACATTTTTACCATCTCATATAAGCATTTAAAGTTTTAGGATGTCCGTAATTTTCAGTTCTTTTTAGAGGGAGGATCTACTCAAAGTATATAGTCTGTGGTAATCTATTGTATTGCCAAAACCAAAATTTGGAGTCCTTTTGAAGACTGTGAAAATCACATTGGGATTGAAGAGTTTGTTCAGCTGAGTTGAAATTTTAAAATTATTACAACTTTCAGAAACAGTAAAGAATATATTTGCTCCCAACCTTGTTCATTGCCTTGGGTTCTAATTATGTAAGAATGCCAAGTTTCACTGTATAAGAAAAAGAAATAATGATTATTTTATCATTTTAGTTCTTTGGATTTTTGATAAATGGGACTTTATTGTGTAACTTTGTCTTCAGAAGCCCAAACAAAGAAATGTTTTAAACACATTGTGTATGTTTTAATCTGGAACTTGTAGAAATTTAAAAAATAATTAGTAGAGAAAATGCTAGAAATTTAAAATGTGGTTTGTATAATTTAAAATAAATGATTTCTTAATATATGGACAATTAAGAGTTTCTGTTCTTTAAATTTACTAATTCTCACAAATATTTCTTTTCTACATGTTAACATAGGAACAAAATAATCAAACAACAATAATCTTCCCGAAAGAGATCACAATTACAGCATGAAAATGGGAAGAAAAGCCTTCAGTCTAATATCTAAAAGGCTCAGCTTCCATATAAATGACCTCAGTCTGGAGAGTCTTTCTCTGAAATGATGCATGTCTCAAGTGGGGGCTTTGGTGTAAAACATCACAAGACATCATTTCTTCAGTTTAATAATCCATTTAATACCACCTTTCAATCCCATTTCATGCTCAGTAAAGCAAGAATAAGTGAACCTTTTGCTGACATTGGTTTTGTTGAAGAGCTTTGTTTATAAAGCAGTGGCGGCATGATCTTATCATGGTCCATCATCACTGGTTTGCCGTGTCCCCCATCTGAGCAACACGTCCCTGTGATGTGTGCAGTCTTTTCATAGCGATGACTCCTGTTCTATGCTAAAGTGATTTGACAGCACTTGCTTGCTTCTAAAAGAGAGACATGTTTCAACTTTCTGCCTCAAAAATCTATTTAAGTCATCACTTTTATTCCACTGTCTCTGGATTTTGCAGAGGAAGTAGAAATTCAATTGCTTGAACATGAACAAAAGTGAAGGAAGCCCTGGACACTTAAACTAACTTCTGGAGCTGCACAGTGGACAGCTGATAACTTGATGCTGAAATTACATTCTTGCATGAGCTGTGCTTACCGATAAAACATGAGCTTATTATAATCAAGTTAGAGAGAAAAGGAATTGGGTAGAGTTGAACAAAAAATACTCAGCTCTTGGTACAATGTCTACCTAAGATCTGTGAATGTTGCATATGGTGCCATGTTTCTCTATTTTTAGTTTGAGAATGAGAATAGTAATCAAAGGGAATGATGCAAGTCTGTGTTAAAATATGTTCCCATTGGGGTGTATTTTAAGAGGCTGATTCAGCATTTGCAAAAGAAATACATTATTATGGTTTTTGTAAAATTTGTATACTTTGGCAATTTTATCTTAAACTTCTATAGCGCTTTGTGGGATGCTTTCACATAGAGTTGGTAGCATGAACCCTTTTTTAGGTGAAAGAATGGACATTTAGGGAGTGAATGAATGACCTCATCAAGGTCCCCTCGTATGGTATTAACGAAGCACATCTGGAACCAGTCCCCTGACTCATAATACCAGTGCTCTCTCTAGAACAGCAACTATGCTCTTTGGAGTCCCAGGAGTTCCCTGGATGTCCCTCTGACCCTCTCCTCCACTCTCTCTCACCTGGAAAGGAGCAAACAAGGAAACACAAATTGACAGGAGATTTAGGCTTATACGGCAAATCTAATCTCTGGTCTGGTGAATTCTTCTTACCCTACCACTAGGCAAACATTCATTTCCCAGCATAGTAATGTCCTAGTATGAATTCATTAGAACTGGGAAGTGGATAAACATGCCAAAACATGACTAAAGAGAAAATTAAAAAAAATGTCAATAAGAGCTTCCACAAGGATTTTTTCTGATCATCATGAAGAAGTATCAAATGCCAATTGTGTGTGGTATGCTTGCAACAAAAGTTCCCTCCCAGAAGGGCCTAAAAGTAGGTAGGAAGAGAGGTCTTGAGTCTGAGAGAGTATTGGTTTCTAGCCACCATCATTCTAAAGGAAGACAGAGGGATGCAGGATGTCTTAATGGCTTTGGTGTATACAGAAATATCTGGAGGCTAAATAGAGACCAACTTTACACCGAAAAATAGGGAGCTGCTTTCTAGAGACAAGATAACTGGAAACTTCAGTCAACAGCCCAGGGTCAGCCCCTGGCCCTGCCAGAAGTGGAACTCCTGGAGCAAGTTACTAGCCCTCTCTGAGCCTTGGTGACCTCTATAAAATTGGGATGATGACTTATATTAAAAAGTGGCTCAGAGGAGTAAACTCACTAGAGTACAAAAGCACTTTGTCAATCATAAAGCAATGCACAATGTAAAGAAGAGTGAAGGACAGATTGTCATATATGGCTGTGAACCTTGGCTGTGGATTTTGTCCTGATGATACCAAACAGTCCAGTAGTAAAGCCATCCTCTTAAATGCCTTGGACTCTTTACAGAACCATTCTTGGCTGCTGGCCAATCTGGTGCACCAGTTCCTGAAGCCATGTGGCAAAGGCCAGATGCAGCATTTGAGGAACAGTGAAGTATGGCTGGTGCCTCTCTAGAGCATTACTGAGTATTGTGTATGCTTTGGGGAAATCAAATCGTAACCTGCTGCTAAGGGCTGTGTTCTTGTGACGGTCGCCATCCAGATTTGTGGTGCTATGCTTTGATTTCTAAACATCATAGAAAAAATATTTTAACTAAAAAATTTTAAAGGAAGCATGTAGTTTATTTTTCTCTCTTGTTTTACTTTTCTTTTCTGAATTCCTATAACTGGAGATTACACCCAATGAAATGATCATAACCTAACTATGATTGGCTTATATATAAGCCCATATATATATATATATGTATATATGTGTGTGTGTGTGTATAAGCCTATATATATACAAGCCATATATATATATATGGGCATAAACATTATAAAAGATAGACTTCTACAACACATAGCTCTCCCAATCACCATTTTTTATCCTGGCACAGCAAACTTAGGTTATTTTTAACGTTATCTGTCAGGTCAACCTGAGATCAAAAGGCACTAACAACAATGTTGGTTTGAACTTGACTTGGGGACAATAGGAAGAAAAAAGCTTTCCTGTATATAAAAATTTAGAGTTGCATTCCTGATATTAATCACACTACCATGTAATTAATATTGTGCTTCTGTTTTGACAGGCAGCCTGGTGCTCACTAAAAATCACCTTGAACCCATTCAAGATTCTTTTTTTTTCAAATGTCAGCATTGCATTTTATAAAGCCTAAAATTAGAACATGTATATACAATGGAGAGACAGGCTGGAAACATCAGATTTTAAACAGTTCGGTAAAAAAGTATCAATCTGGGGGCACTCTAACACTGTCTGGTACATCTGTTTCAACTTCTATCAGTACTTGGTATTGAGGTAGAGAAGGCAGCTGATTAAATGACAAATAAACAAAGCAATAGTGAACAAGCATGACAGAATCAAAACACAAAAGAATTTGGTGGCTTAAACACCAGACCAAAAGCAAGCTGAAGTTTAACAGGAAAAACATGTAGCACTGAGAGCAGATTTACAGTGGGTCATAAGCAAAGACCTGCTACCTCTCTTGGCCAAAGGTCATATAAAGAAGAGCTAAAGGCTTTCGTCAAAGGTGATATGATTGCTTTAAACAAAAATGACATAAAATTATGCTAATAAAGGGAAATTTTGGAAAATGTTCTTTTTTTTTTTTTTGCCTCTAATAAAGGAGTAAGTCATTCCCTGAAGGCTGCACATTAGAACCACTGAGTAAGATTTAAAAGGAATTCAAATTTCCTGGGTTTTATACAACTTTTCTGCCTTTCCTGTCTGAGACCTTGCTCAGCTACCCATTCTAGCATATCAGTATGGTTTGGGTTTGTGTCCCCACCCAAAGCTCATGTTGAATTATAAACCCCAGTGTTGGAAAGGGGATCTTGTGGGAGGTGATCTGATCATGGAGCAGATTTCCCCCTTGCTGTTCTCATAATAGTGAGTTCTTACGAGCCCTGGTTGCTTATAAAAGTGTGTAGCACCTCCTTCTTTGCTTTCTCTTCCTCTTTCCTTGGCCACATAAGATGCGCCTGCTTCCCCTTTGGGCTTGATTGTAAGTTTTCTGAGGCCCCTTGGTCATGCTTCCTGTACAGCCTGTGGAACTGTGAGACAATGAAGCCTCTTTTCTTCATAAATTACCCAGTCTCAGGTAGTTCTTTACAGCAATGCGAGAACAGAAGAGTACACATATCCTATAACATGATATTGTTTCTAGTTCTAAAAGTTTTTTATTCTCTTCTATGATGTTTTTGTATATCTAAGTTAGTATCTTTAAACACTAATTTCTTCATTTTGCTTAGATTACCTTGATTCTGTCAGCAAGCGTTGGTGTTGGCACTGCTGTGAAACACGAACGTTCTTGGCATAATTCCTTACAACTGCCTCCCTAAGTAGTTTCTCTCATATTTCATGATTTGGCTGAAAACCCAATGTGGTTAAGAAAAAGATGTGCATAATTGAGGCATAATTATATTGATTCATGTTCGGCTGATAAAGATTTATTATCCTCTAGGCATAATAATGGCCAAGATTTGCCCATGATCAATAACTCTTGAACCGATAAATCTTGGTATCGGCAACAAAAGCCAATATCTACTTAAACGTTTTTCAAACTGTTGCTATTATATGCTGATGGCATAAAACATGGGAGCACATCAAACACAGTCTCTTGAGCTTTATGTTGACACTAAATTTGTACTCTCCAACAGTTAATATTCTAGATTTCAGTGACATAGGGGAAACTGACTGATCAAGAAGAAAGTTAAAACCAAGGATTAATAACATATTTTTAAAAGAGCAAATACCATCAGTGTATGTGGCAGCACCTTGTTAAAATCCAAACCATTATAGCAATGTAAAGTATAATAGAGTTTGTCTACAGATTTAAGCTCTGCATAACATACTTGAAAAATAAATAAAACAAAACAACAACTTTTTGTAAGAGCAGGAAAAGAAGCAAGATAGGAGAAGAAATGAAGCAAAAGTATACAAACAAGCATGATAGGGAAGGGGCCATGACTTAACATTATAGTGGAAACCAGCCTGTGCCAGTAGCTGTCGTCCAGGCTGGAATGCTTTGGTGCGATCCCAGCTCACTGCAGCCTTGACCTTCCATGCTCAAGTAATCCTCCCACCTCAGCCTCCCAAGTAGCTGGGACTATAGGCGTGTGCCACTATGCCTGGCTAATTTCTACATTTTTTTGGTACAGATGGGGTTTTGCCATGTTTCCCAGGCTGGTCTTGAACTCCTGAGCTTAAGCAATCTGCCCGCCTTGGCCTCTCAAAGTGTTGGGATTATAGGCGGGAGCCACCATGCCTGGCTTTGATGTGCGTTGTTACTTTAATTCTTATAACAATTCTGCTACGTACAAGCCAAAACACAAGTTCCTACAGAGCTGAGGCTGGGGCTGAGGAACTGGTTCTGCAGTTTTAAGGAGCAGAGGTAGAATGTGAATCCAGGTCTGTCGGACTCCAAAGACCATGATCTTCCTAGGATTCTAGAAACAAAAAGCCCAATAGTTACATCTACAGGGTCGTTTGGGATTTGTGAAAGGTACGGTAAGGCATTTTCTCAGGTTGGCTAATAGAGCTATGCTGTTCTTTCTTTTCACTCCAGCATTACTTTTCCTGCTATACTAATATATCTCAGGCTACTAGACAACAAATATTCGTGGTTTATAATCATAAAAAGGCAGAAGGACACTGTAATGCAGGCTGTTCCATGGTAGAGTGAAAATATTTTGGGGGATGAAAAGATGCTGGAATGTCTTTGAGCTTCAGGAAGACAAGTCCCTTTCCATCAGTGAGGAATATTGGACCTGCAGCCAAAGATGCCCTCATAGGTTCATGTTCAATTCTATGACATATGAACTTAGGCAAATTTCTTCAAAACCTACTTGAGCCTCAGTAGCGTCAGCTGACTGATAAAACAATCACTGTGCTTGCCCAGTAGACATCATGGGGTATGGGGAAGATCCAGTTTCAGTGTGTGCAGGGAGTCCAGTATTTTTGTGTGTGAAGCCTTCCTGAGAAAATGCAGGCAAGACAAATGTCCCAAAGATGGACTGGAATGTTACAAGGAACTTCTATTTTCTGATCTATAAAAAGGATTCTAATGTCTTTAATTAAACATCACCTTTTAGATGGAAACTTTGCCAATATATTTCAAGTTTTTAATATTTTTCTTGGTCATTTACTTGTTATTATTTTCAAATTACCCAAATAATATACAAATAAATATTGCAAAACCACAGACAATACTGAAGTAAAAAGCAAAAGTCTCTCTATCTTCTTTTCATAAATGCTACTCTCATTCTCAGAGGTAACCACTGCTATTAGTCTGGTATTTTCCATCCTATGCATTTATAAGAATGCACATATATTTCTATGCATGTATATATAAATATATAAAACACATAATTTTGTGGAAATTTTTTTGTAATATGAAAATATCATGTTTCAATATTTGTTCTTTTCTTTCTTGTCAAATACATATTTGTCTTGCTCGAGTTCAAAATTCTGTTGTTGAATTTGCAACTTTCTTTTTTTTTTTTGAGACGGAGTTTCACTCATATTACCCAGGCTGGAGTGCAATGGCGCGATCTCGGCTCACCGCAACCTCTGCCTCCTGGGTTCAGGCAATTCTCCTGCCTCAGCCTTCTGAGTAGCTGGGATTACAGGCATGCACCACCATGCCCAGCTAATTTTTTGTATTTTTAGTAGAGACGGGGTTTCACCATGTTGACCAGGATGGTCTCGATCTCTTGACCTCGTGATCCACCCGCCTCGGCCTCCCAAAGTGCTGGGATTACAGGCTTGAGCCACCGCGCCCGGCCTGAATTTGCAACTTTCAGCATGTGTCAAGTTTTCTTTCCTTATCTGGGTTTAAAAGACTATGCTCTTTACAGTATCAAACCAATCGTTTTCTCCAATTTTCTGCTAATTTTTAGAAAACAATGAAGCAAACCATGCAATTATTTCGATTTCTTGATGCAAACGAATACTGCTCTGCAGACAAAGAGAAAAACACGGCTGAAGCAGAACCATCAGCTACCCGGCAGCACTAATATGAAATTGTTTAAAATATTGTTCATCAGCAACATCTAATTCTAGCAGATAAAGACACTTTAAGGTTATGTGAATAATGCACAAAAGTTCAAGTTGTTTTAAATTCAACCTTATAAAGTCCGAGTTTATAAATGAAAGTTATTTAGTCTTACTTGATAAAGGCACTTTTTCAAAAAGTATGAATTTTCTCACATTCATTGTGTGTGTCTGTGTGTGTGTATGTGTTGCCATCTGCCTGAAAATCTTTTGTCTCTCATGCATTTAATGAACAGGTCTTATTTTACAACGAATTACAATTTCTCTCAGTCTCCATGCACTACAGGTTATTTTTCCCAGAGAAACTCGTGCATTTACTCTTAGAAAAGACAATAGAGTTGAGAATGAATTTTTTAAAAAAAGTCACAAGACAATGAAGATCACCCAGCTAACAACTGAACTTGGTCCTACTAACCCTGAGCAATACCATCTAGTAAAAGGCACTGTCTTGATGGATCATTCATGGAAAACTAAAGTAATTACCATCATTCTAATATTTCTATTTAAATGCATGAAAAACTGATTAGCTGAAGGCAGCCCTAGATATAGCAGAAATGGCCTCTTCTTAATATTTATGCTAATGTAAAAGACATTTACACAAAGGTTAGAGGTGACATATGGGTAAGAAATGATCTTAACATTCACATTATTGTAAGCTATTTACTTACAATAACGAATGACAGGAATATTACTCTTTGGGAGAGATTTAATAGGCAAAGAAGAGTAGGTGTGGAGAAACTAATCAATATTAAAATACATAGAAACTTATGGGCACAAATGTATACATCTGTAAGATCCATTCACGTCGAATCACCAACAACTAATAGAGAAATGGAGCAAGCACACCTCTAAGCTCTAGTTTTACAAGTATATTTCAGTTTACTTTCAGCCTGAGGTAGTCACATTTTTTTTTTTTTAGTCCAAAGAGAATTTTGATAGAAATTAGAAAAGGTTTAATGATTTAGCTGACTTTGAGCATTCTCTACCTCAGATGTAAAGAAACTAAAAAAATGTCAAAATGCTGCCATTTTGAATTGCAGTTACTATCTTGAGCAAGAAATGAAGGACTTGGCTTATAAATTCAATTTGGTTTTTACACTGTCATTTCCACATGGCTAACCCACAGACTGAATACTGTTTTCTGCCAGCTTTCTAAGCACGCTCCAAGGTGAGACTCCCTAGAAATGGTGCATAACAATGAGCATATCATGGAAGCAGTGCATGAAGAACAAATAAAACATGAAATTACACATGAACTCGAGAATCGCATAAGCTGGCTAAGAGTGGGTTACTGCCAATAATGCATTTCAAATAAGCCTCTGATTTAATGACAACCGCAAGCCACAGCCTGATTGAGGGCAATCAAATTCTTCTCTTTTTATCTGCTTCTAACTCACTTTTTATGTGAAAAGAAAAACAGTGCTATTACAATAGCAGCAATAGAAGGCTACACCAAAATCTGAAAATAGGCCATTTCCACAAGCAATTATAACACAATGCACATCCACACTTAAAGTATGTTCAAGTGAACAAGTAACCAATAGCAGCTTCTTACTTAGAGCATCAGTAGAAACTCTCTGGAAACAGAGTATTTGCTTTTTGTTCAAGCATTTTAATTGTGATTGTCCTCAGTGCAACTGTGACTCAAAAAGGTATGAATTTCAGATTCAAAAACTGGATAAACAAGCAGATGAGTTAACCAGGGGAATTGAGGCTGCACTGAAAATGAATGAGCTTAGGTCCCTAAGATAGAGACATCTTTTCTCAGTTTATAAGGGAGAACCTGCAGCTCACTCTGATTGATCACTTCCTAATCATACCTCTGAATCCCAGCCCCAGGACACACTGGCTGAGCCATTTTTTTTTTTGTATCTGAGTGTATTCCATTTAGCATTTCATTGTCTAGTATCTAGTACTGTTTTCTTTGCTTTTAGGAATAATTGTTTTGGGGTGCTTTTAGTTTTTTTAGGGAGGTTCTGGTATGATAGATTCTTATTGAATTAATATTGTATTAAAATGGGAAGAGAAGTTATTGAGGAGCATTTCTCTAGTTTTTTGGTAAGACTATTTGCTAAGAGGGAGTTGGGACAAAACTTTTTCTTTCAAGTGGACTTGGATGTGTGCTCCCTGTACCATACTGTAGAAATTGTAGGTATTCGTGTTTTTGAAAATCCTTAGAGTCAGATAAATAGGAGCTGTGCATGGGGAAAATGAAACTATAATGTTGAAGGGTGTGTGTGTGTGTGTATGCGTGTGTGTGTGGGTGTGTGTATGTGTGTGTGTTTTATGAGACTGGAGGCCAGAGGTAGGCTTCAGAAGACTGATCTATGCTGATCTATTTCCAACTTGCCTGGAAAGACCTTTACAATCCCGTCTAATTCATAACTGAGAGAGAAAATCAAAGTGGAGAAATGCACCCATATTTTGGGTATTTCAGTTCTCACAAGGAGAGGGAACAAAATGGCCTTGTTCCTTTCCTTAAAATCTCCCTGAAGTCAGACCCAAGTTGCTGGACTAACTTCAGGGGCAACGGCTCTTGTTGTTGGACCCTACCCCCTTCTGCCAGTCCTCAGAGCCTCCCCACAATACCAACTTCGCCCCCGACATGAGACTCCTGCTTCTAGGTAAAAATACACATTTTCAGGTGAAACATCAAGAACTTGGTTTCCTTGGTAACTTGGGCAGGGAAAGAGAATTTAAGAGGATCAGAAATATTCATTCTGACCAGGTAGATCCATTCTCCTCTTTACTTCGAAGGCTTTATCTGTAACACAAGGCAGGGTCCCAAGCCTCTCCAAGTCGCTATACAGTTAAAGTTAAATGAAAAGTGAAGTCTGCCACTAAGTTTAGCTCTCCTGCTGAAATCCTTGGGAGATTATTACTTCCTTCTGGCTATATCAGCCCCCCTTTTCCCATACCTATCAGACGGCTTTGAAGCTTTACTTCATTTGAAATATTGTACAGTAAGTGCACACCATGTGCTAATGGGTTACATGGATTAATGGAGCAAATAGTTGCTTAAATTTAATTTGAAAGTAGTTCAGATAAAGACCTAGAGAATTAGTACTGGGGTTAAGGATGGAACCTACTGAGGTATGCCTGGCTGGAGGGGAAAATACAGAGAGCAGGGGGTGCTTCTCCCTTCTCACTCCATCTCCGACAGGAGAGGGTTTTGTTTAGCATCTTTGTGCAGACAAAGGGTATCCTGGTTTAAGAATGAATATGTATGAGTTATTTTTAGATGGATCAGGTGTCACCCTCATATGCCCTGCTGCAACAGG
The DNA here is from genome assembly GCF_001604975.1 of Cebus imitator. Taxonomy (NCBI): domain Eukaryota; kingdom Metazoa; phylum Chordata; class Mammalia; order Primates; family Cebidae; genus Cebus; species Cebus imitator. Next base: position 1,814,350 of record NW_016107656.1, read on the forward strand.
TGCGTGTAGACAAGACACGGCTACCCCCTGCTCTCTATTCAATGTTGTAAAGTAGTTATCAGCTGCTTAAAACAATGAATACACGTGTATTATACATGAAGAAAAGCACTTTGTCAAAGCTATACTATGAGTCTAGGGAAAAGTGTCAGGTTCTTTGCTACACACAGATTTATCTATTGACTGTCCTTTACTTAGCCCTGTCAATGGGTTTCATGACTCAACTGCACCTCATTACCCTTTTCACAACAGTCTGCAAATTCTTATTCATAATCAGACATCCAATTCTAGGTCGCAAAAAATCACTTATGCAGTCTTAATGAATACAGCATCCGTGGGATTTACATTTAGTAAAACTGTAAAGTAAAATACTCATAAAAAGAAAGACAGCCAACCTAATAGTCCAATCCACAATGCAAGTCTACAAAATCATAGCTGAGATGACACAGTCCTGCTTAGTCTTCTCAACACTTTTCCTGTCGAGAAACTGGAATCTAAACTCTAAAAAAAAGGATGAGATTTATGCATGAACAATGACACATGCTAAAGAGAAAGCAGAATTATAAGAAAACTTGATTTTTGTCACCTCATATGACATGGTTTTGCTGCGCTCCCACCCAAATCTCATCTTGAATTGTAGCTCCCACAATTCCTTCGTGTTACGGAAAAGACCTGGTGGGAGATAATTGAATCGTGGGGTCAGTTTCCCCCATACTGTTCTCATGGTAGTGAATAAGTCTCAAGGGATCTGATGGTTTTATAAGGAGAATCTCCTTTCGCCTGGCTCCTTTCTCTTTTGTCTGCTGCCATGTAAGATGTGTCTTTCACCTTCTGCTATGATTATGCGGCCTCTCCAGCCATGTGGAACAGAGTCCATTAAGCCTCTTTTCCTTTATAAATTACCCAGTCTTGGGAATGTCTTTATCAGTGGCATGAAAACAGACTAATATGTCATATATATATGTATATAAAGGAGGGAGGAGGACATACTAGTAATTAATTTTCATAAGAAACGAGATGAAATTGTAGAATGATAAGCTCTTTCCTCTGCTCTTAGAGAATCCATCATTGCTTTGCCAGCATTCACGGGGTGAAGCAAACACAAGAGCTTGCAGAAGAGTTAGAGAGGCATGCCTGTGAACAGCCATGGGTTAGAGAAGGGAAGAATGCAGTCCCCCTGCACTCTCTTTGCTTCTAGATGAACTGGAGGCTTCATTTGGTTCATTTCTGGAAATCCCATTTCTAGAGCAGTGCCTGCCACATAGTAGGTACTTCCTAAATGTTTGTTGAGTGGAGGAATGAAAGAATAACAAATCTTAGTTGAATACATGTCTTCAACTTGCGTTCCATAAAACACATTCTATAAGACATCCATTTCAACAAGACAATTCTCTTATGGAGAAATGGATGATTCCCTGTGGCAGCAAGAACCACAGGATAACTTATAACCTCTATTTGATTTGATTAAAGAAGACTACAACTGTTAAAGAAAAAGGAAACAAATTGGGATCCTGTTCATTTTGATTTTCTGTTATTTCTGTGGCTTACTAATAAGCCAATCAATAATGTGAAAGAAATCCCTGCAGCCATTAGCAAACCTCTTTGGCTAATTTACCATTTTATTTTTAAAGAAGGCAATTACAGAATTTAAAATATATTCAGTCTTCCACATAATTCACCTTCACAATACTGAAAATCTAAATGGTGAATGCAAGTAGATGAGGCTGTATTTTGAGTGGAGTTAGTGGAATTTTTTAAAATAAAAACTTTTTTTTCCAGGTAATTGTAGATTCGCAGATATAAGAAATAATACAGAGAAACCTTGCATATCCTCTACCCAGTACTCCCCAATGGTAACATCTTATAATACTACATGCACCGCAGTATCACAACCCAGAGACTGTCATTGATAAAGTCAAGATACAGAACTTTCTATTGCCACAAGGATCCCTCATGTCGCCCTTTTACAGCCACACCTATTTCCCTCCCACACCCGCTCCACTTAACCTCTGAAAACCACTAATATACTCTCCATTTCTGTAATTTTGTCATTCCAATAATGTTATAGAAATAGAGTCATAAGTAGGTAACCTTTTAGGATTGACATTTTTTTTTCCACTCAGTATAATTCTCCAGAGATTCCTCTATGTTGTTTGTATAATAGCTTGTTTCTTTTCATTTCTAAGAAGTACTTCATGGTATGGATGTACCACAATTTGTTTGACCAGTCATCTGTTGATGCACATCTGGGTTGCTTTTAATTTTTGGTTATTATGAAAAAAGTTGTCATAATCATTTATGTACAAATTTATGTGAATGTGTGTTTTCATTTCTCTAGAATAAATGCCCAGGAGGGCAGTTTCCTGGATGGAATGGTAGTTGTAGGTGTAAATTTAAGACACTGCCAAACTGTTTTCCAGAGTGACTGGGCCATTGTGCACATTCCCACATGCAGTTTATGAGAGATCCAGTTCCTTTGCATCCTCGCCAGCATTTGCTGCTCTCTCTCTCTCTCTTTCTCTCTCTCTCTCTCTCTCTCTCTGTGTGTGTATGTGTGTGTGTGTGTTTGCCATTCTTAGAGGCATGCAGTGATACCTTGATGTGGTTTTAGTTTTCATTTCCCTAATGATGTTGAACCTTTTATATGCTTATTCCTCTTCAGTGAAATACATTTTCATGTCTTTGTCTATCTTCTAATTTAGTTGTTAGGTTCTCAGTATTTACTTTTGAGAGTTTTTATATATTCTAAGTACGAATTCTTTGTTGGATATGTGGTTTGTAAATATTTTATCTTTTCATCTTAACAGATTTTTGTTATAGAACAAAAGTTTTTCGTTTTGGTGAAATCCAGTTTGTCAATTTTTCCTTTAAAGGATTGTATTATTGGTGTCAAAGCTAAGGACGCTTTGCTTAGCTCCAGATGCTAAAGATCTTCTGTTTTATAAAATACAGTTTTTCATTTTACATTGAAGTTTATGATGCATCCTGGGTTAACTTTTTGTAAGGTGTGAGACCTAAGTCTAGGTTTATTTCGTTGCCTATGGGTATCTAATTTCCTTAGCACCACCTGTTGGAAAGAATATACTTTTATTGAATTGCTTTTGCACCTCTGTCAAAAGTCAATTGGGCGTTTCTGTATAAGTTTCTTTCTGGATTTTCTGTTGTGATCCATTTACCAATGCAAGCAGATATTGTTGTCTTTTTCCTGTTTCTGGAGGGAAAATATTGTCCTTCACTATTATGTATAATTTTAGTTGTAGGTTTTTGGTGGGCACGTTTTTTCAAGTTGAGGAGATTCCTCTCTACTCACAGTTTTCCTGAGAGACTTTTTTTAAAAAATCAAGAATGGGTATGGAATTTTGTCAAGTGCCTTTTCTGTATCAATTGTAGTTTTCCTTCCATGTAATTTTTCTTCTTTAGCCTATTATAATATGGTGGATTATACTGAACCAGCCTCATATCTCTGGAATAAACTCATTTGTAGAGTAGAATGGCTTTTATATTGCTAAATTCTATTTGTTAATATTTTATTAAGGATTTTTGCATCTATATTCATGAAAAATATTGGTCTGTAGTTTTCTTTTTTAATATCTTAGTCTGGTTTTGGCATAGGATAATACTACCTTCATAAAATAGGGACATTGTCCTTCCTCTTATGATTTCCTGAAGATATGTAGAAATTATGTGAATTCCTTAAATGTTGGATATAATTCTCTAGTAAAACTACCCAGGACTGCAGAATTGGTTTCTCTTTTATTTTCTGGAGCTCTGAAATAATGGACTAAATTTTCTTAATGGTTATGGGGCTATTCAAACGATCTATTTCTTTTTTCTTTTTCTTTTTTTTTCTTTTGAGACGGACTCTTGCTCTGTTGCCCAGGCTGGAGTGCAGTGGCATGATCTTGGCTCACTGCAACTTCCACCTCCCAGATTCAGGCAATTCTCCCTGCCTCAGCTTCCCAAGTAGCTGGGACTACAGGTGCCTGCCACCACACCTGGCTAATTTTTATATTTTTAGTTAAGACGGATTTTGACATGTTGGCCAGGCTGGTCTTGAACTCCTTACCTCAGGTGATCTGCCCACCTCGGCCTCCCAAAGTGCTGGGATTATAGGCATGAGCCACTGTACCCAGCCCAAATTATCTCTTTCATACTGAGTAAATGGTGGTAGATTGTGTTTTCAAGCAACTGGCCATTTAAATCACAAAATGTTTGTGTGCAGAGTTTTCTTATAGCATTCCCTTTTTATCCTTTTGTTGTTTGCAAAGTGTTATGGGTTAAATTGTACTCCCCAAAATTCCTGTTTAAGTCCTAACCCCCAGTTCCTCAGAATGTAACCCTATTTGGAGATACGGCTCTTACAAAGGAAATCAAGTTAAAGTGAGGTCATTAGGATGGGCCCTACTTCAATATGACTAATGTTTTTATAAAAGGAAGAATTTTGAATACAGAGACATACACATAGATGGAAGACAATATGAAGAGACATAGGAAGAAGATGACCATTTATAAGCCAAGGAGAGAGGCCTGGAACAGATTCACCCTTCACAGCCTTCAGAAGGAACCAACCCTGCTGAGACCTTGATTTTGGATTTCTAGCCTCCAGAATTGTGAGACAATACAATTCTGTGATTAGAGACACAGTCTGTGGCACTTTGTTATGGCAGCCCTAGGAAGTTAACATACAGGATCTGTGGTGAGATACAGTTTCGCTCCTGATATGGGTCATTTGTGTCTTTTCTCTCGGTCAGTGTTTGTCAATTATTCCTTTTCAAAGAGCTAGCTCTTTATTTCTCTACTAATTTTCTGCTTTCGGTTTCATTGCTATCTGATCTTATTTCCTTCCTTCTGCTTGCTTTGAGTTTCTTTTGCTCTTCTTTTTCTAGGTTCTAGAGTGGAAGCTAAGAATATATATATATGAAGAGACTTTAAAAAGTTTGTAGAAAAATGAAATTAAAAAGATTTGATAAATTTATTAATTTTAATAGATAAAAACAAAAAACACAACTTTATTTCTCAACACAAGCGTCATCAGGTTTAAGACAATTTTGTAAGCAACGACACCAACATTTAGCTCATCCCTAAATGACTGAGAGTCCTGGGAATTTAACCATGTCAAAGTAGTCTTTTTAACATTATTAACTGAAGAAAAATGAGTGACCTTTAAAGATTTTTTTAAGATTAGGAAACAAAAAGGAGTCAAGGGGAGTCAAATCAGGACTGCAAGGTGGATGCCTAATGATTCCCATGGAAGTTCTTGCAAAATCGCCCTTGTTTGATGAGAAGAAGGAGAAGTAGCACTGTTGTGGTAGAGAAGGGCTTTCCGTTGAAGATTTTCCAGGTGTTTTTCTGATAAATCTTTCTCAAAATACTCTCATAATAAGCAGATGTTATTGTTCTTTGGCCCTGCAGAAAGTTAAACAAAATACCTTCAACATCCCAAAAAACTGATGCCATGACCTTTGCTCTTGACCAGTCCACTTTTGCTTTGACTTGTCCCCTTCCACCTCTCAGTAGCTATTGCTTTGATTGTGCTTCGTCTTCAGGATCATATTGTTAAAGTAATGTTTCATCTTTTGTTACAATTCTTCAAAGAAATGCTCCAGGATCTTGATTAAAGTTTCCATTGAAAGCGCTCCTCTTGCCTGCAGCTGATCTGGGTGCAACAGTCTTGGCACCTATACAGTTGAAACCTTGCTCAACCTTAATTTTTCAATCCAAATTGTGTAACCTGAACCATTTGAGATGTCTATGGTATTGGTTGTTGTTTCTGCTGTTAGTTATCAGTCATCTTCAAGTAGAGCACAAACAAGATGAATTTTTTCCTTGCAAATTGATGTGTATGGTCTGTTGCTGAGGGCTTCGTCTTCAACACAATCTCATACCTTCTTAAAACAAGTTATCCATTTGTTAACTGCTGGTTTCTTTGGGGCATTGTCCCCATAAACTTTTTGTAAATCATCAGCAATTTCACCACTCTTCCACCCAAGCTTCATCACAAGTGTGATGTTTGTTCTTGCTTCAATTTTAGCAGAATTCATGTTACTCTGAAAGAGGCTCTTTTCAAACTGATGTCTTACCATTCCTAGTGCATTAAACTAGATCCTACTCAGACATGTGTTAACAAGTTAGTATGAGTTTATTTTGGTGCCAAAAAACTCTGAAATCTATGTATCTTTTTTAACTTAGTATAAAATTAAAATATATATATATATATTTTATTGCACTTTAGGTTCTGGGGTACATGTGCAAAACAGGCAGGATTGTTGCATTGGTAAATACATGGCAATGTGGTTTGCTGCCTCCATCCCTGCCATCACCTATACCTGGCATTTCTCCCCATGTTATCCCTCCCCAACCTCCCTACTCCCCACTGTTTCTCTCCTATTCCCCCACAACAGACCCCAGTGTGTGATGCTCCCCTCCTTGTGCCCATGTGTTCTCATTGTTCAAACCTGCCTATGAGTGAGAACATTCGGTGTTTGTTTTTCTGTTCTTGTGTCAGTTTGCTGAGAATGATGGTTTCCAGATTTATCCATGTACAAACAATGGACACCAACTCATCGTTTTTTATGGCTGCATCCTATTCCATGGTGCATATGTGCCACATTTTCCTTGTCCAATCTATCTTCGATGGGCATTTGGGTTGGTTCTAGGTCTTTCCTATTGTAAACAGTGCTGCAATGAACAAATGTGTGCCTGTGTCTTTATAATAGAACGATTTATAATCCTTTGGATATATACCCAGTAATGGGATTGCTGGGTCAAATGGAATTTCTATTTCTAGGTCCTTAAGGAATTGTCACACTGTCTTCCACAATGGTTGAACTAATTTACACTCCCATCAACAGTGTAAAAGTGTTCCTATTTCTCCATATCCTCTCCAGCATCTGTTGTCTCCAGGTTTTTTAATGATCGCCATTCTAACTGGCGTGAGATGGTATCTCAATGTGGTTTTGATTTGCATTTCTCTAATGACCAGTGATGAAGCACATTTTTCATATGTTTGTTGGTATTATATATGTCTTCTTTTAAAAAGTGCCTGTTCATGTCCTTTGTCCACTTTTAGATGGGTTCGTTTTTTTCTTGTAAATCTGTTTTAGTTCTTTGTAGATTCTGGATATTAGTGCTTTGTCAGATGGGTAGATTGCAAAAATTTTTTCCCATTCTGTTAGTTGCTGGTTCACTCTAATGATTGTTTCTTTGGCTGTACAGAAGCTCTGAAGTTTAATTAGGCCCTGTTTGTCTATTTTGGCTTTTGTTGCCAATGCTTTTGGTGTTTTAGTCATGAAGTCCTTGTCTATGCCTATGTCCTGAATGGTTTTGCCTATGTTTTCTTCTAGGGTTTTTATGGTGTTAGGACTTATGTTTAAGTCTTTAATCCATCTGGAGTTAATTTTAGTGTAAGGTGTCAGGAAGGGGTCTAGTTTCTGCTTTCTGCATATGGCTAGCAAGATATCCTAACACCATTTATTAAACACGGAATCCTTTCCCCATTGCTTGTTTTTGTGAGGTTTGTCAAAGATCAGATGGTTGTAGATGTGTAGTGTTGCCTCTGAGGCCTCTGTTCTGTTCCATTGGTCTATATCTCTGCTTTGGTACCAGCACCATGCTGTTTTGATTACTGCAGCCTTGTGGTATAGTTTGAAGTCAGGTAGTGTGACGCCTCCAGCTTTGTTCTTTTTGCTTAGAATTGTCTTGGCTATGTGGGCTCTCTTTTGGTTCCATATGAAGTTTAAGGTGGTTTTTTCCTGTTCTGTGAAGAGGGTCATTGGTAGTTTGATGGGGATAGCATTGAATCTATAAATTGCTTTGGGCAGTATGGCCATTTTCACAATATCGATTCTTCCTAACCATGAACATGGAATGTTTCTCCATCTGTTTGTGTCCTCTCTTGTTTCCTTGAGCAGTGGTTTGTAGAGGTCCTTGAAGAGGTCCTTTATATCCTTTGTTAGTTGTATTCCTAGGTATTTTATTCTCTTTGTAGCAATTGTGAATGGCAGTTTGTTCTTGATTTGGCTCCCTTTAAGTCTGTTATTGGTGTATAGGAATGCTTGTGATATCTGCACGTTGATATTGTATCCTGAGACTTTGCTGAAGGTGCTTATCAGTTTCAGGAGATTTGGGGCTGATACGATGGAGTCTTCTAAATATACAATCATGTCATCAGCAAGTAGAGATAATGTGACTTCCTCTTTTCCTAACTGAATACGCTTTCTTTTTCTTGTCTGATTGCTCTGGCTTGAACTTCCAATACTATATTGAATAGGAGTGGTGAGAGAGGGCATTTTTGTTTAGTGACAGATTTCAAAGGAATGCTTTCAGTTTTTGCCCATTTAGTATGATATTGGCTGTGGGTTTGTCATAAATAGCTTTTACTATTTTGAGATATGTTTCATCAATACCTAGTTAATTGAGAGTTTTTAGCATAAAGGGCTGTTGAGTTTTGTCAAAGGCCTTCTCTGCATCTATTGAGATAATTATGTGGTTTTTGTCTTTGGTTCTGTTTATGTGGTGGATTACATTTATAGACTTGCATATGTTGAACCATGCTTGCATCCCCGGATGAAGCCTACTTGATAATGATGGATAAGTTTTTTGATGTGCCGTTGTAATTGGTTTGCCAGTATTTTATTGAAGATTTTTACATCTATGTTTATCGTGGATACTGGCCTGAAGTTTTCTTTTTTTGTTGAGTTTCTTCCGGGTTTTGATATCAGGATGATGTTGGTCTCATAAAATGATTTAGGAGGGATTCCTTTTTTTTTTTTTGGATTGTTTGGAATAGTTTCAGAAGGAGTGGTACTAGCTCCTCTTTGTATGTATGGTAGAATTGGGCTCTGAACCCATCTGGACCTGGGCTTTTTTTTGATTAGTAGGCTATTAAATGCTGCCTCAACTTCAGCCATTGTTATTGGTCTATTCAGGGTTTCGACTTCTTCCTGGTTTAGACTTGGGAGGGTGCAAGTGTGCAGAAATTTATCTATTTCTTACATGTTTACTGGTTTGTGTGCACAGAGTTGTTTGTAGTAACCTCTGATGGTAGTTTGTATTTCTGTGGAATCGATGGTGATAACCCCTTTATCGTTTTGCATCTATTTGATTCTTCTCTCTTTTCTTTTTTATTAATCTGGCTAGTGGTCTGTCCATTTTGTTGATCTTTTCAAACAAACCAGGTCCTGGATTTATTGATTTTTTGAATTTTTTTTGTGTCTCTATCTCCTTCAGTTCTGCCCTGATCTTAGTTGTTTCTTGTCTTCTGCTAGCTTCTGAGATTTTTGATCTTGCTCCTCTAGCTCTTTCCATTTTGAAGACCAGATGTCTATTTTGATTTTTCCTTGCTTCTCATGTGGGCATTTATTGCTATAAGTTTTCCTCTAGACACTGCTTTAAATGTGTCCCAGAGATTCTGGTACGTTGTGTCTTCATTCTCATTGGTTTTGAAGAACATCTTTATTTCTGCCTTCATTTCATTGTTTATCTAGTCAACATTCAAGAGCCCATTGTTCAGTTTCCATGATGTTGTGCAGTTCTGAGTTAGTTTCTTAATCCTGAGTTCTAATTTGATTGCACTCTGGTCTGTGGGACTGTTTGTCATGATTTCCATTCTTTTCCATTTGCTAAGGAGTGATTTACTTCCAATTATGTGGTCAATTTATAGTAGAAGTGCTGAGAAGAATGTATCTTCTGTGGATTTGGGGTGGAGAATTCTGTAGATGTCTATTAGGTTTGCTTGGTCCAGATTTGAGTTCAAGTCCTGGATATCCTTGTTAATTTTCTGTCTTGTTGATCTGTCTAACATTGACAGTGGAGTGTTAAAGTATCTCACTATTATTGTGTGGGAGTCTCTCTTTGTAGGTCATTAAGAACTTGCTTTATGTATCTGAGTTCTCCTGTATTGGGTACACATATATTTAGGATTGTTAGCTCTCCTTGTTGCATTGATCCTTTTACCATTATGTAATTACCTTCTTTCTTTCTTTTGATCTTTCTTGGTTTAAAGTCTATTTTATCAGAGACCAGAATTGCAACTCCTGCTTTGTTTTGCTCTCCATTTGCTCGGTAAATCTTCCTCCATCCCTTTATTTTGAACCTATGTGTGTCCTTGCATGTGAGTTGGGTTTCCCGAATACAGCACACTGATGGGTTTTGACTTTTTATCCAATTTGCCAGTCTGTGTCATTTTATTGGGAAATTTAGCCCATTTACATTTAAGGTTTTTATTGTTATGTGAGAATTTGATCCTGCCATTTTGATGCTAGCTGGCTGTTTTGTCTATTAGTTGATGCAGTTTCTTTATTGTGTTGATGCTTTTTTCCATTTGGTACATTTTTGGAGTGGCTGGTACTGCTTGTTCCTTTCTGTGTTTAGTGCTTCTTTCAGGAGCTCTTGTAAGGCAGGCCTGGTGGTGACAAAATCTCTCAGCAATTGCTTGTTCATAAAGGATTTTATTTCTCCTTCATTTATGAATCTTAGTTTGGCTGGATACGAAATTCTAGGTCAAAAGTTCTTTTCTTTAAGGATGTTGAATATTGGCCCCCACTCTCTTCTGGCTTGTAGGGTTTCTGCCAAAAGATCCACTATGAGTTTGATGGGCTTTCTTTGTGGGTAACCTGACCTTTCTCTCCTTAGCATTTTTTCCTTCATTTCAACTCTGGTGAAGGTGACGATTATGTGCCTTGGGGTTGCTCTTCTTGATGAATATCTTTATAGTGTTCTCTGTATTTCCTGGACTTGAATGTTTGCCTGCCTTGCTAGGTTGGGGAAGTTCTCCTGGATAATATCCTGAAGAGTGTTTTCCAGCTTGGATTCATTCTGTCCATCACATTCAGGTACATCTATCAAAGATAGATTAGGTCTTTTCACATAACCCCATATTTCTTGGAAGCTTTGTTCATGTCTTTTTACTCTTTTTTCTCTAATCTTACCTCCTCATTTTATTTCATTGAGTTGATCTTCAATCTCTGATATCCTTTCTCCTGCTTGGTCGATTTGGCTATTGAAACTTGTGCATGTTTCGTGAAGTTCTCCTGTTGTGTTTTTCACCTCCATCCTATCATTTATATTCTTCTCTAAGTTGTTTATTCTCATTAGCATTTCATCAATCCTTTTTTCAAGGTTCTTAATTTCTTTGCATTGGGTTAGAACATGTTCTTTTATCTCAGAGAAGTTTATTATTACCCACCTTCTTAAGCCTGTTTCTGTGACTTCATCAGACTCATTCTCCATCCAGCTTTGTTCCTTTGCTGGTGATGAGTTGTGATCCCTTGGAGGAGGAGAGACCTTCTGGTTTTGGGTGTTTTCATCCTTTTTGTACTGGTTTCTTCCCATATTTGTGGATTTATCTACCTGTGGTCTTTGTAGTTGGTTACTTTCGAATGGGGTCTCTGAGTGGATGTCCTTTTTGTTGATGTTGAAGCTCTTTCTGTTTCTTAGTTTTCCTTCCAACAACAGTCAGGCTGCTCTGCTGTAAGACTGCTGGAGGTCCACTCCAGACCCTGCTTGCCTGTGGATCACCTGCAGCAGCTGCAGAAGAGTAAGGGTTGCTGCCAGTTTCTTCTTCTGTTATCTTCATCCCAGAAGGATACCCACCATATGTCAGCCTGAGCTCTCCTTTATGAGGTGACTCTTTGGATATGTGGGAGTCAGGGAGCTGCTTGAGGAGACAGTCTGTGCCTTATAGAAGCTCAAGTGCTGAGCTCTGAACTCTGTTGTTCTGTTCAGAGCTGCTGGGAAGGTACATTTAAGTCTGCTGCAGAAGAACTCATAACTGCCTTTTTTCCCAGGTGCTCTGTCCTCATAGTTTTTTTAATATACATTTTCCATAAACTTTTTGAAGACCCCTTACAGATTTGAAACTTTTCCTCCTTTGTAATGTATCTATTTAGTACTAGAAATTTGCTTTTCAGCCCTGCTTTGTATTCCACAAATTTTGATATATTATATTTTCATATTAATTCATGTCAGTATATTTTTGTGATTTCCCTTTACATTTCCTCTGACCTACAGATTATTTAGAAGTGCACTGTTTAGTTCCAAGTGCTGAAAACTTTATTGTTTTCTTTACATTACTGACTTCTAGTTTTACTCTATTGTGATCAGAGAAAATATTGTGTATAGTTTCAATTCTTTTATGTTTGTTGAGATTTGTTTTATGACCCATGGTATCATTTATTTTGGTATATGTTCTCTAGGCACTTGAAAATAATGATTGTTCTGCTGTTGGGTGGAGTGTCCTATAAATATTGATTCAATCCTTTTGGTTGATGGTGTTGTTGTTGATTTCTTCTATACCTTGCTGATTTTCTTTCTAGTTGTTCTAATGATTGTTGAGACAGCAGTGTTGAAGTTTCCAACTGTAACTGTAGATTTGTCCATATTTCCTTTCTGTTTTATCAGTTATAGTCTGATTTATTTTGTGTCTTGCACATCTTTTGGCTGGAATCTGCTGTTATTGTACTGAAGTCCTGTCAGGTGGTGTTAACATATGAGAAAAGAGCAGCTTTTCATAATATTATTATTAAATCTCAGGTTTTTAGTGGGCTGTGACTTTCACACGTGTTTCTCAGCTTCCTTACCTCAACCCCACCCTCCAGGCTTAGGTGAGACATAAAGACAATCAAGGCTGGAATTCTCTGATGGGCCCAAGAGTAGAGCAGAAAAGTTACCACCTAAAAGTCTCCGTCCCTTTCTTGGTCCTTTGGTTAGAGACAAAGCTTTTGATGGGGCTGTTTGTGTTTGTGCACATTGATATTTCTAGATTAGTGCTTTTGCACACATTGGCTTCTTCAACAATACATTTAGGATATACAAGAGAAAAAGATAACTTGTCACTCACTGCTGTGTCATTCCTTGGGTCCCACGGTCCCTAGCTGGTTTGTCTTCTTCTGTCCACCTTTCTCTTCTTCTGTTTGTTTTATATGTAATGTCCAGAGTTTTTAGTTACATTTAGCGGAAGAGATATGAAAAAGTATGTCTACTCCATATTTCTAGAAGCAAAAGTCCTCATAGCATTGAAATTTGTGAAGATTCTAAATATCCATACCTTGGCTGAAAATATATTTGATATATTGTAATAATCAATGCCAATTGCATTTGGCATTGTAATAAAATAATGAAGAGTCTATTTAGAAAACTGAAAATTTTGAAACTTCTTCTATTATTAATATCACCATCCTCTTAATTGACCTGCTGTTTATCTAAATAGCTTGTTCTTTTAAAGTGAGGTATACTTACATTGTATAGTGTTTTTCCGTCCTTTAAAGTAACACTTAATTTAAACTTGACCAAGTGTTGCACACACTTTATAACTCATTATATTTTATAATGCATTAATAAACATAAAATTTGAAAATGCATTTGTCTGATGAGAATCTAATTATACCAGACTTTGATCTTAAGGGATAAGGAAATAATACAAATGGTAGAAAAGGCAGTTCTAGAACACATTGTATAGACTCTGCTAGTACAGTGCCTAGCATGCAACATACATGAAGTAAATATTTGTAAATGAATGGATGAATAAATGAAGATATAATTAGGAATTTGATGAAGACATTCTTCCCTTTGAAATAACACAATTTTTGTAACTAAGACGCATAAATGAAATCTATAAGCTTCTATGGGGAATTTATACTTATATGTAAAGTTTATGCATCCATACATAAAAATATTTTTGGCTGACAAGTCTTACATTTATTCCCGTCTATGGCACACATGCAAAGATTGATTATTTTTTAAATCACAGATTTTTTTTTTTTTTGAGACACAGTTTTGTTACTGTTGCTCAGGCTGGAGGGCAATGGCATGATCTCGGCTCATTGCAGCCTCCGCCTCCTGGGTTCAAGTGATTCCCCTGCCTCAGCCTTCTGAGTAGCTGGTACTGCAGGCATGTACCACCATGCCCTGCTAATTTTGTTTCTTTAGTAGAGACAGAGTTTCTCCATGTTGGCTAGGCTGGTCTCAAACTCCTGACTTCAGGTGATCCACTCGCCTTGGCCTCCCCAAGTGCTGGGATTACAGGTGTGAGCTGCCGCACATGGCAATTTTCTTCTTTTAGCATCATATAAAGCATAAGAATATTAGTCACAAAGTTAAGTCTCCTCTACCCACAGTAAAAGTTAGTTAATGGTTAAACCTTCTGAGCACTTTTGAGAAGTGGTTTCTTTGAAAGTCTTTAAAGATATGACCATTGTCAGAAAACTGCTTCCTTTTCAACTACACAAATGACTTTCCTCTTGTTCTCTGCTTTCCAGGTCTCAGTGTAAAGTGGTTCCAAGTGGTAGAGGCCTCTCAAGCTGTGATTCACCTGAGCCCTGTAGATTAAGTGTAATTGATGGGCGGAGAGTAAACAAAAAAGCAGGCCCAGGCCCAGCTGAGGGAAACCCAGTTCTCCCTGCCCAGCAATCAAATGCCAGCTAAATCCATGTACATTATTCATAGGCAGGATGAATTAGTGATTAGTGCCGTAATTAGTGATGTCTAGATATGCAACATAAAAGTTGCATATCTACACACCACTACTATCTAAATATGCACATAAAAGTTGCATATCTAGACATCACTAATCTAGACATAATTAGTGATGTCTAGATATGCAGCATAAAAGAAACCCTTCTGATTGCTGCAAATATTTTGGGTAAAAGAAGAAAACTCTTCCCATTAGGATGTTCATTTAGTAGAGTTGACTAGTTGTAGAAGATAAAGAAAAAAATGTCTGAAAAAATCTTGACTTTCTTCCTGGGAGGAAGCTAAGCTCTCCCACAGTCATGGAGGAAATGGGTTGCGTGGCTGTCTACCTTCTTAGGTCTTTCCTGAAATGTCATCTTTTCTGTGACATCTTTTTGGGCTTTTCTACTTAAAATTTTACTCATCCTTTCCCACCCTTTCTCTGCAACACAAAATATAAATGTATTCCCTATCTCGTTTCCCTGCCTTATTTTTCTTCCAAGTACTTATCGCCATCTTGCACTCTATACGTTTCCCTCATTTATGCTGTTTGTTGTCTGTTTCACTCCACTGCAACATGAGCTCCAGGAAGACAGGGAGATCGGTCTTTTTTGTTTGCTGCCATAACCTTAACAGTGCCTGGCACCTGATAGTTGCTCAATCAATATTCATAGAATAACAGTTGAATAAATTCTCAAGGAAAAAGACAATTGCCACGAATAATTTAGCCTTGGAGATGATGACTACCTTGAACAACTCAGTTGCTTTAATCACAAAGAAAACGAAAGCAGAGGGGAGAATGCACCAACCTGGGGAAAGGGCAAGTTTGAGGCTGTCACTCTGTGGAGGTGTCATCTGAGCAGTTTGCTTGGCCTGCCTGGATTTCAGTTTTTCATGTTAACATGGGGACTAGAGTAGAAGATCTCCCCAACTCCAGGATCTGGCCATGCATTTGTTTATTATTTCATGATCTGTGAGGGACTCAAAGCTCAGAGTCTTGGTGAAGATACAGATAGTTTTATTTATTATGGCATTTTGTTCCTATCATACATCTTACAGTATTGGTGACATAGGTTAGATTACAAAAGACAAAGAAAAAGTTTAAGACAGAGTAATAGTTTAAACAGAGCCAATGGTTTAAAATAGAGTACAACATAAAATAGAGAAATATAACAGAAGAAAGCAAGCAAAAAGAATAAATAAACTTGGGGTGTGGACTAGTGGACTGTATAAAGGAAATTGCATGGAAAGGATTATATAGTCAAGATAGATGAATTTCTAACGCTGTGTGCTGATCACAAATGCATGATGAATCATGATTTACCTTACAATTTTTCCAAATAGGCTTGGTGCATTGAATTATTTTAACAGGTCATGTTTTTAAATGACTTCTGAATCTTCAATAATAATAAAAAAACTTAACATATGGACCTTGAGATTACTGCCTAGCCATAAAACAAGGTGATTTTACTTCCTAAAAATGAGTTATTTTTTGTGGGCTCCTGCAAGGCACATGAAACGCTATTCTCATTGCTTTTCTTTCTTTATACACTTCCTTCGCTCTTCTCCAATCGTAAGTCATTGCACCAATGGAATTTCCACTTGCATATAAAGTAACTGGGCCGTATACATATTTACTGACACTTTTTTATAAAAAAACTATATATTTCCAGCCATGACAAGAGACCAGCTGGCTAATTTAGAGTGCTGGCAGAACATTTGAGGAAAAGTAATCATTTTATTTTTCACTGGCATACTTAGAAGGCACATACTGAATATGAATGATTATAAATATGAGAATTGTACAGATGTGTATGGGGGGTATTCAAACATTTTCATGAGAAATGCACAGCAACAATTTTCACAACTCTGTGGTGGTGTTGAGTAAAGCAATGTAGAAATGCTTATTTTTTAAGCAATAAATAAAGACTGGCCAAAGCTGAGTATGTGACGTTTGAAATTTTTAAAGAACAGTTTTATTGTTAATTCATTGTGTCATCACAAAAGAAATTTTTATTATTATAACATATGGTTTTTAAATACAAGTCTAATTATTAGTAAACACAGTCCCTCTATGAATTATTCTGAAATCCAATGCATGAAATTTCATGCTTGTAACACTCACACATGAGTGCTTAATTCCAGAGTCCAATTTAAATTTAAGAATCCTGGATTGTATCTCTGAGTATAAAATCATTGAATAATTCTTTAAGTACAAGAGGAAAATATTAAAAGTTTAATTTAGATTTATTTTATTTCATTCTTTTCAATTTCTATTTTAAAAAATTATAAATAAAAATGCAACTTCAATGATATGTGTGTATATGTGTGTATAATATGCAAATAAAGACATACATATATATTGGAGAATGTGTGATCAAGAACATACAACAACAGGCTGGGAGTGGTGGTTCACGCCTGTAATCCTAGTGCTTTGGGAGGCTGAGATGGGTGGCCTCAACTCCTAACTCACTTGAGGTCCGGAGTTTGAGACCAGCCTTGACCAACCTGATGAAACCTCATCTCTATTGAAAAAGAAACAAAATACGAAAATTAGTTGGGTGTGGTGGCGGCACCTGTAATCCTAGCTGCTCAAGAGGCTCAGTCAGGAGAATCCCTGGAACCCAGAAGGTGGAGGCTGTAGTGAGCTGAGATTGTGCCACTGCACTTCAGCTCAGGCAGCACAGCAAGGCTCCTTGTAAAAAAATTTTTGAACAAACATTTATTTTTCAAATAGAGGATACACACATAGCCAGTAAGCACATGGAAACATGCTTAATATCATTAATCATCAAGGGAGTACAAATTAAAACCATAATGACATACTAATGTACATCCTTAAAATAGCTAGAATTTCTAAAAAGGCCAATCATACAAAGTGTTGGTTTAAATATGTATGATGTCCGCCAAAAGACATGTACACAAATATTCACAGCAATTTCATTCACAATAGCCCAAAAGTGGAAATAACTCAGATCTCTAACAACAGATGAATTGATAAATAAATTGTAATACACACATACAATTCTATTCAGCAATAAAACATTCCATTGATGTTACTGACACATGCCACAGTGTGGGTGAATCTCAAAAGCATGATGTGAGAGAAAGAAGTTGGGTATAAAAAGCACAAAAGAAATTCACACTTTCTGTTCCTGCCTGTCTCTGTCTTTGTCCAGCTCTGTCTCTGTCTCTCTGTTTTCCTCTTTCTCTCCCTCAGTGGTTGTCAAAGTCTTAGAGAGATGAGGAACGAACTGAGAAGGTACATGAAGAAACTTCTAGCGGTGCTGGGGATGTGATATCTTGTCTGCATGGTTATATACATCATGAATATATACAACTGCCAAAATGCTCAAACTGTACACTCTAAAGGGATACAATGGATGCTGCGTAAATTGTAGCTCAAGAAGGGTGGTAAAAACATAAAAGAGGAAACAACAAAACTTTTAAAAACATACACAAGCTTTAATTATGAAGTGTGAGTGAATTGTAGGGCCTTTATAATGGCCGTAAAATAGCTCATACGGTAAAGCAAATGTGCTCAAGTTTGGCTGCCTACGGTATGACTTTGGCTGGGCAATGTTCTCATTTTCTCTGTATCTCAGTTGGCATCTATTACAAAGACGTATGCTAACAGTATTTACTTCACAAAGTTGTTGTGAGAATTAATGAGAAAATGCATGTGAAGTATTTCTCAATAATTAAGTACTATTCTTTTCAGTAACTGCTGAGAGAATCAAAACACATATTTAATGCTGAAGAAAACTTAGAGTTATAAAGATATTTAATTAAATTCAGCGGTTAAGAAAATATGGTATAATCAAACATACATTTATAAAAATTTAGATTTAAAATGGCTAAAATGCCCCTATCAAAATAATTTCATCCCTCTCGTTCTTACCCCTTTTCATCAATTTCTAATTCGGTCATTGCAAAACTTAATTAATTTCTTACTATCCAATTCAAAAGTTTCATGAAACAAAATACACTAGGAGTAGCCATTGGCTCACACAGTACCAGGCACCTAGAAGACATTCAGTAAATAGGCATTAATCAGATGAACAGAGGATGGTTAATTAATGGGGCACCTAGAAGATGCTTAGTAAATTGAATGATTGGACGGAGGATGGCTAATTCATGGGCTGTTGTATGATTGAGCATGGAAGTGTGTGGTACATTGCAATGACTTATATTTTTATTTTCATTTCTAAGCCGTGAACCCCATTCGTCACTAGAAACCTTACCAAAAATTCTGATTGATAAAACAGGCAAACTGAACTCTGTACTGAATTCAGCTGTTAGGGAAGCAGGAGCCTAGGGGAGCCAGAGTGCTGCCATTTAAAAATCAACTCAATTTTCAAACTAGCAAGGTACTTTTCTTGCCAGTCATGACCCAGGGTCCTAAGGCTTATGGTTGAGGAAGCAGTCTAAATATACCTACAAGGCCACGCTCTTACAACAACGGAGAGTCTAAATGTCCTAATACCTATAACGGTATGTTTTCAAGGTAATAACAGTTATGCTTTAATATACTCACACACTAAAATGTCAAGGATAGGCCAGGCACCAGGTGCAGTGGCTGACCCCTCTAATTCCAGCACTTTGGGAGGCTGAGGCTGGTGGATCCCCTCAGGTCAGGAGTTCAGGACCAGCCTGGCCAAAATGATGAAACCCTGTCTCTACTAAAAATACAAAAAAAATCAGCCTGGAATGGTGTGTGCACCTCTGTAGTCCCAGCTACTCGGGAGGCTGAGGCACCAGAATTGCTTGAACCCGGGAGGTGGAGTTTGCAGTGAGCCCAGATGGAGCCACTGCACTTCAACCTGGGTGACAGAGCAAGACTCCATCTCAGTAAACAAACAAACAAACAAATAATAAATAAAATGTCAAGGATAGTTTTCTTTAAATCAACAGAGTAATACATTTTGTCATGTTGTCTTCTCACTCTTACATAGTCACAGCTTAGTTTAGTCTTTACAAAGACAAGACCCCTATGTAAGAAACACTTAAAGATGGTGCATTCCTCTGTTTGTTTTCTGAGGGTGCCCTACTCTGTAATGCGGTAGTTTTCAATAAATGATCTCTTCCCACTACCAGGTATTCCTCCTCTTCCTTTCTGAGGGCATTCCGCTCCACAGAGTAGCTTTTAATACACTTGCCTCTTTCACTGCACTTCGTGACTTGCCTTGAATGCCTCCTGCGCGAGATCCAAGAACACTCTCTGGGGGTCTGGATTGAGAGTAACACTGCCTCCCAGCTCCACCCCACCTGTCTTCCAGTGGCAGCCATGAAAAATCTTCTCAATATGCAGTGGGCAGGACCTGCAGGAGTCATGAAGGACCAGCAGGAATTTCACAAGGGAAAGTGGAAAGACTGATTGGAGTGGGAAATACCATGCAGGATGCCCGGCAAATCCTGGGTGGAAGGGGCAGGGCTCGGTTTCAAGTGCTTTTCAAGCATGCTCCCTGACTTCCTGCTTCACCCTGCAGCCTGTTTTCTACCTTCCAAAGCCTACAACTTCCCAGAACCATTTCTCCTCTGGGTCCTTTCCTGGGCATCCCAGGAAAAGGAAATTTCTCCTGACTTCACATCTTCACGGCACCTATTGTACTTCATCAAAGCTAGAAATGCCATGAATAGTAAGACACACCATTATTTTATGCGCCATTAAGAGAAAACATTGCCAGTTAAAAATATGATGGTATTTTTTTTTTAAATCGTTTGAGATTCCTATTCTAACTTACTGAGTGAGCTGTTCTGGGATTATTTAGGCACAGAAGATGTGTAGCTGGTGATCATGAATTTGACTTCTTCAATACCTTTAGCATTGATAACACATTTCAAGAGCACCAGGTTTAATTAACATAACCTTGTAATTTTATTTTTTATTCCCTTGACTTAATCACACGTGTCTGGAAGTTAGATAGCTTTGTTCAGTCATCAGGAAGTTCAGCGGAATTTCGATGCTTTAATGTTCAGTCCTGCTCAGTGAATGAACTGGTAATACCAGCTTCCTGGCACTTTGACATTTCCTTCATCTAGTGGCAGATTATGTTTTCCAAATACAGCTGGAACAACATCTCCTAGACCATATGTTCTAGAAACTTGCTACTTTCCAACCAAGAGGTGAAGTTAATTCCCCTCCTCCAGAATATGGACAGCTCTGACTCTCTTGGAAACCAACAGGATGCAGCAGCAGTGACTCTATATGACACCGGAAGCTGGGTCATAAAGGAAGATTTGGCTTCTTCCTTGTTCATGGGTCACCAGCTATAGCACTTGAAGCCTTTTGCTTCCAAGCAATTCTTCTGCCTCAGCCCCCTGAATAGCGGGGATTACAGGCATGCACCACCACGCTTGGCTAATTTTTGCATTTTTAGTAGAGATGGGGCTTCTCTGTGTTGGACAGGCTGGTCTCGAACTCCCGACCTAAAGTGATCCACCCACCTTGGCCTCCCAAAATGCTGGGATTACAAGTGTGAGCCACTGTGTCTGGCCCTGCCAAGTTATTCCAAAGCCCAAAGTAGAGAGATCACAGGAAGAGGCGTGGTGGCTACAGAAAGATGCCTGATCTGCTTCCAACTGCTTTGGTTCCCCACTGTGCCATCTCCAGACACTTCAAACTGCAACTGTATGGCAGACATTAAGCCGGAACTTTCCAGGCAAGCCCTTTCTGAGTTCCTGATCCACGGAGAATGTGAGAAATGATAAAATTATTAGGATGGTTTTGGAGCTATTTGTTTCATAGCAAGAGATAACTGGAATATGCCTCTTTCCAGGAATTTGGCAATTTCTCCTCCCTTTAGGTGCACTGCTTGATCTGTGCTAGGCAATCCTTTCCAGTTGTCTCAGGAACAGACATACTGGCTGCATGTACTTGTTGGCACAGGTTATGCAAAGTGCTTGAGTTGCTGCTTCACAAAAACATACGGACTTGTCATCACATTTACTTCATTAATATAAATATTTCCTCTATTAACATATCGTACAGGCCCCACAGCACTATTTTCGTTTTTTCATATATATAATAACTTTTTTCAATGAGAAACCATAGAGTACTTTTCTTAGAAGATATTTGAAATGGCACTATAACTCACAGTGTCCACTGTGAGCATAATTCCTAAGCAGCCCTTCAGCCCAGGCCAAGTTTGCAAATATGCAATCACAACTACATTATGATGACTACCTCACCATCAGTGGAAAAAGATGCCACCCATTTAAAGACACATCCCAATTCGGAGGCATTAAAATGTGAGATTTTAGAATTGGAGTGAAGGAAGTATGGCCCTCTCTGGCCCTCTCTCATGGCATGTATTATATATAATTTTTGCCTCATACTCTAGGTATTTGTGTACACCAGTGTCAACAGCATGATTTGAAACATTCTGTTTATCTCCCAGTTTCAACTTCGTGCTTTCAGCACTGCCTTGTATAGGGAATCCTTCAATCACCCAAAGGAATTCCATGTTAATATCATACTTTATGACCTCAAATTCTAAGATCTGGTGCTCAGACCTTTTTGGGCAGTCCTTTGCTCATTTCTAACTGGCTGTGAGTTTCATTCCCTACAGTGACTGTTCCAAACCTTCCATGCTCTTCTAAATTTCTCAAGATTATTCCTACCAACTTGAGAATTGAATAGTAAGATGACAGAGGGGTAAGAACCAAGATTTGATGGTGAACAATGTTGAATTTGTAGACTTTTAATAAACAACTTAATATGTTTCTGGAAGGGCTGTCGTAAGGAGTTATATGCAAAATGTTTGACATCACAGGGCCTAAGGATAGTAACGTTTGTCTTAGTTTTCCTTCTCTATATATTGCCTCCTATTTCACAGAAAGACAAAGATAATTTCTTTCAATTACTCTCCATTTCATCTAAAAATTTATCTATATCTTTACCCCACCTATCTTCATTGTCACTTGTCTCATAAAGAATATCCCTGTCCTCCTGAGATTGTGACCTTCACAGCATGGTGGCTTAGTTTCTTCGTAGATAGATTAGAGATAACAGAACTTCCCACTTCCAGCGTTGTTTATTAGAATTTAATGAGTAGGGACATCTTAAAACCTTAGGTCATTGCTTGGCACAGGTTAAGTACTAAATGTTAACAAGTAGTCTTAGCAGCTTGAATTTCTCATACTTTCCTCTAGCGGTCAACAGGCCCTGCTTAGATAAATCTAAGTTGCTTGAGGTGGAGAGTAAGAGTGGATATGGTGAGCTCAGGTTTGAGTGTGTGCAGTAATAGAAAGAATGACAAAGAATTGGAAATGAAGCTAAAATGAATTCTCTGTCATTAAATAAGGAAAGATCTTTTCTTTAGGTTATGAGTTTCATCACTGCTTTTCCTTAGCCTTCATTTTTGGAAAACCTGATAGAAATCATGCCTTGAATGAACAAGTTAACAAATATTTATCAACTAACTGAATATAATTTGCTTTCAAATGAGAGTCGATGGAAAAGTAGAGTTTATACATTGAATTTCACTCTAGTCAACTTTCAAGGGGACATTTTTTCAATTTGCAGAACAAACTCCATGAAAAACAGGACTTGGTCCAGGCTCCTAACCATCTTTCATCCTTGGGTGTACCCATCGGCCTAGGAACACCTAAGACCACGTGGTGGCTAATCCTACAGCAAACCATCAACACTTTCAGCTTGAATGATCATGTATCACTTAGTTTTCAAGGTACCACCTGCACTTCTAAAGAGAAAACAAAATCCAAATGTTAGATTTAACTTTTTTCTAAATATTGATAAACTTTATAAAAAGGTTTTAAAAGTCTTTCATTATTAATTCATTAGCTTACTTCATTCATTTTTCCTGTTCTTTTGGACTTGACTAATGTGAGTTTAAACCCATTGTTGCTCCCTTGTGGAAGTTATTTTACCTTACTGGATTACTGTTTTCTTGACATGTCAGATACTATTGAAGAGGCAGTTTTGAAGATTGAATGAGATAAGGTCGAAAGCAGGTAAAAGGGTACCTGGAACATAGTAAGTGATTTAACAAAGCTTAATTTCATGGCAAACTCCCCTGATTCCTCTTGACATTTGTTTTCTTTTCATATGGTGGTTGGCCTGTAAGGAGAATTTTAGAATGCTGTCATCTGGGCATTGTATCTTCTTGTCTCTCAGCTTTAAGAGATTAGATGGGATTTTAAACATTGACGTTACTGGAATTTTATTTATAGTTTATATCTGTTTAATCTTTAATACTCCATGGATGTGTGGAAATATTTTCTTCCTCTCTCTCTTTTTAGAACAGAATTTCCCCTGGGTTATCCTCCATTAAAAGATATGCTTTAAATGATCTTTTCTGGAAACAGGACAGAAACCATGTCCATGCAGATATGAACAAGATTGACAAGGTCATTGAGATTACTGTAAAGTACATTCTAAATTTGTATTCTGAACTCCTAGAGTATCTAAGTTCATATTTATTTCAAATAAAAAATCCTTCTGGATTTGTGTAAGAAAAACCAGTAATTTATTAACAAAATACAATTGACGGCCCCCAAGATGACAGTGGGGAGATCATATCCATGTAGTGAAGACCAAGCATGGGGTGGACTATGGTCCCAATTGTTATCTCAACAATTCACCAGTGTCCTGACTCATCTCTCCTTAATCACACTTGACATCTTTCTGCTGACTTCCAGGGAGAGAGGCTCTGCATCTAATCAAAATGCTAGCTCAGAACAGCCAGGCAGTCCCTTCCTTAATAACTTGTGACCTAGATCAGATATTTATATAAGACCTTGTTAGAATGATAGAAAAACATATGGCTAGAACATCACTCACACACACACACACACACACACACACACACACACACACACACCTGGGTAAATGCTCAGCTCTTTCATCTCTTTCACAGAAGGTCCCTTTTCTCTCTTTCAGTTTAAGTCACATGTATCCCCCTCTTCTCCACTGTTGACACCAGAAAACTCCCTTCCATATGCCCTTGTGGAACTCACTATACTTTGTTCAACAAACATTCATTGACTACCTACTGTGTGTCCACAATAAATTAAGAATACAGTTTATGACCTTTACCTTCTTGAGTCACATTTTCTTCTGTCTTATGCTATTCTTTGGTTCAGAAATTAACTAATCCTATGGTTCATATGTTTAAGAATCATAGATTTATGTTTATCACTTTCATATAGACAATATTTAGTGTTGATAATTCAGCTATTGGCACATGTCTCTGTATACAACAAAGGCAAATAATTTGTCTCTAAATGGAGAAAGTGTGATTTGAATAAGGTGTTTGGAATCCACAATTGGGCACAGCACTAGGGAAGGTGGCCTAAGGCACACAAAAAGCACTGATTTCAAGCTCTGGCCTTGTCATTACACAGCCAAGGATATTGGAGTAAGTTATGTAGCTTCACTAGACTTCAGTTTCTTTACATGTAACATGACTGGTTTGCCAGATGATCTTTCTGGACTTCGGCTCTAAAAAAATTAGATTCCACTATGCATCTTATGTTTTGGTATTGCACTGAAAATATAAAATAAGAGACCGATATGGTTTGACTCTGTCTCCACCCAAATCTCATTTTGAATTGTAGATTCCATAATTCCCACGTCATGGGAGGGACCTGGTGGGAGGTAATTGAATCATGGGGGCAGATCTTTCCCATGCTGTCCTCATGATAGTGAATAAGTCTCATGTGAGCTGATGGTTTTATAGAGGGGAGTTACCCTACACAAGCTCTTCCTGCCTGTCTCCATGTAAGATGTGACTTTGCTCCTCCTTTGCCTTTTTCATGATTGTAAGGCCTCATCAGCCATGTGGAACTGTGAGTCAATTAAACCTCTTTCCTTTATAAATAACCCAGTCTCGGGTATATCTTTATTAGCAGCATTAGAACAGGCTAATACAGAGACACTTCATGAGCCAGAGTTTTCAGAGATGGTGACTGGCTGCTTAGCTGGTCAGCCATATTTATTAATCCCATACCATGTGCTTTACATAGGACTCAACACCCAGTAGGGATTAGCATGTGCCTTAATTTGAGAGTTTGCGCTCAAGTCATTTGTTAAGAAAGCGCTCTCAGGAGAAACTGGGAAGCAAGTCTGACATATTGAATAAAGAATGGAAGAAGCCAACCAAAGGTGCAGATCTCACAGGTGAGCTCTATGGTGTAAAATGTGGCTCAGGATTTGTCTTGCTTGGCAGGGAAGTAGGGCTTCATACTCATGTACCAGAAGGCCAAGGCCTGCCCTGGGGAGAATGTAAATCCAAGGCACTTCCAGCTCTTTGAGCAATGCCTGAGGAATGTCATGGGTACAGTCTATTGGTAGCAAAACAGGTATAAGAAAAGAGGAACAAAAATAGAACAAGGAATCCAGGTATCTGAGCAGAGATTTGACCATGTCCACTGCAGGGCCTGTGAGTTAGAATGCTTTCAGATACATATAAGAGAAAACCTACTTCAAACTGTTCCAGTCAAGAAAAGGAATTTACTGGCTCAAAGATAAGTTAGTTTTCAGGCATGGTATATTCTGGGCTCTAGCATCCTTTTTCTGCAGCCCTCCAGGGTCTAGTCTCCTCCAAAAATTGTGTCCAGTGACAATCAGCATTATATATTCTTTTTTTTCATATTTTCTTTCCCAACTGGTAAACAAAATCCAAAGTTTTACCTTCATTGGAATATATTAGGTCAAATACCCTCTCCTGAATCAATACCTGCAGCAAGGTTGTGTATTCCTATGACGGACAGAAGCTAGGATGGAGCCAATCAAGAGGCAACCCAAAGAGAGAGAGGTGAAATTATTTGAGGAACAAGAAAAAAGGTGGCTGCAATCTTTTGCTAATCAATTTCCACCCATATTCTCCTCCCTATATCAAGCTCTCGAAATCACAACCTCTAAATGAAAGCTGTGGTTCACCAAGAGGCTGCATGCTGGGATCACCTGATGCCTGAGACAAGCTCCCAGGGATTCTTGTTTAATTAACCTGGGGTACAGCATGGCCATAGAAATTTTTTAACTTCCCAGGTGGTTCAGTTGTGCAATCCAAGTTGAGAACCATTCTCTAATAGGAGACAACCAAATCATCTTCCAGTTATCTCAAGTGCAGGATTTCTGAGTAAAATTCTTTCTTAAAAATCAAATTCTGATATAGCTCCTGATGGCCAATAATAAGTCAATAAATGGCACATTGTCCATCATTTACACTCTCCAACATACATACAATGGTGGAGAGAGAATGACATGCTACAATACAAATTTCCATTTAAAAAAAAAATAGGAGGGGAGGATCCAAGATGGCTGAATAGGAACAGCTCCAGAGTGCAGTTCCCAGCAAGAACAATGCTGAGGGTGAGTGCTCACTGCATTTCCAAACAAGTTTTCACTGCCCACAGACCAGGAGATTCCCAGGCTGAAAAGTGCCACGAGTTTTCAGCATGGCTGGTGCCATGGTTTGGCGCATAGAAACTCACACAAATCTGGGTGGTCATTTCAACTGGCACCTGGAACACCTGGGTGACAGAGACACCCATTCAACTGAAAGGGAGGGAGCAGAGACAGAGGGCCAGGCTATCTGGCTCGGTGGGTACCACCCCCACAAAACAAGCAATCTGAAATGCTCTGGATTGAGAGTTTCACAGCAAGTGCAGCTGGACCTGGGTTGGTCCAGCTCAGGGAGAGACGGGCATCCACCACTACAGAGGCAGTAGGCTAATACTGAGGCAGTTCACACAGCAGCTAGGGAGAGCCTGCAGCAACTCAGCAACACCTCTGCTGGCAGACTGTGACTAGACTACTACATTAGGGGCAGGGCATCTCTGAGAAAAGGCAGCAGCATGTCAGGAACTTATAAATAAAGCTGACTTTCCTAGGTCTGAGCACCTGGGAAAAATATTTTTGCAATCTACCCATCTGACAAAGGGTTAATATCCAGAATCTACAAAGAACTAAAACAGATTTACAAGAAAAAACCAAACAAGCCCATCCAAAAGTGGGCAAAGGACATGAACCGGCACTTTTCAGAAGAAGACATATATGAGGCCAACAAAAATATGAAAAAGTGCTCATCATCACTAATTATTAGAAAAATGCAAATCAAAACCACTTTTAGATACCATCTCACACCAGTTAGACTGGAGATTAATAAGAAATCTGGAGACAACAGATGCTGGAGAGGATGTAGAGAAATAGGACCACTTTTACACTGTTGGTGGGGGTGTAAACTAGTTCAACCATTGTGGAAGACTTTGTGGCGATTCCTCAAGGACCTAGAAATAGAACTTCCATTTGATCGAGCAATCCCATTACTGGGTATATACCCAAAGGATTATAAATCATTCTACTATAAAGACATATGCACATGTATGTTCATAGCGGCACTGTTTACAATAGCAAAGACCTGGAACCAACCCAAATGTCCATTGACGATAGACTGGACAAGGAAAATGTGGCATATATACACCATGGAATACTATGCTGCCATAGAAACGATGAGTTTGTGTCCTTTGTAGGGACATGGATGAATCTGGAAACCATCATTCTCAGCAAACTGACACCAGAACAGAAAATCAAACACCGCATGCTTTCACTTATAGGCGGGTGTTGAACAATGAGAATACATGGACACAGGGAGGGGAGCATCACACACTCAGGTCTGTTGGAAGGGGCAAGGGAGGGACAGCAGGGGGATGGGGAGTTCCGGGAGGGATAACATACAGAGAAATGCTAGATGTAGGTGACGGGGGGATGGAGGCAGGAAACCACATTGCCATGTGTGTACCTATGCAACAATCCTGCATGATCTGCACATGTACCCTAGAACCTAAAATACAATTTACAAAAACAACAGGAAGCAACACAGAGTGGTCATTTGTTCATAGCACATTTCATATCCTGCTGGACAGGAACATTGAGTGATGCTTGTTTTGCAGGAGGAGAGAATGATTTAGGTGGCTGGTCTTATAGACCCTAGTCCTACTCTCTGGGAGGTTCTTCTTTATTCTTTGTAGTGTAGCATTATATCAAAGATGGATATTGGGTAGAATTCTCTTTCTGAGTCTTCATCACCCTGGGGGTCAATATATGTGATTATAAGAGCTTGGAGGGATGAACAGTAGCCACATTTGGCTTGGGGAGTCTTTAGGAATTCTAGCTGCTGGGAGAGAACTAAGGATTAGGTTCTTCCCAGTAACACCTTTATCTCCTGTGGCTCCTACATCCCTGCCTTTGCTCTAATTTACCTTATTCTGCGGCAGAGAATATGATTTTGTTCAGCCTGTTTGTCTCCAGATAACCCAGCTTTTATCCATTTAGGAAGAAAAACCATTTGTTGAGAGTGTCTGTCTTAGAAAAGCTATATTGTCTTTCTTCTTTTCTCTGTTTGGTTAGTTTCAGGCCAAACTTGTCTTTCTCTTGAAGGACTTTAGTGAAAGCTATATTTACTTTCTATGAAATCACCAAATGCTACAATCTTGATGACACCTGAACTTTCTTGTAAGATACAATAGGAAATCATAATTAGCTAGTTATTTTGTGACTGTATAAAAAGATTTACCAACTTCTGACCACAGAGGACTTTTCCCCCATTGCCCTGCTGACCTAGATGCAGTTTATTTCAACATTTTGGGATCTGTTATGTGCAAAAACACCATCGTTCTTAGTCAAATTCTGTATCTGGGAGGATGATTTTGTTTATAAATAATACAACATCACTACAATTAGGCTAAATCATGAAGGACCTTAAATGGCTCATGCAACTGAAACTAAAAAGTTGGAGAGGTGGGTGCACTCTATCTAGAGGTCCAGTTCTTCCATGCCCCTACATTTCTCTCTTCTCCTTCATCTTGTGTGGATCAGTCTCGTCTTCAAGCTGGCCTTCCCTTTATAATTAAAATTCTAAAGATTATCAAATTGCTGCAGCTAGAACTCGAAGTACACACCTCTCTCCAGAACATGTGTGGTGTGATTAGAGAGGTAGGGGTCACATTTCTCTCTTTATCATTGAACCAGAATTCAGAGTTTCATTATAATTGAATAAAACTACATCACACAATCACCTCTGGGCAGTCAGTAGGGCAAGAAGTGGGAGACTGCCTTGATCATTGACTCAGGCTTGCTACACGGTAGCTGAAGTTGGGTCAACCCCCAGAAACACTTATCAATGCCTGCTGTGGCCACCAAGGAATATATTAGATGAATAGAAAAAAAAAAGTCAATTTGCTCATATTTTAGGTGTGGATGCAAAGGCATAGAACACCAATGAAGAACTTGTCTATTTCCAAGTGAAAAATGTATGAATGTGATGAGATAATCATTTGGTGGATTTACTGAATTTTTTATTTGTTTGCTTTAAGCAGATATTGATATTAAAATCTGTAAATCTGTTTTTTTTTCTTTTTGAGTTCTTCTGATCCCCAGCAGGTAAACAAATAATACTTTAAACTTAAAAGCAATGAACACAAAATTGCTGAGCTCCAAAGTGCTTAATCAGCTCATTGTTATTATATTACTGCATTCACATTAATATTATAAAAATATCACATGGCAAAATTCTGGAAACGTAAAGGTTAACTCTGGAGAATACAACTGTGTTAGCAACTCTGGTTCACAGGAGCAATTCCATGTTATTGTTTCCAGCATTCCTCCTCTCTCTGTTTCTTCTTATTGCTAAATGCTAATAGCCTCAACATGATAATCTACATGGAGCACCCCCATAATCATATTAAAATTAAGGAAAACATGCATAAAACATCTTATTTCTGCTTAGTATCAGTGAGTAGGGGGAAAATAGGTGGAAGAATTTTTGTGACAGTTTATATTCCAACAAATAATCACATTTTATCCTCTTAATAGGTTTAAAGTATACTCCCAAAGCCGATTATACATTTTACGCATTTAATTATAATCACACTTTCCTCTTATCTGATGTGAATATCTTCAATTTAAATATAAGTTTAATTGATACCTATCATTTAATAATCATACTATGATCCAGGCCAATTATAACATTTTTTCCCTATAAAACTATAGTTGTTAGAGGAATGTCGAGTAGGAAAATGTTTAAATCCTGACACAAAAATGTCTGTGATAAAACCAGGAGCTTTGAATTTCATGGCCCTTTAATATTGCCTTTGAAGTAATGAAAAAGCCATTTTCCACCACTTGCTTCAAGGACTTCACTAATAACATGTTCCACAAAGGACTGATCTTTTTTAAGCAGGATATTGTGACGTTATTCTATAGCATTTAAAATTATAGAACAAACTTTTACTAGAATGTCTCAGTCTTCCTTTTTTATTCACTCCAATGAAATACTTGTTAAACAGGTTAGTTCATCTTAACCTTATGGAAATGCCTATGACAGAGAATCTGTTATTTCAGTCAGTTTTGGAATTAAAGGATAAGAATTTGGGGGTGGTGATGAGGAAGGAGGTCATAAATAATCTAAAGAATTAGGAAAAAGGCTTTTCTTTTGGTCTTGATTAAGTTTATCTAGGTTGCAAAAAATATTGTGCTTTGATAGACTGATACTAGTCCCTGGGGCACAGTGCCCTCCATGCAAACCTCCTCTTTGGTACGACTGGCTGTCCACTTAGAAAGAACCTGGCTGGCAAGGAAATTGCTAGGTCTTGAATGGGTCAATGCAGTTGGCAGGGAATCTTTGCTGAAGCCTATGTGTTAAGCTCTGCAGCCCACTCTGTGGGCCCTGAAAAATGTCAGTCACACCAAAAAGTAGAAACTCCTAGAATAAGGTTGTCTAATTTAAAAATGGCTCAAGGTGAAGTTCCCCTGGAGCACAGGAATCCAAGGAGAAAATGAGTTTCTACTTTTACTTCATATGGGACCTCTGGCTAGGAAACTGCAAAGGGTAATTATGCAAAATGCACATCAGAACGTCACAGACAATCTGTACTAGGGGAAAGGTGATGCAGTAAGAACCTCAGGCACTGGCTTTGTGCAGCTCAATTTTCCCGGGGGGACTAGTATGGGGGGTGAGCTAAGAAGTGACCAGTGAGGAATCAGAGGGCAGCTCCACCAGTTAGTGCTATAAATGAATGAACTAATTAAAAATCAGTCTCTAAAGAAAGACTTTCCTATCACAATGTTAGAAGATGAAGATGCTTTTACCTACATCATACTTTTCCACTTTCTTTTCATTTTCATGGGAATGACATGAGTACTGAGGTAAGAACCATTATCAGAACTTCAGAACAGTTCCTGGTACATTTTTAGGTTAGCATCACATACTGGGGTCTGTTGGAGGGGGCAAGGGAAGGACAGCGGGGAGGGGTGGGGAGGTTGGGGAGGGATAACATGGGGAGAAATGCCAGATGTAGGTGTATTATTCAATTTTCACACTGCTATAAAGAATAACCTGAGACTGGGTAATTTAAAAAGGAAGAGATTTAGTTGACTCACAGTTACACATGGCTAGGAAGGCCTCTGGAAACTTATAATCATGGCAGAAGGGGAAGGGGAAGCAAGGCATGTCTTGCATGGTGGCGGGAGAGAGAGAGAGTATAGGGGAAACTTCCAGTTTTAAACCATCAGATCTCATGAGACCTCCCTCCCTATCACACGAACAGCATTGGGGGGAACAGCCCCCCATGATCTAATCACTTCCTACCAGGTGCCTCCCTCAACATGTGGGGATTACCATTTGAGATGAGATTTGGGTGGGGACACAGAGCCATAACACACCATTCCACCCCTGGCCCCTCTCAAATCTCATGTCCTTTTTACATTTCAAAACCAATCATTCCTTCCCAACAGTCCCTTAAAGTCCCAACTCGTTCCAGCATTAACTCAAAAGCCAAAGTCTCATCTAAGGCAAGGGAAGTCCTGTCTATCTATGAACCTGTAAAATCAAAATCAAGTTAGTTACCTCCAAGATAAAATGAAGCTATTGACATTGGGTAAATTTTCCCATTTCAAATGGGAAAAATTGACCAAAACAAAGGGGCCACAGGCCCCGTGCAAGTTCAAAATGTGGCAAGGCGCTCCTTAAATCTTAAAGCTTCTTTGAATCTCACTTCTGACTTAAAAATGTAAAAAAAAAAAAAAATCTTAAAGCTCCAAAATAATCTTCTTTGACTCCATGTCTCACATCCAGGGCATGCTGATGCAAGAGGTAAGCTCCCAAGGCCTTGGGCAGATCTGCCTCTGTGGCTCTGCATGGTACAGACACTGCAGATACTTTCATAGGCTGGTGTTGAGTGCCTGCAGCTTTTCTAGGCACATGGTGCAAACTGTTGGTGGATCTACCATCTGGGTTCTGGAGGATGGTGGCTTTCTTCTCACAGTTCCACTAGGCAGTGCCCCAGTGGGAACTCTGTGCTGCAACCCCACATTTTCCCTCTGCATTGTCCTAGCAGAGTTTCTTCATGAGGGCTCTGTCCCTGCAGCAGACTTCTGCCTGGACATCCAGGCATTTTCATTTATCCACTGACATCTAGGTGGAGGCTCCCAAAGCTCAACTCTTGTCTTCTGCACACCCACAGGACCAACACCAAGTGGAAGCCATCAAGGCTTGAGGCTTGCACCCTCTGAAGCAATAGCCCAAGTTGTAACTTGGCCCCTTTTAGCCACAGCTGGAGCTGGAGTGGCTGGGACACAGGGACCAAGTACCAAGGCTGCACAGAGTTTAGTTCCCAGTAAGTTCCTCATCTCTATCTCAGACAACCTCCCTTCACATGTGAAGATTCCAATTTGAGATGAGATTTGGGTGGGGACACAGAGCCAAACTATATTACTATTCTTCTTATAACTTGACTCTATCCCCTTAGAAATGCTCATGGTGTCTTAGAAAGAATGCCCAAATGGAGAAGCATAGTATTATATCAATAAAAGTGTTAAAGAACAGTTGCCTTACATATTTTATGGCATCATTTCATTGGAATCATTATATTCCACATGACTGCTAGGGTCAGACCTGGGATATAATATAACATGGATGCTTGTGTTCTAGAAATAATGACAACTATGTCATTCTAGGAGCAAAATATCCAGAGAAGATGACTCAAATTTCTTCTAAGTTAGAAGTTTCTTTTAAATGTTATTCTCTTCCACTTAAATTTCAGTTGATTCCTTCTTATCTTCATTTCACTAGATTAAAAACAAACTATCTTAACTATAAAATATTTTTGATGTTTCCTATTGGAAATGAGGGAGAAGGCTACATATGAGTTAGCAGGTGGGATTATATAAAAGACAAGATGGCTTATCTCACAGAACACAAAATTGTAAAATTTTAGGGCTGAAATGGACATCAGAGAGCATCTAACCTAAGTACTTCATTTAAAAATGTGAAAAAAGAAGCCATATAGGTTATTGCTTAGTGAATTAGAAATGTGGTCCCAATATAAAACTATTGCTAAAATGATGGACACTGTTTCAGAAACTATTATGCATAAAAGACATTCAATCGGTAATATTGGATGATGATTTCCTGTTAAATTATAATCAAAATTAGAATCATGAAGTTTCTATAATTGTAGGTACTCTACTCACAAAAATATGAAGGATCTAATCTTAGTAGTAATCACCATATTTAATTTAAAAAGGGAAATTCTTATTATATTTTCTAAATTAGAGAACTTAATTGACTTGTCATATCCAAGATACAGTTTTTTAAAAGCAAGACTATGTATAGCTCTAAGGGTAATATTGGTATCCTCAAACTTTCCCGTATTGGAACTAAAACAATATAATTAGCTGCTTGCTTTATCTAAGAACAAGGAGACTATAAATGATACAGGAAACCTAAATTTGCTTCTGTAATATCTGAGGTGCTCTGAGTAAATATGCTGTGTGTGTCATAATTGGCTAAGTTTTCATTACTGGGCTCTAAGGTGGTGGATGGAGATGTTACAAAGATCTCCATATATATTTTAATCAAGACAAATGATGCACAATTTAAGAAGCACAGTTTACTTTCTTTATACCATAATGATACCTTCCACATTCTGAAAGAGAAAAAAATGGACACTCTACTTCCTTTCAAACTTGTCTGGACACAGAGTTTTGAATGAAGGACACAACTGATTAAAGCCATTTGGCAATCAATATAGCTGAGGACCACAAGGAAATAAAAGAATAGACAAAATAACATCGTAAGTATGTAGAAAACGAATTGCCTTGACTGGCATTCTGTATAATCATTGTAGCATTTCACACTGTCTAGCCCTGACTTTTCCACAATGGCGAATTGGAAGTTATGTTCATTAAAGTAATTAGGAGTTGCCTGGCAAAATTCTTAAACAACAATGAAAAATTTAGAGGTAATGTTTTGATGTGACATTCTAGAAGCTGGTTCTATATTTGTAGGTGATTTATAGCTCTTGCTTTCATAAATTTTCAACTTTCTTTTCTGGCACATTCTGCAGAGAATATTCTAATATAGATTACCAGGAGAAAAATTTATACCTCGACTAAATAATAATAAAACCGTTTAAGGATGTGTTAATAACCCCAAACCTAAAATCCTCATTACATATTGCTTGCTGAGACAAGAAACTTTTACATTTACCACATCTTAAGATCTTAATAGAATCTGTTTTGTTGGATTACAGTGAAATAGGCAACCAGATTTTCAAACATTGAGCATGTAGACATAAAAACAACCCTACACCACAAATTATAGCAGCATTTACATTAGTTTTTAGAAACCAAAGGAGGAAAATGCCAGTGAAAATAAAAAAGAAATAATTTTTTCACTCATAAGAGCATCTTTTTCAAGGAGGTTCTTTCTGGCTTCTAATACCGGTTACAGAAAGAATGAGTGAGGCTACCTGGGCCTGCGTGGGGTCCAGTTTTTTTTTTTTTTTTTTTTGAGTCCTCAGCGAATTAGGTCAAGAAACCAATGCCTGATTGTCCCAGAGAAGATGCTTGGAATGGGACTGTAGCAGTCAAGTCACAGTCAAAGGGTAACCTTCTTGGGTGAGAAGTTGGGGGGGGGGTCCCATGCTTGTCCATCAGCATGTTGATTCATGTATGTTTCCTGAGACTCATGTCAAGAATTCTCAGTAAAGAAGGTCACCTGATGGCAGGTGACAGGAACTGTCAGGCCATTTGAGGAATTCTAATTGATTTCATATCAAAGAGTAAGCTGTCCTTCAGAATCAGTTCTTAATATCCTGAAGTTAGAAAGCAAAGCACTGGAATAACCCTCTACAGGCTGAGCAGGAAGTGGAATATTGCTGAGATCTGCAGAC
This sequence comes from Cebus imitator, assembly GCF_001604975.1. Taxonomy (NCBI): domain Eukaryota; kingdom Metazoa; phylum Chordata; class Mammalia; order Primates; family Cebidae; genus Cebus; species Cebus imitator. The sequence goes on from NW_016107656.1 coordinate 1,849,993, forward strand.
ATTCCAGTCCATGCAATCTTCAGCTCTCCTGCCGTCTCTGACAAGGGTTTCTACTGTGTCATGAAGAGAACATAGATTAGAAGCTACTTTTCTATATCCTGCAAGAAAGAATTGCAATCTGAGTATCTTTTTAAATCCATGGGAACATCAAGGAGATTTAAATCAAGATGCATTCTTCAAAGGCTACACAGAGAATTCCACACACAACCTCCAATGAAACCCCAAGTTTTTCCATTGAGAGAGATGGAACAGTGATAAAGAAAAACATCTTATCGGGCCACTAATGCAGGCTATTAAGGCTATGAAATTTGAATCTGTAAATGGAAATGAATGCTGAATAAAGGAACATCTAAAGAAACAGCATGCAGCCATCAAATATTTCAGGAGAAACTAGGAGAGTGAGTAAGGTCCCAAAACCATGAGGAGGCTGGGAAACTTGGATTCAATGTACCGTGTTTTATTAGCCCCTCAGGCAAAGAGTACACCCAGGCACTACAAACAAGGTAAGTCTAATTTTTAACTATGCATCTGGGGTATCTACCCTTTGCTGTTATTTCTGGTTATATTTTCTTTCCTTCTTTCCATTCCTCCCTTCTCTATTTCTTATTCTATTCCTTCCCATCAGGTGTCAACAACCCCCAGGCCATGGACTTGTCAGTCCATGATCTGTTAGGCACCAGGCCACACAGCAGGAGGTGAGTGGTGGGCAAGTGAATGAAGCTTCATCTGTATTTACAGCCACTCCCCACCACTCACATTACTGCCTGAATTCTGTCTCCTGTCAGATCAGCTGTGGGATTAGATTCTCCTGGAAGTGTGAACCTTATTGTGAACTATGCATGCCAGGGATCTAGGTTGCATGCTTCTTATGAGAATTGAATGCCTGATGATCTGTTACTGTCTCCCATCACCCCCAGATGGGATCATCTAGTAACAGAAAAACAAGCTCAGGGTTTCTACATTATGGTGCGTTGTATAACTATTTCATTATATGTTACAATGCAATAATAATTGAAATAAAGTACACAATAAATGTGATACAATAGAGTCATCCTGAAACTATCCCCCTACTCCTGGTCCATGGAAAAACTGTCTTCCACAAAACTGGCCCCTGGTGCCAAAAAGGTTGGGGATCACTGCTTCCCATTCTACTCTCCCTCCCTCCCACCCTCCTTTGCTCTCTTCCTTCCTCCTTCTCCTCCTCTTTCCTTTCTTTGACAAGAGATTAACTTCATCATCAGAAATACCGGATGTTAGAAAAAACAAAAAGGAAAAAGAATCAATGATGAGTATTTCCAAAAAAGAGTCCTTCATTGCCACAGAATTACTCTGGATTGAGCCTGATTTCTGCATCAAACAATTTCAGGATCTTATAAAGAACAAAAAAACTGAGGACCAGAAATATGAAACTGGTTTGCCACAGATATACTGTTAAACTAATGAAGAAATTTCCCGACAAATTTTTAGTAGGCTTTAAAAAGATGTGCAAGAACATTTACTTCACAATCAAAGCAAAGCTTAAAGAAAGATTTCACGTGTAATAGTCATTGTCACCATCAATTACACCTTAATGCCTGGAATGAAAAGAAGCAAGGGACAAAATACATACACATGGAGTATTTCTTGAGGCCTTGTGTGAGAAGGCCAAAGGGATGCCTTTATATTTGGAATTAAAACAAGAAGAAGAACAAGGGAAAAATGAACACTCTTCAGTCTATGCAAGGAAAGTGTGAGTTGTGGTGAGCAGTTTTTGCCTTTCTCTCAAGCATAAGCTAGAATGTGGCTCAGACAGCTTGGATTAGGAATGTTGAATTCTGCTGAAAGATTTCAAGCCCTAAAGCACACAACGGTCAAGCAAAGCTGTGAAATTTCTTTTTCTAATAGGCTTTAAGATTATATCTTTTTGGGTTAGTTTACATGTAATGTGACTATGACCTAGCATTACCCTTCAAGACTTCTAAGAGGCTACAATGATCTAGTTTAGGGTCTGACTTTGAAGCTTGCACACTTGTGATTACGGTGTATTAAAATTGACAATTTGGAGAGAACTAAGTATTCTCTGAGTGTTGAATCTAATGACACCAATTTGGATTTACAAAGCAACCTCATGGTTGTTTTGCCTTATATTCAGTGTCTCCAGATGGTAGAAAGGTTCTGCTGTGTTTGACTTTCCCATTTAAAGGGGAGGGCTAAGAGTTACAAGGCAGGATGGTGACAGCCAAGTGACCACTGAGTCCCAGGCAGGAGTGGTCTGTAAAGAAACTCTGGCCCTGGAACATACATACTTTCCACAGTGTATCCGCTTTGTTGCTTAAGGAATCAGCACTCTAACCACATCCCTTTATCATAAAAATAAATTACACAGCAAAACAAGGCTCTTCATTTGTAGTTTCTACAAAATGGCTTCTCTTTTCCTTAATTTTAATCTTTTAAAGATTGTGTTTTTGTAGTGTTTTTCTGTTATGAGGACCACCAAATCAGAATTTTGGGGGTTACTTGCTGGAAAGGTAGATTCTTTGGCTCCACTCATGGTATACCAGGTTAGAATCATGAGTGATGGCACCCCAAAATCTGCAATTTAATCTCACAGGTGATTCTGATGCATTGTTCTAATTTTTGAGTATTACCTAAATCAATTCTACAAGCTTGCTCTGAAAATTACAACTATTCAATTGCTTCCAAAGAACAACAACAACAAAAGTAGAGACTTCAATTCTACAATAACAGCATATAATTATACAAATACTGTGGCAAGATAACAAACCCACACACATACTTCCTGAATCTAAACTAAAAGTTGAAACTATTTAAAAAAATGCAGAAGTGGATTCTCTAAAATCTTGTTCTAAGTGGGTAAATTCCCTCTTTGCTGCTTATTTTTTAAAAATATCAATAGCTTTCAGGGAACAATTGGTGTTTGGTTGCATTGAAAAGTTTTTTAGTGGTGAGTTTGGTGCACCTGTTACCCAAGCAGTGTACACTGTATCCAATGTGTAGTCTTTTATCCCTCACCCCCCTCCCACTCTTCCTCCCAACTCCCCAAAGTTCATTACATCATTTTTATGCCTTGGCTCCCACTTATAAGTGAGAACATGCAATGTTGGGTTTTCATTCGTGAATTACTTTGCTTAGAACACTGGTCTCTGACCAGGTGCAGTGGCCGGTGCCTGTAATCCCAGCACTTTGGGAGGCCGAATTGGGTGGATCACAAGGTCAGGAGTTGGAGACCAGCCTGGCCAATATGGTGAAACCCTGTCTCTACTAAAAATATAAAAATTAGCTGGGCATGGTGGTGAAAGCCTGTAGTCTCAGCTACTGGGGAGGCTGAGGCAGAAGAATTAAGGGTCAGAGGTTGCAGTGAGCCGAGATTACACCACTGGGTGACAGAGCAAGACTATGTCTCAAAAAAAAAGAACAATTGTCTCCAACTCCAGGTTGCTGCAAATGTCATTATTAATTTGTTCCTTTTTATGCTTCTGTTTTATAGGTCATATAGTTATGAGTCTGGTTAGTTTCATACCAGATTAAGAGTAATCATTGGCCTCCTTTTTCTGACTCAGTTTTTATGAGATTGATCTCTGAATTTAATATTTTCAATATTGTTAAGCTGAAATCCACAAGGAAAGTCAACATAAAATCTTTATGAAACATCCTCATTGTAACCAAATAAACAATACAAACCACCAGAAAAATCCATCCAACGTTTAAGAAAAGGTAAGCTTTGGTAAGATCAGAAATGATTCAAACAGGCTCCTCATCTAAGTTTCCCAACCTCTACTCAGAAAACTGGGTTTCATGCAATTGCCAGCCCCACACAATTTTCAACCATTAACTTCAAAATCTGAGCTGCTCTTTTGCATGCTAGCCTTTTCTTCTTTTGCGGTAGAACATACGGCCTCAAGAGCCTCAAAGACAGAAGTTTGCAAACAGGAATATTATGAATGGGTTTCAATTCCCAGTTGATGATGTTTTACATGGTACAATTGACAGGAGTTACATATGCTTAAAATATCTTTCCATTCATGGTGAGAAAGAAATAGCCATTTCAAATCTGTACTAGCTGGTATGTTGCCCCTGGCCAAAAGCTCTTTGCGTGGAAATGCCGTTTTACACAGCATAATCACAACAGCAGGAGGAGCTAGGCAGTGGGGTCTAACCCTGGGACAGCAAGAGAGCTGATGAACAAAAATCCTGTTTCCTACTAAGGGAAAATAAATTTAAAACCATGCTGTGTGTCCAGCCTCCTTACTTTATATGATCAATATTTCCATGTTACCTGCTAGAAATCATATCCCTGGATTCTCATGTGACCAGATCCAAGCAAAATTAGTGTCAGAATAGCTATACTCTTGCTAGGCACATCAGTGACAGAGGTCTCACTGTGAATTACCACCAGTGGATCTGTGGACAAACAATAAATCAAGGAGATAACAATAGAAAAATAGTCTGCTCATTTACTGTGACACAGCTGTTTAGTTCAAATTAATTATGAAAATACCACAGACTACTAGTCAGCGTGTGATGGTTAGGGTTTTCTCAAAGCAAAGATGTGCCTGTAATTTAAGAAACTGCAGTAACTCTCAGATATTAAATTTTTATAAAGTGAAAGGAACAGGGAATCCTGGATATTTTGTAAGATCTTTAAGTAGGCATAATACTGACAGTGCTATAGCATAGCTTTCACAAATTTTAGACTAGGGGAAGAGCCAGACAAAATATCTTGTGAAAATTTTTTTATTAGAAATTAACCAAAGGATCAGCTCTGAATATGTCACCTTTAAAAAGCCAGTCATCATCACTACATTTCTGTGGACCACTGTAGAAGGTAAACTTGCACACCTCAGGGAGCCATGTGGGCAAGACCTATCAAGCCTTAAAAATATGCATGCCCTATGAACTCATAATTTAAATTCTGAGAATTTATCCTGAGCAAATAATTAAAGATATTAAGTAAAGATGAAGTATAGAGGCATTCACAGAGGCTCAGTTTGTTAGAGAAAAGAGTTGGAAGCAATGTGAGTGTACTAAAAATGAAACTCTGGTCACTCTGATACAACCATTCAATAAGTAATACACATTTGTTAAAGATAAAGATGCACAGAGAATCCTCAGAAAATACTATTTAATTATGATTTACATTGTTTCATGCTAAAAAAATATATATAACTACATATTATCATTAGTGGAAATCAAGTATATGTTTGTATTTCAACCTAGTTTTGGTGAATTTCCCAGACTGAGGGTTTGTCTTAAGAATGCACCTAGAATGCAAATTGGATCTGAGAGTTTCAAGGCAGCAGAAGGTACACAGTCACAGAGGGTGTGTCCACATGCCCAGGAGTATTATGTTCATGAACTCCACTTATAATAGCATTAAATCTCAGGCCTTGGATTAACACCGCCCTCCTAACCCCTTGTTATTGACAATTCCTTGGTTGTAGAAGACACTAAAACAGGGGTTGAAAGAAGTGAGACCTGGCCCTGGTATTGCTACTATTTCTTCAACATGACATGAACATGTTAAGTAAGATGACATTTTAGCTAGATGGTTTAAGTTTTTTGTTTTTTTTTTTGATGAAATAATACATAAAGCAAAAATATGTAAAGTTGACTAAAACATATACAGGTGACTTGTAAAAATTTTTTTACAACATTATGGTGGGCCAGATATCTTGACTAACCTTCCTATTGAAAATAACTAAAAATTCAAAATAAAATGCTAAAAATAGTTTATGACTGAAAGATCAAAACCAAGTTAAAGCAAGAACCTAAAAAAGTAAGCCTAGCACTGAAGATGACCTTGGTTTTAAGGGCATTTACCATTAGAATGAAACTTAGCTTCCATTTTCATAAACAAATGAAACGTACAGAGCAGAAGACAAAGAAACCCAGAGTCCATCCAAGATCTCCCATATGATGAGATCCTGCAATAAGAGGCATCTGAACTGTCTACTTGCATAGCGTTGAGTGAACCAGAAATTACACTCCCCTTGTGAGACTGAATGAAAAAAAATCACAAAACAGCAGCAAGAGCACAAGCATTAGAAAAGAACAGAGGGTAAAATAAGATCTGTAAGCTTTCAGGTATTAGAATTGTCAAGCACAGAATGTAAAATAATTATGTTTAATGGGTAAAATACTCCCAGCAAGTCTGAAGATGTGAGTAAAAAGAACAAGAGACTTTTTTTTTTTTTAAAGAGTAAATATTTGAAAAAGAAACAAATAGAACTTGTAGAGTCTGTATGAAGTGTCTTTGGAATTAAAAACTCAGTTAATAAGACTTTTTATATACAGCTTGGAGAGGATTAATGAATTTGAAACTAGAACTGCAGAAATTATCCAGAATAAAATGGAGACAAAGAGATGAGAAATCTAAAAACAAGTAACAGATAACAGAGAAGGTAAAAAGCATATCATGCTGGCAGTCCAGAAAGAGAAGAAAAATGGGACAGAAGCCAGATTTGAAGAATTAGTGACTAATTTCCTCATTTTATACTGAATATGTATTTGTAATAGTTATATACCATTTTATGCTATTTATATGAAGTAGTATCAATAAACAAAGTTAAACCTAAATACATGCTAGAAAATCACACAATATCAAAGACAAAAATAACATTCGAAAGACAATGGAGTTGGGGAGTGACTAGTCAAATATCCTGCAAATGAAAACATGATTGAGAGCTGTTAAATAAGCAAAAGGCCATTGGCTGAAGACTGTCTCTGCACTTTAAGTTTCTTTATAACAAACTGAAACCTAAGGTAGTACTGAAACAAATTAGAATCTAACTTAAAAAAATAAAAAATAATAAAAAAAAATAAAACAGGTCTCAGCCAATCATAAGCAGCTGTGCTTCAGCCAATCACAGAGAGCCAACTCTTCAGTCCACATCCACATAAGGCAAACACCTTGCCGTAACCAATCAAATGGCTTCTCTACTTGTCTTCCATGTTGATCATATGCAAGCTCACTGCTGATGCTCCCGGGTGGAATTCTTTGAACCTCTTCTGGTTCTGAGTGCTACCTAATTTATGAATCATTTTTTTTTACTCAAATAAATTCTGTTAAGTTTAATTTGTCAGAATTTTTCTTTTCCCAGAGTTTACTCCTTAAAGCAGTGTAGTGAGTCCTTGTTCAACAGAGCCATGGTTTCTTATAGTGAGGCACAGTATTAGAATCTAAGATCAGAATGGCTTCTTATAGTGAGGCACAGTATTAGAATCTAAGATCAGAGTGCCAGGTGTGTTCACAGTTACTGGGATGCCTTTGTTTCTATGCCCCTTTATTGAATGGAGCTAGAAAACAACTGCATATGTATAAACACACATAGGCAAATATATACCTGTGTGGACACACACATGTATGCATATGCTCATATTACATGCATTACCTACACAAGTATGCTTATTGTAGAAATCACGAATTTACACTGATTGCTACAATTCCAATCCATCCCACAGGTTTCTTTCTTTTTTTGAGACGGGATCTCATTCCATCATGCAGGCTGGAGTGCAGCGGTGTGATCTCAGCCCACTGCAGCCTTGACCTCCTGGGTTCAAGCAATCCTTCTGCCTCAGCCCCACAAGTAGCTGGCACTACAGGTGCGCATTACCACACCCGGCTAGTTTTTGTATTTTTAGTAGAGATGGATTTTCACTATGTTGCCAGGGCTAGTCTCAAACTCCTGAGCTCAAGCAGTCTGCCTGCCTCGGCCTCCCAAAATGTTAGAATTACAGGCATGAGCCAATGCATCTGGCCTCATAGCGTTCTTTCTTGTTCACCCTCACTACTTATTTGTATGTCCCTTCTTTCATAATGACAAGCCTGGCTCCTAACAAAATTGACACACTTACTTGCCTGTTGGATCCCATAATATAAATTGTTTCAGAATTGTTTTTGCCCACCATAAAAAACAAAATCAACTAAAAAGAATTACAGATTTGTTTGCAGCTCTTGTGCAACAACTTTTCCCTAGACAGAGAATATACAGTTATACACTGTTTTCATGAGTTTCTTAGTTCTTTTAAGTTTTCTTTCTGTGTGATTATGGTATTCATTTGAAATAAATTAGGCTCATTTGTTTCTATTTGCTTTTAACTTTGTTTTTTTCCCTCCCTTCCCAACCTAGTTGATTTTATTCTTTTGAGTATATAAAACATTAACAAGCCTCCAAAAGTAAAAACTGTACAGTAAAGGTATATTAAGAGAAATGCCACTTCTCTCCAATTTTTTTTCCACTTTGATTCTCACTACCACTTGTAGGTGACAAACGTTTTTGAAATAAAACATTGGTGATTTATCTTTCCTGTGTTGTTTTTGAAATTAAAAGCAGATACGTGATTTCTTTTCCTGATTTTCTCTTCTTATACAAGAGGCAGCATACTATAGATGGTATTCTGAATTTTGCATTATTGAAATGTTCTGCTTCTAAAAAGAACTTCAAGGGTTACTAAGACATTGTAAAGAAATTTGGAGAATATTTAGAACAAAATTATAATGATGATATTGAATATGAAAACATATTCAGTATCGGCAAAAATTGACTGAAGAATAAATAAGAAAACTTATACTACTATATCTAGTGAGCATTCAATAAAGAAAATGCCAGGTAATACTTATTACCCCTAAGTTCTACCAAATTTGTTTTAAAGTTGCAAAGGGTAGGAAGAGATATTATATTTATCAAGCTATTTTTTTTTCTTTTTTGGCAGGGATGGGGGAAGCTAACATGATCTTCATGTCAAAACCCAAACGAGGATAGCAGTACAACACACAGAATTATAGTGTGGTCTTTCTCATGACCATATGTATTGGAAACTGTTAACTGTCTCCCATCTTTAAGTTGCCCTTTGTTTCTTTTAGTGATAGGCATTCACAGAGAATTTCAGACAACCTGGGTTCATGGACACCTGGCCACAGAAACAAATATTTTTCTGTTTGACTTTCAGGTATCTGTAGCCATGGAGTTAGCTTTGGGTGAATGAGACATGAATGGGTGTGGGGAGGACAATTTCTCGGTCATCTTTTTATGAGGACTGTTCAGAACTCTCTGCCTTTCTTTGAACTGGATGAGAAATGATGAGGACTTGGAAGCCAAGTACTGAATACACAAGCTGCTCTGCCAGACTATTACCTGCACCAGAGAGAAAAGTAAATGCCTGTCTTACGTAGGTTATATATGATTCTCTTTGTTATAGCAAACAATTGCTTGCTAATTGTTATAGTTTCTAGCCTAATTAATACATAATAGATGCAAAAATCTTAAATATATTAGCAAACTGAATCCAGCAAAGAATATAAACGATGACCATGTTGGGTTTATCTCAGACGTGCAAAAGTAGTTTAACATAAGACAATCTATTAGCAGATAAAAACAGAAAAATAACATGATGATCCCAGTAATTTTATTAAAAAGTATTGTGTAACATTCAAATTTTTAGCAAAATGAGATTAGAGAAGACGTGAAAAAGTGTGACTATCAGAATAAATTAAATATTATACTCAATGTGATATATTAGAAATATTCCCTTTAAGATTAAGAACATCAAAAAGTACCCACATTAACTTCTATTAAGTGTAGAAATAGAAGTGGATACAGCATAGTAAAGTAAGAAAGAAAGAAAAGAATTAGAAGAGAAGAGATAAAATTATCATTATTAGCTGATTATAAGATTGTCTATATCAAAATATCCCAGAAAATTTACAGAAAAAGTATTACAATTATTAAGAAAGTAAATTGCCTAGGTAATTTGAGCTCCTTAGAGTTGTTTGGATATAAATATAAATTGCATTTCTTCTACATATTGGGAAATTTAGTTTTAAAAGATACTAATACAATAGTAACAAAATATGAATTTTCTAATAAATCCAGCTACTTTTGTACCTTATGGAAAAATTTTAAGACTTTATTTGAAAACTTTAAAGATTTCCCTCTTCCCCAAAAAGATATCTTATGTTCAGAAATAGCATGACACAATATTATAATAAGGCTAATTTTTAACAAATGGATCTGTGAATCAATTCCAATCCAAATCCTGACAGATTTTGTCTGATTGTTTGTTTGTTTCTTTGTGAAACAAAATAAACTGATTCTAAAAGGTATATGGAGAAACAAAAGAACAAGAAAAAATATGTACCTTAAAAAGGGAAAACAAAGAGTGGGGAACTCAATTTACCAGAAATCAGGGATTATTATGAAACATGGATTAAGATTATGAGCTTTGGGAGCATAAACTTGGGAGACATGACTTATTGCTCCTGACCAATGGGCAGAGAATGACTTTTCTCTTTTTTCCTTTTTGAAAAATTGTAATTTATATTTTAGATTTAGGCAGTATGTGTTCAGGTTGGTTACATGCATATATTGCTTGTTGTTGAGGCTTGGGGTACAATTGATGTGGTCATCCAGGTACTGAGCATAGTACCCAATAGGTAGTTTTTCCAACCCTGGCCCTTCTCCCCGCTTCCCTGCCCTAGCAGTCCTGAGGGTCTATTGTTCTCATCTTTATGCCCATGTGTACCCAATGTTTAGCTCCCACTTATAAGTGAGAACATGCATTACTTGGTTTTTCGTTCCTGCATTAATTCATTTAGGATTATGGCCTCCAGCTGCATCCATGATGCTGCAAAGGACAAGACTTCATTATTTTTATGGCTCCATAGTATTCTGTGGTGCATATGTACCACATTTTATTTATCCAATTAACTGTTGATGAGCACCTAGGTTGATTCCATGTCTTTGCTATTGTGAATAGTACTGCAATCAACATATGTGTCTTTTGGTAGAATGATTTATTTTCCTTTGGGTATATACTCAGTAATGGGATTGCTGGGTCAAATGGTAGCACTATTTTTAGTACTTTGAGAGATGTTCAAACTGCTTTCCGCACTGGCTGAACCAATTTACATTCCCACCAACAGTGTATGTGTTTCCTTTTCTTTACAGACTCACCAACATCTGTAGTTCTTTGACTTTTCAATAATAGCCATTCTGACTGGTGTGAGCTGGTATCCCACTGTGGTCTGGATTTGCATTTCTCTCATGACTTGTGATGTTGAGCATTTGTTCATGTTTGTTGGATGCTTGCATGTCTTCTTTTGAGAAATGTCTGTTCATGGCTTTGCCCACTTTTTAATGGGGTTATTTGTTTTTTGCTTGTTAATTTGTTTAAATTCTTTGCATACCCTAGATATTAGACCATTATTGGATGCATAGTCTGCAAGTATTTCTCCAATTCTGTAAGTTGTCTGTTTATTCTGTTGATAGTTTCTTTTTCTGTGCAGATGCTCTTTAGTTTAATTAGGCCTCACTTGTCAAGTTTTTTTATTCTTCTTCTTTTTTTTTTCTTTTGAGATGAAGTCTCACTCTGTTGCCCAGCCTGCAGTGTACTGCTTCCCAGGTTCAAGCGATTCTCCTGCCTCAGCCTCCCGAGTAGCTGGGATTACAGGCGCGCACCACCACACTTGGCTGATTTTTGCATTTTTAGTAGAGACGGGGTTTCACTATGTTGGCCAGGCTAGTCTTAAACTCCTGACCTCAGGTGATCCGCCCACCTTGGCATCCAAAGTTCTGGGATTACAGGCATGAGCCACTGTGCCTGGCTTCAATTTTCATTTTTGTTGCAATTGCTTTTGGGGACCTAGTCATACATTCTTTGCTAAGGCCAATGTCCAGAAGGGTATTTCCTAGGTTTTCGTCTAGGGTGTTTATAATTTTATGTCTTAAATTGAAGTCTTTAATCCATCTTAATTTTTGTGTATGGTGATAGGTAGGCGTCTAGTTTCATTCTTCTGCATATGGCTAGCCAGTATCCCAGCACCCATCTATTGAATAGGGAGTCCTTTCCCCATTGCTTATTTTTGTTGAATTCATTGAAAATCAGATGCTGGTAGATGTGTGGCTTTGTTTCTGAGTTTGCAACTTTTCAATAAATAATCTGGGACTAACGTTTAACTCAGTCATTTAAAAAATGGAATTAGACATTTACCTTATACCATAAATAAGAATCAATTTCAGGTTTATTAAAGACTTAGAATAAAATGTAAAATTGTAAAACTCTTAGAAGATCACATAAGAAATGATCTTTCTGACCTGGATTGAAAAAAGACTTTTTGTTCAATACATAAAAAACCTCTGAAGAAACATTGGGAGACACTGAAAGGGTAACAGTTTAGAATTCTGTTCCAGCAAGTAACCAAAAAAAGGAGATACCTCACATGGGGCAAAAAAGATGTCCAAAGTCTAATTTGGGTGAATTATAGTGTTTGGAGAAAGTATTAAAGATAACTCAGCCAACGCGGGCTTCTCATGCAGAGGCCTTCTTCTCGTTTCCTGATAGAACTGCCTCCCCTTTCTGACAACAGGCAGAGAGTCTTAGGAAGGCAAAGCAAGAAAAAAGTGCAATGCACACTCATCAACAGAAAATATGGGTCATTGAAGTATCTTGCATAAGTAATAAAATAAATATTAAAGGTTAATATTAAGTCACAGAGGGCTTACCTTCCTATCAATATTAACAAATGTAGTACATTAGCACCTGAAAGCTACACTTAATATTTTCATCTATAAGAAAGATAAAAAGAAGTGATTCCTAGAGCATATAAAAATGATTTATAGCCAGGGACATCTGCCATAAACTACCCCCAAAATTATTTGGTTATAAGACAATGAATCATGGAAATGCCATTAAAAGCTGAGGCTAGAGAATATAAGAATTTTCCCTCCAGGCCAGGGCTCACTAGCTGGTGACGCCATAGTCATTGCCATAAATATTTTAACCCCTGTGCTTCCTCATGTGAGTCGCCTGCTCATAGGAGAACTACGAAATCCAGATAACTATAAATAATTTCTTCTGTTTCTTTTTCCTTCTCTGGCTCTTCTCCCCTTGGATCCTTTCCCTCCTCCCCTCCTTCACTCCCTCTCCCTTCTCTCTTCTCTTCTTCCTCTTCTTCCTCTTCCTCCTTTTCCTCTTCCTTCACTTTCCGCTCTCCTTCTTTTCCCTTCTTATTTTGTAGAAACAAAAGAGTCATAATTGAAGGTATAACTTTTTTTCTTAATGAGGGAGGTAGTAAAATCTTTGAATATGGAGCACATATGAACTAATCTTAATAAATAAAAATAACTCCAATGTGTTTCTAATATCAGATGTTTATTATATTCTCAAAAGTCTAGGACAATTTTTCCCTGCATGCTGGAAAAAGAAGAAAGTCTTATTTCCCCTATCTAAATAATTTCAGGTACATAGTAGATCAATAAAACAGAGCTGACATAATACAATGATTATTTCATAAGGACAAGTCCTTGTGAAATAAACATAAAAGTCTAGACTTGTAGCTGTGACTTCTTTTATAATGATAGCAGATATGAAACATGAATTGCTTTCTTTCCTACAAAAACAACTTAGTAATACTGGATGGGAGAAGACTGAGAATACAGTTTTAATAACTGTCCTGAGAGTGCATTGACTTCTACTTCTAAGCTTCTAATTTATGTACTCAATTCAAGTTAAAGAATGTGAATATTGCCCTAACATTTCTGTCTATCATTCCCTCTTCTCTTTCAGCCCCACTGTCTCCTGCCAGTTTGCCCCAGCAACTTTATGGCAGCTAAGGACACCCTGTCCAGCTAGGTGAGTGATTCTGAAGATTCAGCAAGGTCACCAGCTGGCATTAAGGTTAAAGTGGCTTCTCAGTGCTGGAGAGCCACCAAGGTTAATTGGGATGTCATATCCGCTCGTATTCACTCTCATTCTGTGCATTTAAATTTATACATCGCCACGTACACACAAAAAGACATCAAAGTCTCGGTAAACATAATTCCCAGTCTATTGCCACTTCTTTCCTATATCTAGCTGGTTTTTGATTCATTCCTCTGCTCCATCTTCCCGTTCTCTTCCTAGGTTGGTCCTTTAAGAATGGGGACTTGTGTTTTTTGCTCCTGGCTGCTCTCTATAACATCTGTGACTGCAGTGGGGCTGTGGTGGCCTCCTCTGAGAAGGGATTGCTCAAACATTAGACAAGGGTGGTGGGGACATGGCTCTATATCACCTGTTTTGCATGCGAAGTTACAACAGTCTGCTGAACTCTTCAGCCGTCCTTATTTGGTCCTCACCTCAGCATGTGCTTTGTGTGTTTTTCATTTTACATTTCTTCACTTGCTCCTTCAGGGTTTCCTCCTTGGCTGGGGTTGAACAAGGAGCTGCAAGAAGGGTAGTGGAGCTGGCCATTCTTGAGATACTAAGTTTGTGGGCAATCAGAATCTTGGCTCCTGTGACCTACCCTCTGTTAACACACCTTTGTTATGCTATGTTATATTGTGAAAAAGACTTGGCAGATGAAATTAATGCTTTGGGCTTTAAAATAGGGAGATTATTGGGAGGAATGAATCTAATCACATAAGGCCTTAAAAGCAGAGAACTTTCTCTATTTGTAAGCAAAGAAAGATTCATCAGAAAAGGAAACGAGAGATTCAACATGTGAGAGGGACTTCAGCCCACTGTTTCTGGCATTGAAGATGAAGAGAAATTTATTATAAGAAATTAGTTCAAATAATTATAAAGGCTGACAAGTCCCAAGACTTGCAGAGTGAGTTGGCAAGCTGGAGACACAGGAAGAGCCAGTATTTTAGATTGAGTCGCACACAAGAAAAAAAAAACCCATGTCTCGTCCCCTCCCTCCCTCCCTCCCTCTCTCTCTCCCTCTCTCTCTCTCTCTCTCTCTCTCTCTCTCTCTGTTCTGGGATACGTGTGCATAATGTGCAGGTTTGTTATGTAATCATACATGTGCCATGGTGTTTTGCTGCACCTATCAACCCATCATCTAGGTTTTAAGCCCTGCATGCATTAGGTATTTGCTCTAATGCTGTCCATCCCCTCGCTCCCCACCCCTTGACAGGCCCCAGTATGTGATGTTTCCCTCTCTGTGCCTGTGTGTTCTCATTGTTCAACTCCCACTTATGAGTGAGAACATGTAGCATTTGGTTTTCTGTTCCTATGTTAGTTTGCTGAGAATGATGGTTTCCAACTTGACCCATGTCCCTGCAAAGGACATGAACCCATTCTTCATTATGGCTGCATAGTGCTCCATGGTGTATATGTGCCAGATTTTCTTTATCCAGTCCATCATTGACGGGCATTTGGGTTGGTTCCAAGTCTTTACTATTGTAAATAGTGCTGCAATAAACATATGTGCACATTTGTCTTTATAGTAGAATGATCTATAATCCTTTCAGTATATGCCCAGTAAGAGGATTGTTGGGTCAAATGGTATTACTGGTTCTAGATCCTTGAGGAATTGCCCCACTGTCTTCCACAATGGTTGAACTAATTTATACTCCTACCAACAGTGTAAAAGTGTTCCTATTTCTCCACATCCTCTCCAGCATCTGGTGTTTCCTGACTTTTTAATAATCACCATTTTAATTGGCATGAGATGGTATCTCATTGTGGTTTTGATTTGCATTTCTCTAATGACTAGTGATGATGATCTTTTTTCATGTTCGTTGGCTGCATAAATGGCTTCTTTTGAGAAATGTCTGTTGTATCCTTTGCCCACTTTTTGATGAGGTTGTTTTTTTTCTTGTAAATTTGTTTAAGTTCATTGTAGATTCTGGATATTAGACTGTTGTCAGATGGATAGATTGCAAAAATTTTCTCCCATCTGTAGGTTGCCTGTTCACTCTGATGATAGTTTCTTTTGCTATGCAGAAGCTCTTTAGTTTAATTAGATCCCATTTGTCAATTTTGGTTTTTGTTGCAATTGCTTTTAGTGTTTTAGTCATCAAGTTTTTGCCCATGTCCTATTTCTAAGGCAGTTAGGCAGGGGGAATTCTTTCTTACTTAGGAGAGGGTCAGTCTTCTGTTCTCTTTAGGCCTTCCACTGATTGAATGAGGCCTGCTCTCATTCGGGAGGCCCATCTGCTTTACTAAGTCTATTGATTCAAATGCTAAGCTCATCCAGTACCATTCTCATAGAAACTCCCAGCATGATCTCTGGCCAAATATTTGGGTGCCCTGTTGTTCAGTCAAGTTGATACATAAAATTAACCATTACAGGGGCTATGAACTGGGGAACCAATAGCCTTTAAAGGCAGAGAATGGCATCCAGCTGACAGCCAGGATGGAAGGAGGGACCTAGAGCCACATGGAGGCCACAAGCCTCCACATAAGAGCCCAGGGTGACCAACCCTTTGATTCTGGACTGATGAGACCCAGAGCAGAGGAACCATCTGCACCCACCCAGACCCAGACTTCTGACCTGTAAAACCTTAAAATAATAAATTTGTCTTAAGTCATTTTGTTTCTTATAATCATGGAAAATCAATGTGTTATTTTTCTCCTTATAATTTTCCATCTGTTTCTTCCACTCAAACAGAAAGTTTGCTCTGTGTTTTAGGAAGCCATGAGGGTCAGTGGAGAGTGTGTCCAGAATTTGTCTGCATTTATATTTATATTTCAATAGAAATAATAATAAAATATAAAATACTCTTAAATACATTTAAAATATTAATAAAATAAAAAAGTATAAAATAATCCTATTTTATATGTACACTTGATGAAATATCAGGCTACAGGGAAAAGGGATTCTTGAGTTTAGATAAGAGTGGCGAGATGAGAAGAAATCAGAGGCAGGAAAGGGCAGTTGTTTCCTGTAACCCTGGGCTCTCTCTGGAGTTGTGGGCAGGAGACTGGCAGGGAGAAGGAAAGGGATCACCAGAGGGTCCCCAGGAACTGACCGCCAAAAAGGACACATTGCCTAGAACGAGCTTGGGGCTGGGCCACATGAAGGACCACCACTGGGAGCATTGCTTCAAAGTCCAAGAGCGATGTGAACCCTGGGCTACTGCTCCTATGCTCTTCCTACACTGCATACACCTCTACATTCACCTGGGGGCATGAAGGGATGAGCTTGACAGTCCCCTGGGCTGGGAAAGATGTGTTCAACAACTCCACCACTCTCCAATAACAGAGTCATGGTTCTCTACGTCCACCCAGTTTGCCCTTACATTTAGGGGTTTGCGGGGTGTCTTATAAATGTCCTCCCAAGCACAGGCCTTTTGGTCGCCCCATGCATGGCCAATCTCCTGGGCTCCACTCTGGGGTGTGATGATGCTTCTGGTGCTACCAGCCCACAGTTCTGCTCTGTGTCCCCATTCGTAACAGTTTGAATTCTCCACTCAGCACTCTGTGCCTGTTTCAGGCACCTCAGCAGGGAAGGGTTCCTCAGTTCTCTCCCGGGAGCTACACGGTGACACATTCTACAAAGTGGCACCACCTCCTGGCTTTCTTCAACTCACAGAAATATCTCCAAAAAGCAGGTGACCACATGCTTTAACACCTAAATCTGAGCACTTCTGATAGTGAAGGTAAGGAGCTATTGATAATGATGTCAGGACAATGGACATCTAAGTCAAGGTTATCCCAGGCAAATCAGATGATATAGTTTGGCTCTGTGTCTCCACCCAAATATCATCTCAAATTGTAATCCCCATGTTGCGGGAGGGATCTGGTGGGAGGTGACTGGATCATGGGGGCCGTTCCCCTATGCTGATCTTGTGTTAGTGAGTGAGTTCTCATGAGATCTGATGATTTAAAAGTATGTGGCAGTTTCCTGCTCATACTCTCTCTCTCATACTCTCTCTCCTCTTTTCAACCACGAGAAGACCCTTGCTTTCCCTTCACCTTCCACCATGACTGTAACTTTCCTGATGTCTCCCAGTCATGCTTTCTGTTAAGTCTGCAGAACTGTGAGTCAATTAAGCCTCTTCCTTATAAATTACCCAGTCTCAGGTAGTTCTTGATAGCAGTGTGAAAATGGACTAATATATCGTGGGTGCCGTCACCACAGCAAAAAGGCTCCTTTCTTGGTTTTATGTTGTTGGCCACAGCCTCTGCTCTCTGGTGCACTGTGGTAGGGGTCTTATCATGTCTCGGATGGGTGTTGGGAAGTGGGGAGGAAGATGCACTCACTGATTTGCTGGATTCAAGATCTCCCCTCCGCTTCCTGCTCACTCTTGCTGACAACACATGCTGGGCTGTCTTGTTTTCCCTTGTTTCAGGTTGGGGCCTTCCCTGAAGGTTTCATGTCCCTCAAGCAGATGGGTTCATGCCAGACCCTCTTTATGTCCTCCAGGTTGACTGGCAGGCATGGATTCAAAGGTACACAGAGCTGATACTGCCAAACCATGCATTTGCATGTTGCTGAGTTATGGTCACACAACTAGACAGGAATTGAGCCAGAACTAGAATCCAAGTCTTTTGAATTCCATTCCTGTGCTTTTTCTTCAACACTATGAAGTTTCAGGTAGCTACAGGATAGACTCCTGGGCATAACACCTTCCATGCTTGGCTGAGCAGAGCTAGCTTTTTCAAGTTTTCTCACCAGACACTTTACAACTCTCGCATCTCATGTGATCTCATGGACACATGTATCTTTCCAAAAGTCATGCTTGCTCTATTTAGAAGAACAAAACACAGCCACTATAGAAATTACTGTGAACAAAAGTAAAGAAGAAAACTCACCTGAGCTAAAATTGTTTTAATGAGAAACTAATTTAGTAGCCTTCTAGTTTCGATATTCGTACCACTGGTCACAGGAGAGGCAGCATTTTCTGGATGGCAGGTGGAAGGCAAAGGTTTGGAACTTGGACCTGAAGACCCCTTTGTGTCTGCTGTTGTGTCTCCAAGGAGCCTTGCCCTTGCTTGATTCTCACTACACAGTCTGAAGACACTGCGTACCCTCCAAAAGTGTCATACATTTAGATTTTATTGTTAGAAAATGAGCAGGTGTGATTTTGCAAGGTGAGGTCAGAAAATATTCCAGCCTCTCCCACTCTTCCCACCCCATTTTAAAGCAGTTTATTAAGCCTGTTTAAAAAAGGAAGAAACGTGCCTTCAAAAAACAGACAAAATTAGACCTTTCACAACTCTTGTCATTTAAAAGATGGTTTGTTGAAACTTCAGAGAGGTTAAACGTATGCCACAATTTGAGTGCAAAAAAAAAAAAAAACCACCACCACGAGCTTTCCAGGGTTGCAATTACAACCCTACTTAGTTGCCATGGTGATCACACAGCATATGGATTTTGTCAGATAAAGACATCAGGGGTGGTGAGAAGGGACAGTGTATTTTTTGAATCGCCACATGCCAAGTGTCAACTCTTTGGCAGCTCTCTTTCAAAAACAATTTTTTTGAAGAAAATATGTATCCGGATTGGGAGAGTAGGCTGGGGAGAGGAGCCAGGGTTTAGAAGAATAAAGGGAAAGATTCCTAGAAATGTTTGAAGAAAATCTGAATTTAAAAGAAATTGAACATTAATGCCAAATTGTGTAATAAGGAGTCCTTAGGGTTTTAGCGTCAGAAGTACCAACTATCTAACAAATATGTTCCGATAAAGGGTGGCCAATCTGTTCCAGTTTCTCCTCTCTTGTGGTTTCTCTTATTTTTATATGCCATGTCATTTTAATGTTTTTCCCCCCTATTTTAACTGTATGTGCATCTAGGGTTATTTTTGTTAATGAATTGTCAATCTCCTGGGCCAGCGATAAAAACTATACTGTAGAATAAGAATGTCTCTGTGCAGAAGACACAGGCCTCTAAGATGGAAAATGATCCTATATATTTCTACCTGTAGGAAAAAGCAAAAAACCAAAACAACAACAACAACAAAAAAACAAAAAACACTTAATATCCTATTGACACCAATAAAACTTAGAATTCTCAATTTACAGTTATCATTCACAATGTATTCAGTCATAATGAGTCCATCTGCTCTGCCATCAGGAAAGCGAAATGAAAGGATTGTGCTCCATCTCTGCCCTCCTCCCTGGGGGGTATGTGATCCTTGGAGTTGACTAGGCTGGGTCCATACTACCTATATGAGACTGAGAGATGGCAGAAGCTCGTCACAGCCACCATGAGCTTCTGACCTTATGGATGTTACATTTTAGTGCACAAAGAGGAACAATCAACACTGAACAAATAATATATAAGATATTTTCAGAATATTTTAAAGACTTGGAAGTAAAGAAACATAATCTTGTAATGGCGAGTCCCTCGTGGTGGAGGACAGAAGTGGAATGGCAGGTCAGGTGCCTATTCCAAGATGGAGCATCTGAGGAAACCACTCAAGGAGGTAATACATGAGTTAGAATCTGAGAGATGGACTAGGGATAGACAAGCAATGATCTGGAGAAAGACCCAAGGCAAAGCAGCCACATGAAAACCGTAAGTAGACAGGAGTTGGGCTGAAGCAGAATGAGGATCAGAAGAGGGTATCAGAAGAGGTTGCAGAAAGGGGTAGGTCATGAAGGGCCTGATGGTCCAGAATATTGAGTTTTGGTTTCACTGTATTTCCTCTGCAGAAATTATAGAATTATATCAAATTTCTCCAGAATTTGTGAAAGTCTGAAGGATGCGATGTCCTGGGAGGGTTGCCTGTGGCAAAGCACAGATGGAGTTGGATACACCCAGGATAATATGCAGAAGTCCCAGCCGGTGCCTGGGGCTGACTTCACTGGTGATCCCCACTCCTGGTCCTCCACTTCCCTAAAGGTAAAGTGAGTGGGCAAAGATTCGGCAATGGTTTGCAAGCCTTGATGATCGTCAAGATAACTTGGAGAGCTTATTACAAACGCAGGTCCCCAAAACCCATCCAAGGCTTGCTGAATTAGTATCACAATGATGACGGCGAGAGAACCTCTGTTTCTGTTATATCCTCCTGGATGAGTCAGATCATCGGTCATATTGGGACTCCTGCTGCAGGGGCTAGGAGCAGGCAAAGTCTACTGATGCTACTGAGGTCCAGGATACAGGAATAACAATTGCTTTCTATCTTCACAGATAGGGAGTCAGGAGGGGCTACAGGCACTCCTGAACACTGCATTCGACCTCGAGGGAGGCAGGGCTGGGGTTCTAAATTTCACTCCGCTCTTTTTCCTCCCTTTGTGTCTGCAATAGCAACCCCCTGGTGAGGGCTTTATGAGACTTGCTTCTCCTTAGAATTCCAAATTGCCAATCTTAACCTGCTTAATGCTTCTCACTCCGAAAATGAAGATGATTTGTAGGAATTGCAAGCTTGTCTGTGTATGAAAATAGTGTGTCTGTCTCTTTAAATAGAAAGACATTAGGGAATATTAGCCAAGGCTAATTATGCAGATCACTTATAGCTAATAATAAAAATTTGCCTTAGGCTTTGTGGGAGTGTTGCTTTTAGGGACTAAGGGTTGGTTTTCCTTCCCTTGTTGTTTTACATATTTACAAATTAGTTTAAATGTGATAATCTGCAAACTGATAATTATAATGCTTAACTAAATAGAAATGTGTCAATCTTGAGACAGGCTCCTTATAAGACAAGACACAACCACTGATCCCAGAAATATCCCCACACTGTACCCGTTAGCTATGGAGGGCTTATTTATAGAAGTGAAGAAAAAACAAAAACAAAACAAAGTATCCTCCCAGTCTCATTCAGCCTTCTGCCTCTTTCTTGAAACCAGTGTGGGCATCAGAAAATGTCCACTGTATGGACATCTATTTGAAGCTAGACCCAGATCAACGTTCGATTTAATACAGGTCAGTGAACAAGTGTTAAAAAGCAAGGTCTCTCGCCTGCTTCCAATCTATACTGGATTAAAAACAATGATTTAAAGGTGAAAGGCTCTGTCCGGGCCGCGTGCTCGGTGCCATGCAGCGCTTTGGCCATTCTTCAGAGCTGAAATCCTTGGCACCATGCTTTCCCGAGGTCATCTTCATCAGACAGGACGCTGCTCGGTCTCATCCTGCCAGAGAATTTATTATATTGATTTGGGGAATAAGGTTAATTGAAGTGAACTTTTGATTTTAAAGGTAGGTTTGGTGCAAGCCTCAACAATTAAAATGGAATTCTTCTCCTTTAAATGACTTGGGCTCATTTGACTGCCTGGACAGTGGCTGTTCAGAACAGAGGCAGGCATAATTTTGCAACGTGAAATGCTCATTTACTTTTCTCCTGTTGCTATAACAACTCACTTTTGAACCAGACATGGTGATAGAAAGCCTTGGCTTTGCAATGAATTTCACATTGGTTTTGTTTAGATTTTTCAACCAGTTCTCTTGGAACTGCAGCTGGAAGTACAGGAATAGATTTTACTCTTTCCTTTTTTAGAAACCTTGCTTAGGACCAAAGCTTTGTGTTTCCAGCTTGTCTCAAGGGTTGAAAAAAAAAGTTACACCCCATGTACAGTTTATGATTTTTCTGAATAAATCATGTTTCAAACTCAGATAGTGTTCTTCTTTCCTTTAAAGGCAACACCAGCATTTTTGGCGCTCCCGGTGGAAAAATACGACTGTCAATTCATTCTGCTTTTGAATCTTCTTCTGTCTGAATGTTACCAGCAAGACCCGTGTATCTGCAGGATTTGGGGATCTGTAAACCTCACAATCCTGTTAAGCCTCACACTGCATAGCAACATGCTTTGTTTCTTAATGACTCCAAGGGAAGGGCAAGTAGATTTGGCAAATACAAAACAGACGAATATTTTCAGAAAAACACAGAAGAGTAATCATACCCAACAAGACTCCAATTCTGCTTCCTTCCCCTTCTTAAAATCCCCCACCAATAACTGGAGCTCCTGAGGGCCTAACGCTTACTCCCATGCTTTTGGGAGCACTAGGTTATCCAAGGCTGATTTGAACACAGGCAGAATTAAAAACTGAACTGAAAAACGGGCTCCAATGTTTGAGATGAAAAAATGTTTTCCTGTCAATATCCGTATTTTCCCTTTTGGGAAGATAAGCTACAGAATAGTTTTCATGGCTTGATAAAATTGTTTAAAATCATGAAATCCTGGAGGCTAAGAAATAAGATGTGAAAAACAATATCAAGAAATATAATCCTCTCCTCCCCACACTCCACCTCTAGTAAGATAGGAAATGGCCATCTGCCAGTTCTGGCCCTGTGGACCTGGTTACCTCCTTTTGTCTATAGGTCTTATGAGGAGGAAGAGCCAGATTTTTCATCAGTAGCTTCTACTCTTTACATATTAAGATTAAATACAGACATCGACATGGTAAACACATTTAAGATTTTAAGGTATCCTGTGAGTGTCAGTGAAATGGTGTGACATGTACCAGTGCCAGCATTTTTATCCTCTTTGGATATGCTGTTTTGCTCTTGAATCCCACACAATTCTGTGACACATAAATACACGCATGGTTAGAGGTTATGCTCTATGGCAGAAACATACACAACATATTTGTTTCTGGTGGCAATACAAAAAATATGACCTATTTTGGAACATAATTATGATGACCTTAACGCAGAGATATTCATTTTCAATTCTGGTGAATCCATTAAAATTAATCTCCAGGCACAAAATCCAAAGGAAAAAAAAACCTAGTAATGAGCCTGATTCTTCTCTTTCTTTCTTGCTTTCTCTCTCTCAATAGAAAGAGGAAAACATTAAATGTTATCCAAGAAGCTCAGGCAACTGTGGAAATTCACATTTCTGTTAGAGCAGAGGAGAGCCTCGTACAACTCAGCCTCTTCGCCAGGCAGCCTGTTTGGATGCTTTGCTGGATAATCAGCCTTTCAGAAGTGTAAATTTGGAGTCTTCCAAACTCATGAGTTCTATTAGGTTGGTGTAAAAGTAATTGTAGTTTTTGCCATTAAAAGTTAACTTTGTAAATGAAGTATGAAAGGAGGAAGATCCACACCTGAGTACCTCTAGGTGTTAGGTTCTGGTTTTGCTTAAAATAAAACACATTCTAAGCGGTTCTATAATCATAAGTGTGAAAAATAGATTGAATAAACTCAGGGAAGCCTACAAACTTGTTATTTGGCCAACTCTTGGAGCTCACATCAGTTCACGTATTCACTAGTCCTGATTTTCACATCTGGCTTGATAAGCAATTTAAAAAATAGTTTTGTATTTTAGAGTTATGAGGGGAGGATAACATATTCTTTTATAACATCAGCAAAACTTTTCATTTTTTTCTTGATATCTTCTTCATAATTTATGACTTATAGCTTAACTATTTCCAAAAATGGCCGAAGAAGCCATTTTTTTCCCTCTTCATGACGCACGTTACTGTCTCATAAAAAATCATCTGGACACATTCAAAGTTAAGGGTGACACAGTTCATGGGAGAATACTATTGAATAATCTTATTAATATTTCAATAGTAACAAAAGATAACATAGTAGGAGCTGGCACTGAGCTCTTGAGAAGTTTAATTGGATATAGAGTTCCACATGGCTGGGGAGGCCTCAGAATCATGGTGGGATGGGAAAGGCACTTTTTACATGGCAGCGGCAAGAGAAAATGAGGAAGATGCAAAAGTGGAAACCCCTGATACAACCATCTGATCTCGTGAGACTTATTCACTACCATAAGAACAGTACTGGGGAAATAGCACCCGTGATTCAAATTGTCCCCCATCAAGTCCCTCCCATAACAGGTGGGAATTATGGGAGCACAACTCAAGATGAGAGTTGGGTGAGGACACAGAGCCAAACCATATCACCATACCCTTGGGGTGCTGAAGAACAATTTTTTCTTTCACTTGGATCCTCTTTTGTTCTTCATAGTCCTGATTACAAAAGTTTGATGCACATTCTTGACATCATCCTTGAAAAAGACTGCTATAGGCATACTTTCTATATTTAAGAAAAATAATCTCAATCAACCACACACAAAGAAAAAGAATGGAACGCTCAAAGGGCCCTGTGAAAGAAAATAAAACTTCACGTCCTTTATGGGGAAGTTTCATGATAATGCTAAACTTCTTAGGATTTTTGAAAGGTATTTTTAGAAGCAATAGTGAAATTACTCTGTTATTCATTTATCACAGTAGCTCTCTCTCCTGTTTGAAATGTAGGGGCATGAACTCCCCTGAGCATCTTATTCCATTAAAAGGCCTTATTTAGCTGTGATAAGTCAGCAGTTATATAGGTAGATTGAGTATGCTATTACAAAACCCCACTCCAAAGTGGCATTTCTGCATACTTAACATATGCCACTTTCTGTCTCTTGCTCAGTTTCCAAGAAGGCTGCATTGATTCATGGAGGGAGATGGAATGGTGTCAGAGATCCAGGTTCATGAGCAACTCTGCCACTTGCTAGGTGTTTGATCCTGGACAAATGACTTTATCCTTATTCATGTTATAAAAGTTAGAAATACCACCTAGCTTTGAAGCTACTTTAGAAGATTCAAAAATGAATATGTAAAACATTTATCACATGATCTGGCATGGTAGAGGCTCAGTAATAGCAGTCATTATCAACCCACTACCATCCTGTTAACAAATCATGTTAGAAAGTATTGTCTATTCAGTTCATGTAGATTACACAAGTGGTGATAGGAAGTTTGTGACCAATTGTTTATTGTGAATGCAACTCACAAGATACCATCCAAAAACTTTGATTCACTGGGATTTAAAATTTCATATCAAACGAGAAGTGAAAAATATTCCTTATCAAGGCATCATATAAGTAGGGCACACAATAGTAACCTCCGATGTACCACCTGAATACTGCAGGGGGTTATGCAGAAATGACAAATAGAGGCACACACGGGAATGTATTCAGCAGAAGACTTAATAAAAGAATCGGAAAACAGTAGCCATCTTCAAAGTTCAAACAACATAAAAATAAGCAACATGGTTCAGTGCTACCAACACACAACTAAGGCAGGACCCAGGGGGAAGCACTCTAGCCCATGCAGTTGGACATTTACGAAGGAGCCCAAGGTGTTTGATCAGAGTGCTGACATTTCTTTAGTGAAAGGCACTTGGCTTTGGAAATGATTCTCCCAGGCAGGAAGGACAATCCGTGTTTGATTGGAACCAGCATGCAGAAAGGCCAGTGTTTCACCACAAACCGGCCTCTCCGTGTTGGTTTATGCTAGGATCTAACAGCCGCTGAAGTTCAGGGACACCTTCTGAACAGTACCTGGGGTGGTGGTATTCGGTGCAGTCGGCATGCCTCCTACAAATCACTGCTGAACAAAACTAGAGATCACAGACCAAAAAGAAACCCCAGAAAACAAAAGCACACAGAGACCAAAGAATACACACAACTATCAGTCTAGTTCAAGGTAGATTATAGGAGAGAGAGAAAGAGAAATTTTAACGAAGCCCGTTAGTTCAGGGCAAGGCATCGGTCTTCCCCTTTTACCTGCCCAGAGGCTGCAGGAGGCTGAGGGCCATGGGTATTCTGAATGATTGCTCCAAACAAACAAGAAAGGTCTAATCTTCCCGTGGAGCCAGCATGCTCAGCAAGCAACCAAAGCAAACTCAGATGAAGACATTCTTCCGGCTACCTCTCCAGCCCATCGTCTCCAAATCAAACGCTTCTTTCTTGTGTGTGCTTCTCCAGGGAGCAGTACAGCCAGCAGGCAGAGAGACCAGCATTCCTTCCATAGCCACTGCCTGACACTGGGTGAAGTCGGCCTCACAGAGAAGCTAAGTTATCCTGTGCTGACTGTGTCAATGTGCTTTTCTTAGTCTGTATCACTTAAATAACCTCTACTGGCATCAAGATGCCTAATTTGTAGTCAAGCAGCCACTTTCCTGATCATAGATGAAACTGGTATACACATCGCCACTTGCTACAGGTTCACATCACATAGAAATAAGCATCCTCCTCTCATCTATGCATCGGGGTCAGGACAAAACGTTCTCATCATTCAATCCCTCATTACCTAAAGCCTCAAACACCATTCTTTGCTCTCAGCTTCTGCCCATTGAACACGAAGGTCAGATCTACCCCAAGTCTCCTCTGTCGACTTCCAAACAGTCACTTGAAAGAAGCGTCATCTAAATTAAGTCAAACCCCTAGTTATCCTTTGACCAGGCTACGCCAAAAGCACACTATTAGGCTAGCTTGTCCCTTAGTGTAAACTGCTTTGAAGGGGAAAGGTGTTTAGAGGTCCAGAGGATACCTTTCATTGTCTCTAAGATTGGCTTAAGATTGTTTTAGAACTGAGCAGAATGAGAACACAGAGCTGTAGGAATCATGCTATGTGCCATTTGGAGAAAGTTGGAAAGCTTTCAAAAGTATTGATTTGAAGAAGAAAACATCTTTGGGTGCAAATATTTAAATATAACCCTTATTTTTCTAAGTGATTTATAGTTCTTAGCCATTCAATGAATTATTAGTTCCATTTTATAAATAAAGAATTTGAGGCCAACTAAACTTTCTTCTGTATTGGCACCACTGGGTTGGGAATGTGTCTGTTGCCACCGTGGGAAGAGTGGCAGCTGCCACTTCAATCTGGTGGCAGGCTCTGGAAGACTCAGCCTTCAGGCCTCCAGTTCCACTCTTGGTTGGCTAGAGGATTATCAAACAAATCTTCCTCTCCCTCTGTCCTGAACCTTCCCTTCTCACGGGCTAAGTTTTCAGGGAGATCTGATACTCAGTCCAAAAGAGCATCCTTTTGGAGGAGAATCAAGGCTTTAGACACCATGATTTGAGCTACTGGAACGACAGCCAATTGGCAATTTCTAGAGATTTTGTGAGCTGCTTGACTTCAGATTGGTAGCTGAAAATTGGCTACCTTGAAAAGATTTACACCATGAATATCAGCAAACGCTACAAATTGGATCTTCTTTCCTATCGTAGGATCCAGCTGACCATTGAACAGAGGTAGAGAAAATGAGATAAGAAGGCCAAAAATGGAGAGTCTCCATCCCAAGATGCTCAGAACCATGTCCATCTGAGGAAAAACCAAAAAATTCCTTTACAAGCCAATAAACAAAAAAGGCAGATGTGACCAGATTGGCCCATTGTTAATTCTTGGTATTCTTGTGCATTTTAGGCTTATTTTAAAATCTTTTACAAAAGAAGTAAATGAATATATTCTCATTGAAAGATTATCAAAATTATATAGAAGTATATGGAGTTAAAAAAATCAATTTCTATCACCTCATTTACACAGCTCTTTCCAGAAAGTTCCTTATCAGTTGTGTGTACCCTTTCAGTTTTTCTTCTGTGCACTCTATACACACACGCACACACGCATCCACATATTTATATGCATTCCTTTGCATTTTGTACTCTTACAAAATCTAATCTGGTGAAGGTATTCAAAGATACTGTCCCAGTCTATGATCACCAAACCTCTTCCCATGAACTGGTGCTCATTCTCATTTGAGCAGAGATGATTTCTGTCACTGTACATTTACTCTATGACCATTAATGCTTGAGGACATGCTTGAAAAATTCCTAAATATGTGATAAACTGGTATATATTTGGTTTCACCATAAAATGCCCACTTTAATGCTGTCTATAGACTTCTTTGCCATTCCAAACATAAATTAGCAACAAATAACTTGAAGAAAATATAATGACAGAGATAATAGGCTTCATATGTAAAAATCAATTATTCTCAAACATTTGGAGCCTACTTTATATAAATAGCTCATAAAATTGGTTTTGTTTATTGATGTTTCAGGAAAACAGCTAAGTATTTGAAAGGGTGGTGATATTGTTGAAAAATATAATTAATTACCTGGCATAAAATAGGATCATTATCCCACATGTTATAAATCATGAAAAGTATTTTAAAAACTCTAAAGTGCTACACAAATATTAGCGATTGATGACATGCAGAAAAGAGATCGTTGTCCTCTTTTTTTGCATGTATTATTGAAGGGGCTGTATATCAAGTATCCATTCTTTATGCTTTGACACATTTCACATGATTTTCTCCATGTAAATGTTATTCCTAACTCATCGAGCAATTGTTATGTATTATGCATAAGCCTTCAACTTTCAATATTTAGTTAATTTAGAATTTCTATATATAATTTAAATTCCCTTCATAAAATGACTCTTAATACATTTCAGTTAAATACCGCTAATTCTCAGGTTATTCGGGATAGCGAGGAGTAAGCTTAGCAAGAACAATCCGAAATAGCTGATAATACCCAGCATATCAACATCTTTCAGAATGTGCCATATCTGTATGGTGTGGATCTGAATAATCAAGTATTATGTTAAGACTGATTCTTTCCCCTGTGGCCATGTGAAGTCCCTTGGCAGACACATACATCTTCCATTTCCTCCACAGCATTCTGTGTTTGGCCTAGTACAATCCACTAAACACTATTAAATGAATAACTGACGATAATAAAAACAGTCACCAAACCATCAAATGCACTGAAGTCCATTCAAACATATAGAGTCACTTGACATTTCTTTTACTCAAAAGCTATCTCCTAAATGTCCTGGTGACCTCTGCATTTGTTTCACATCCTCATGCTGCTAGTGGCATCTACATTTAATGTCAAAATAGCCACCTACTCTTCAAATAGTGTGACCGGTGTAATTCCAAATCTTATAGCCTTAGGAGGTGGATGCAAATGTTGATTTGAACGACTGAAGTTTATGCTTTCCCCCTTCTAAATAAGCTTACCCTTTGGCAGCAAGCACTTAAGAGATTCCCAAAATACTTGCAAACATTTCTGTCAGATAGCATCACCGTCACCGTATGATTTAAACAAGCATGTATTCGTCACACTTAAACCAGATGTCATCCGAGTAGATGAGAAATGAATCGTTTGCTCCTGACAGCTTGTTTATTTCTGGCAACACTTTCCGGCAGGGATTGTCTAAATGCACAAAACAATTTTCTCATATCTAGACATGAGGATGAAAGTCCAAATACTACAGGAATAAGCTTTTCTCCAAGGTGGTGCTCCAAAACAGACTTTCTTTCCCCTATGACAAAGGGATGTGTGGCTTCCAGTCTTGGGGATGGAATCTCTCTTTGTGGCTACCTCCAACATAAAGAATCATTTCCATTAATTAAAGAGTAGCTTCCGCCAACCAAAATGTGCCAGGAATGGTGGGCTCAGCATTTTGTTAACTTATCTCATTTAATCCTCCCAACAACTTTAGAATAGGTATCTCCTCTCCATTTTACAGCTGAGGACACAAAGCCATAGAGAGAAGCTGAGTAAATTGCTCACGGATTTCCAAGGATTAAGTATGAGACAAATCAGTGGTCACACCAGGCCTTTTGACTTCAAAGCCTGCGCTACACTGCCGGGAGTCTCCAATTCTGGACTGATAGCTTTTTGGAGCCTCCTGTTCCTTATTTGTGGGATTAGGGAGTTGGGCAATGGAATAACTAAGAATCTTTCCAGTTTCAGAATTCTAAAAAAATGTGAGCACTTCCCATTATATAAAACAGTTTCTATCACATTTTTGGTCAGTTTGCACACATTTGTAACATGGATATTGTAAATATTCAGGAGGTTAGCCTGTCAATAAATTAAATACATCCTGATGGTTTTCCAGTTTGATTACAATTGTTAGACAAGAAAATGGACAGCAACAGCCTTTGTACTGCAAAGCCTTAGGAATAAAAAAAAACCCAAAAACTTGTAAATTTCATTTTCAGGGCAAATTAGGCCAAATGATTAGGAGAACATGATGTGGTTCTAAGTGCCATAGACAATTATCACTGGGGTCACTTTATAGTTCCTGAGGCAACTGAATGGCTTAAAATAATGACTCTTCTAATAATGGGGATAAAGCAAGAAAAGAGAGACTGTGAACAAATGATTGGTGAGGACTGCCATTCTGCAATATTAAGGTCTTTTTGATAAATCCTAGAGATTCAGGCTAGCTCCCAGGTCAGAAGGTCATGATTCAATGGCCAGAGGAACTGTGGTATCAACTTTAAATGATATCTCTCCCTGCTACAGACCTGGGAAGAGGTGGGATTTAAACAAAAATATAAAATAAAATATCACGGATGCCCTATATGCTTATATCCTCACCTGCTTCTTTCCTTTGAGGGTAAGGATGCAAAGATCAGAGGACCTAATCCATATTGAGTTGGCCGGCAAATGAAAGATATTCCAAGAGCTACACCAGAGATAAGGAAAATGGGTGTCCCTTTCAGATACTGATGCAATATCATTTATTTCCTTCTCACGATGTACCATCGATTTTAGAGTGCTCTTCTTTTTTCACATTCAACCAAGAATGCCCTCCTCCTCAATTTTGAGGATGCCTCCTCAAGGGTAAACTGCTGTTAATCAGAAAAAGTTTTCAAAAAGTTAATATAATGTTATAGGGTACATATGGACAGAGGCTGTGAAAGTAGCATTTCTGTCAGGGTGGTAAGATTACAGGAGAATTTATTTTCGTGTTTTATATTTCCATTGATATGGCAATAATATTGCTTTAATCATATATGCAGAGACTACTAATTTGGTTAATATAAGTTGATTGGTAACAATATAACTCCCACACATGGCTCTCCACAAGCAAAAAGTAAGTCCTGATTCTGTGTGCTCTCTGGGATCACCCAGGGGAAGGATCTGCATTTCTGACAGTCTTAAATGTGACAGCAGCATTTTAGCATGTAGACGAGTGCAGTAATTTGGCAGCAAACTCAAGACTCATGCTCACCAGACTGGGAGATCGGAAATAAATCACAGATGTCACACATGTTCTCTTAGAAGGGAGAGAATTGATAAGGTGCCAAATCCCATCACACCCACGCCGTTCTTGTTCCAATTGATAGAACCTCTCACCCTTGAAATTCTGACAAGTACTATTAGGGAAAGAGACTCTAACTCATAGCTCTTCCTGACTCTTTATCCATCTTTCCGAAGAGCATCTATCTGAGCTCAGTCTCAGGCTCATTTAATTATGACATCTGAATCAATACTCCATGCTAGCCCCAGCCTGTACCAGCTTGCTTGGCAGTTTCCAATATCCGTGACAGACCTTCTAAAAATGTCACCTTCTCATTTGGAAAGAAGGTACTTGCCTTCCCACTGGGTCTCTTTATTTATTTTTAATTTTGATAGCAGTCACTACTTAAAGGTTTCACAAGATTTAACATATGTTTTCAAAAGCATATATTGCATTTTCTGAACTCAGATTCGCTTTCAGCCTCTGCAATGCTAAGCCAGAGACCACAGAAATGGAAATGAAACCAACAGTAATTTAAATAAATTACAGGCTGACAACAATCTTCCTCAGTGATGTTTTAAATGAAATGTGTTAACTGCAAAAATATCAGAATGCCTTAGACTATCTTAAGAGGCTCCATTTTGACACTATGGTAGATTTTTAGATATCTACACGTAAAGAAACATAGCATGAGGGAGGTTTAGAAAAAGAAAGGTTGCTCAAGAATGTTTTGTTCTTAGTCTGTTCTGTCGGTTTTAGCAAAATACCATAAACTATGCAGCTCATAAACAGCAGATTTATTTCTCATAGTTCTGGAGGCTGGGAAGTCCAAGATCAAACAGATTCAGTATCTGGTGAGCTCTGACTTACTAAAGTCATCTTTTTCACTATGTTTTTACACGGCAGAAGGGGCAAGGAGGTCTCTTTTGTAAGAGCACAAATCCCATTAATAAGGGCTCTATCTTCATGACCTAATCAGCTCCCAAAGACCCCATCTCCCAATATTATCACTTTGGGGAGTAGGATTTCAATATATGAATTCCAACTTATGAATACGATCAATTTACCTACTCATATTTATTGTGCCAATCAGGTTTCAAATCTAGCATATTATGCTAATGTCAGGATATTTGTACATTCTATGTTCAATGAACAGCTATAGTTATGCACTTAGAGCATAGGTACTGGCCTAGAATCAGAACACTTAAGAGAGTTGTCCCTGATCATCAAATCTGCAAGCTTAATGCAAGTCACCTGTAGTCTCAATTTTCTTGTCCATCAAATATTCAGAGGGAGAGAGAGCCTAGGATGTTGAACCTTTAAGCTGGAAAAGTCTGTGATTATAAGAACATCTCAACTGCATACTTAGCCCTTAAAATGTTCAGGAGATTTTGGTGCTTCCTATATGTCTAGGCCTCCATGTGGCTCCAAGCTACAGGCCTATATGCTTAGGTAAGGTAAAGTCCTATACGGTGTCTAAGACATAGGCCCCTATAAGTCTATGTACATGATTATAGGACTATAAATATCTATTAAGTATCAGCTTCTAAGGGCCTAAAATCCGTAAGCCAATATGTGTCCATAAACTATAGGCCTATGTATGTCTATAATGTTTAGACCTAGGTGTGTCTATAAGGTATGAGCCAACACTTGTCTATAAGGTTTTGGCTTATATAAGCCTCAAATGTCTTGATAATGTTCCAACAGGAGTCAAGGAATTAGTTAAATTACTTCGATAAGCTTTTATCTAGTTTTCTGACTAAAGATAAACTCTACACTTATACTATAAGGAATAAAAAAGGCAGAAACAAACAAACATGCACAGACATAAACATAGATAAAATCATTTCATGGAAAGAAAAGGAAGAAGAGAACATATAAAATCTCTCTAAGGAGGCTTTGTAAGCTGTTAAATCAAAATCAATGGTTTGGTGACTGTTTTTAATGCTCCTACCAAAAAGAAAAAAAAGACCCTTTATATCTTTCCCCTGTTTGCGCTCGGTCTTACTGCCACTGGCAGGACTTAAATTCTTTAAGCTTATCCTTGTTCTATAGGAGAAATAGCCGTTATGATTTGTTGCCTTTGGGAATGATACATGATTGATGGGGGCTTGAATGTTCCAATGAGGAGAATATGAGGCCAAATACAATTTGACAGATGCCCAAAACAATAATATTAATAGTTTACATTTATTATTGTCACTATCTTTTCAAATGCTTTGATTAGATTCCCAGTGTACATTACATACAAAATATTGTTTCTTCTTCATATTACTATAGTCATCTCAACAAGGCAATCAAAAGCCACACAAAAAATTCTTCACAAAACACAAAATATCTCAAAAGTGTTTTTATGGATTGCTGCATTTTATAGTTTCTACTAACTAACTAGGTTCTAACAGTTAGTGCAGGGCATGCCACTAAATAAACATTTGTGAATGACCACAGAACAGAACTTAATCTCATTTACTATATGTGCACATAATAATCTTTCGTGAATCCTAACAATATCTTTCAAAACACATCTTGAAAAACCTACACTTTTTTTGGCTTATAGAAATTGCTGACAAAAGATGAGAGAAGAGCTCTATTTTTCTGCTTTTAAACTAATTTCTCATCATTTGCAGATCACTCAACTTTCAATTTTTCACATAAGGAAAAAACTACAATTATCCATCTCTTGCTTCTTAAACCCGTGATTTAGACTTTGCTTTATCCTGACTCCAAATATCTTCTAGGATCATAAAATATATTGGTAGATTTTCTTTTCATAGCCAGATTGCTTAGAAATCACTTCTCAAAAGAAGACATTCATGCGCCTAACAAACGTATGAAAAAAGCTCATCATCAATGGTCATTAGAGAAATGCAAATCAAAACCACAATGAGATCCATCTCACACCAGTTAGAATGGCAATTATTACAAAGTCAGGAAACAACAGATGCTGGAGAGGATGTGGAGAAATAGGAATGCTTTTATACTGTTGGTGGGAGTGCAAATTAGTTCAACCAATGTGGAAGACAGTGTGGCAATTCCTCAAGGATCTAAAACCAGAAATACAACTTGACCTAACAATCCCATTACTGGGTATATACCAAAAGGATTATAAATCATTCTACTATAAAGACACATGCACACATATATTTATTGCAGCACTATTTACAATAGCAAAGACTTGGAACCAGCCCAAATGCCCACCAATGTTAGACTGGATAAAGAAAATGTGGCACATATACACCATGGACTACTATGCACCCATAAAAAAGAATGAGTTCATATCCTTTGTAGGGACATGGATGAAGCTGGAAACCATCATTTTCAGCAAACTAACAGAGGAACAGAAGACCAAACACCACATGTTCTCACTCATAAGTGGGAGTTTAACAATGAGAACATATGGATACAGGGAGGGGACCATCACACACTAGGACCTGTGGGGATGGGGAGCTAGGGGAGGGGTAGTATTAGTAGAAATATCTAATGTAGATGATGGATTGTTGCGTGCAGCAAACCACCATGGCACATGTATATCTATGTAACAAACCTTCGCATTCCATACATGTATCCTGGAACTTAAAGTATAATACAAAAATAAAATAAAATAAAGAAATAGTTTGTCTACCAAGAGCTCCACATAGAGGGACATTTTGGGTCAGACATGTCAGCAGTGGAAGTCATTTAAGATAAATTGCCCCTGGGTTGAGACTGTTTTCTCAGCCCATGTTTTCATGTCAAAGACTATGAATGAGCTCTTCACAACTAGCAGGTGTGGATGCAAGGGAGCGCCGAGCAGAGGGAAGAGGCAGTGCAGTTCAGCATGAGTCCTTAATTAAGAGAATCATTTTAATTATTGTCCAAATCCAGATATCTAGTTTTTTCTTAAAAAAAGTTCACCAACAAGATTGCTAAAAAGAAGTTCACCAACCGAGTCAAGCTGTATAAACTGGGACTGTTTCAGGCAAACTGGGATGTACGGTCACACTGCCAATCCTGGCTGGGCAACCCTTTATGCATTATGCAGTGCCTCTGGGCCACAGTTGCCTTACATGCAAAAGGAGATCAACAGTATCTGCAGAGGATACTGCAGAGGATCAACAGAGGATTATGGGTAACTTAATGCAGTTTATCAAAGCACTTTGGTAACTTAGAAAAACTATACAATAAAAAGATAAGCATCATTAAAATCGTCACTAATGTGATTAGACAAGTCCTACGAGACTGAAAAATCTGAAAGAATGGAAAAAAAGGAACTTGCACTATTCCATTAGGCTTTCTGGGATATGTTTATTTATATATTATGTATTATTTATTAAAGCTCTTATGTTAATATCCTTTATATAGTTGTATGGAAAAAAATCTGCCACTTCTCAATCTCTTTTATTCTCATAGGGTGGGCAAACCATAGATAATCCTCAAAAGTAGATAACTAAAAAAGAAAGTTACATTCTAAACACATTATGGTGTGTTTAGGTAACTATTTTCCAGATTGAATATTCTATAGATTCACTTTCAAACATAACGTTTTAGAGGTTTAAGCTAATTGGATAATCATCAGTTCACATGGAAAAGATCTGGCTTCTGTTGCTTGCAAGCTTAATTCATGCTAATGGTGAACCTGGCTACCAAAAAATGTCCAGGCTTTAGGTTCTTTGGTGGAAGGTCAGGCTTAAAAATGCAGGGGATGCTGGGTGTGGTGGCTCACATCTCTAATCCCAGCACTTTGGGAGGCTGAGGCGGGCAGATCACCTGAGGCCAGGAGTTTGAGACCAGCCTGGCCGACATGGCAAAACCCCATATGTATTAAAAATATAAAAATTAGCTGGGCGAGGTGGCGCATTCCTGTAATCCCAGCTACTTGGGAGGCTGAGGCAGAAGAATTGCTTGAACCTAGGAGGCAGAGATTGCAGTGAACCGAGATCGCACCGCTGTACTCCAGCCTGGGTGACAGAGTGAGACTCTGTCTCACAACAAATAAAAATAAAAAAGAATGCAGGGGAAATAAGGTCCTCTGTATTCAACACTGGTCAGTTGACACCCAGAATAAATGGTCCAGGACATCTGGAGCCATTCCAGACCAGGGTGATGCAGGCAGCAAGGGTCTGGAAACCATGCCATGTCTGCAGAGGTGGAAGTAATTGAGGATATGTCAACCAAAAAAGGAGACAGTGCAGCTGAAGTGCTGTCATGTGAAAAAGAGATTTAGGGTTCCAAAAGGTGAGATAAGAATGAACAGATTGAAGTTACAAGGCAAAGGTTTGTATCAGTGTGTCCAACTTCTTTCTAACATTCAGACTTGTTCACAAATGGAACAGGATACCTCCAAAGGGAGTGAGCTCCTTGTCACTTACATTGTTCAAGCAGCAGCTAGAATCTTCCATAGCAGACAGAGGGCAATGAACTAGATCAGAGCATCCAAATTGTGTTCTGCAGCATCTGAGAAAGAACCACAAATGCCTAATCACGTAGACTAGGACAGTCAGGGGCTGCTCAGTAGTGTAAGGGCTCCAAGCCTCCAGCTCTGACTAACCAGAGCAGTTCTGCTTCTGTTGGTTGCTGAGGTTTTGATTGTTGCTGTTTTGTTTCTGCTTGATTGTTTGTCTAACATAATGTTTTATGTCTGCCTAGTATTTATTTTGGAAAAAAATAGTAGGGGAGCAGTTCTACTGAAAGATCTGTTTTAAAACCGCTGACATCAAAGCATCTTTACAGGCTAGGCACAGTGGCTCACACCAGTAACCCCAGCACTTTGGGAGGCTGAGGTGGGTGGATCACCTGAAGTCAGGAGTTTGAGGCCACCCTGGTCAACATGGCGAAACCCCGGCTCTACTAAAAATACAAAAAAAATCAGGTGTGGTGGTGGGGCGCCTATAATCTCAGCTACTTGGAAGGCTAAGGCAAGAGAATAGCTTGAACCTGGAAGGTGGAGGCTGCAGTGAGCCGAGCACCCCCGCCCCCCAGCCTGGGCAACAGAGCAAGACTGGCTAAAACAAACAAAACAGACAAAAAAACCCCCAAAACTTCATTACAAATGCAAAGTTCTGTAAGTCTATAATTTATAAATGTAAGTCAAGGGAGGGGTCCACTTTGCATATCCTCACCTTTATTCAAAGTTTCCTGAAGCCTAGCTCTAAAATTAGTTCTTGATTTGTAGCCTCTCAAACAAAGATTCCAAAAAGAATGCAACTGGAATGTCTGATCTTCAAATGCTATGTTCTACATGTGAAAAAGAGAAATATGTTAAGGGGTAAAAGATACCTAAATATTTGATTAAGAAAATTAGTCAATAACAAAGTAAGTTTTGATGAGGATTAAATGTAATTCAGATAATCAACATGTGGTTGTGGTTAGTTTTTTTAATCTATTTCTAGAAATCTACTTTTCAGAGAAGTCCAAAAATTTGAAGACAAAATTAAATAACTGAAATGAAATTTGCCTATAACTCTTCGTTTTTGCTGGATAAAATTTGAAATTTCCTTAACGTTTACTTTCAGGGAGGCCGACAAGCTGAGCATCCTTTATTTGACTGATCCCTATCTCCTGATGCACCACCTCAAGAATATTTCATTTATAGACAATGTTATATGGCCTTAGTGATTCCTAGCAATTTTTTTTTTATTACTTTACTTAAAGTTCTGGGATACATGTGCAGAATGTGCAGGTTTGTTACATAGGTATACACATGCCCTGGTGGTTTGCTGCACCCATCAACCTGTCATCTACATTAGGTGTTTCTCCTAATGCTATCCTTCTCCTAACCCCCCAATCCTGCTATTCCTCCCCTAGCCCCCCAACCCCCGACAGGCCCTCGTGTGTACTGTTCCCCCCCTGAAGTCCATGTGTTCTCACTGTTCACCTCCCACTGATGAGTGAGAAGATGTGGCATTTGGTTTTCTGTTCCTGTATCAGTTTGCTGAGAATGATGGTTTCCAGCTTCATCCATGTCCCTGCAAAGGATGTGAACTCATCCTTTTTTATGGCTGCATAATATTCCATGGAGTTTATGTGCCACATTTTCTTTATCCAGCCTATCATTGATGAGCATTTGTGTTGGTTCCAAGTCTTTGCTATTGTGAACGGTGCTGCAATAAACACATGTGTGCACGTGTCTTTATAGTAGAATGATTTATAATCCTTTTGGTATATACCCAGTAATAGGATTGCTGGATCAAATGGTATTTCTGGTTCTAGATCCTTGAAGAATCACCACACTTAGCAAATGTTTTAAAACAACCAGATACTGGGACTCTGAGACTCAAATTGGAAAGTGGAAATGGAATATGAATCAACCCTTAGATCTATTGAATATATTTAGAAAAATGAGAGTAATAATTTGAACATAAAATTTGCCTCCATTTCAGTAGGATGTCCACAATATTAATTTAAGAAAGAAAATAACAAGTATTGGATACGGAGAAATTGGAGCCCTTGTACATTATTGGTAGGAATATAAAGTGGTACAGCTGCTATGGAAAATATTTTAGCAGTTCCCCAAAAAGTCAAACAGAATTACCATATGATCTAGAAATTCCACTCTTACATCTATACCCCAAAGACCTGAAAACAGAGACTCGAATTCATCATACCTGCATGATCATATCAGCATTATTTACATAACGAAAATAAGGAAACAACCCAAGTGTGCATTAGTGGATGAACCATCACACATTGTGATCTATCACAATGGAGTATTATTCAAACCACAAGAGGAATGAAGTAATAATATATGCTATAACCTGGATGAGCCTTGAAAACATTATGCTAAGTGAAAGAAATCAAACACTATAGATCATATATTTATGATCCATTTATATAAAATATCCAGAATAAGTAATTCCATACAGATAGAAATCAGATTAATGGTTGTCAGAGGCTGGGGGGAGTAGGAAACAGGTAGTGACTGCTTACGCGGTATAGGTTTCCTTTTGGGGTTATGAAAATATTTTGGAACAAGACAGAGGTGGTTGCTGTACAACATTATGAATGTACTAAATGCCACCAAAATTTTCATTTTAAAATTGTTAATTTTATCTTTTATGAATTTCACCTCAACTAAAAATATGTATAGAGGAAATTAATTTTGTGATTTCCCTTTTTGGATAAAACATCAAATGTTCCTACCTCTCAAGAGCACACTAAAAAGTAGCATTAAATTTTTTTTTTTAAAAGTTTTACTACAGCTTCTATGCTCAGTGATGGCTTAAGTTGACTGGCATTTAGATGACATCATTCAGGAGGACCGCCATCCTCCATCAACGTCCACCCATCAGTGGCTCAGTCATACTCAGTCAGAAAGTTACTAAGTGCCCACCCTATAGAGCCTGCGGAGACAGGCAGATCACCCACTTTCAAGGAGCTTTCAATCTAGATGGGACGATCAGGGTGGACTGCTCACATTGCTGTGTTACTTCTGTATAGATCCAAAGTGTCTCATCACTTCAGAGGAGATCAGTGAGAAACAGAGAAGTGTGGGAAGGCTTCATTGAGAAGGCAAAGTCAGAGGTCAATCTCTAAAAACAGATGGGAACACTGGAACACTTTATGTACTTTTACAGCATTTATCACACTGGATGATAGCTGTTAGCATGTCTGCCTACCCTTATAGATTGTGAGACACTTGAGGCCAATAACCATGTCCTTGTATTCCAAGTGCCTCACAAGAGAGATCTTTCTGAGTTCTTAGATAAAAATCTATCTTGTATGCTTTCTTGCCACATAGAATTTAGGGGGAAGTTTCTATAAGAAGCTGCACCAGGACTTAGATCAAAATATTTTGTGTTTAAATGGACCAGTGGGTTATCTCCCTGACTCCACAGTGGCTGTTTCCAAGGAAGTACCACTCTGAAGCTGGAGGCCAGGGCAGAGTGGAGAGAAAAGAGCGATGTTTGCCATGAAACCAAAGCAGCTTAAGCTTTGGAGCCCACTGCTTGCACTGAGCTCTCTCCAAGGCTCTGTTGAGAATTGCATATGCCTGATTTTGTATTCTTTTTCTTAAAGAGGGTCTCACAAATTATATCAGCTAGAGGCCCCACAAAATCTAGCACCACTCTAGATGATTCGAGATTTAGGCCTTGCAAAATCTAGAACCGCCCTAGATAAAAATAATCCAATTGGTTTGATTCAGAGAAAATCAAGGTCTTTTGGGAGGAGTAGAGCCTCCTTAAGTAATGCTTAAGAAGATGCATTCTGAAGTCACACTGCCGGGGTGTGACCTTGGGTATGTTACTTCACCTCTTTAGTTCAAGGAACAGTAGCATGCACTTCATGAGCATGTGTTCTTCTATTCAGTTTTATTTACTGAGCACAAATTAGGTGCCTGATCCCACAGAGTAACTCAACAAATG
Organism: Cebus imitator; assembly: GCF_001604975.1. NCBI lineage: Eukaryota > Metazoa > Chordata > Mammalia > Primates > Cebidae > Cebus > Cebus imitator. The sequence continues at coordinate 1,890,747 of NW_016107656.1, forward strand.
ACATCTCCATCACAGCTGGAGAAACGGTTGGTTGGGAAGCATACTTTTTATTTATATTTTGAGATGATGGTGTGACATATAAAAACTGTATTTTAATTAGCTAGACTTGTATATTACTAAAGAGAAGGGAACGGATCACAAGTCTGCCTATATTTGAGATGCTGCAGTGAACAAATAGCTTTGTATAGCTTGACTTCTCAATAGGAGACCCCAAACTAGAGATTGAAAAGCCTCGCATATTTCTCGTGGCCTTCAGATCAGGAGCACATTTCAGGTGAAACTCCAGAAGGAGGTCTTAATACACGAGGCAGTAGTTGTTCAGCTGCTAATTCATAAGAAGACATGCTTTCCCTCCTCAGTTTCTCATTATGGCCAAGAATGTCTATTGCTGGCAGGCAGGCATTTTTCATAGACAAGGCCCACTACCTGCAGAAATCATTGCCTCTGGTGGTTCAGCAGAGCCAGAGCTTAGCAAGTTGTAAGGTTTTGTGCATGGTGCGTTTGTTTCCATAACCTTTTAATTAAGTTTTTAACTAGAGCTTCTAATTGGATTTTGATATTGCAGCAAGGCAACTTCTCATGCACTAAACAGCCTCACTGCTGTGTGGAAGCGGCACGCCGACCCACAGACGCCAATAATACCGGCCTTGGATGTATATATTTTAAAACTATACGAGGAAGAAGCCAAGTTCAGTGGCAAGAGGAATTCTGTCACACCGTAGAGTTAAGAGATGAGTTGCATTTGTGAATTGGGTACAGTGTGCCTACCTATATGCATAGAAATTATTTTCTCAATTCTGTTCAAAATATTTGTTGAATACGTCCTGTTTTCCTTTATTCTTTTTGTTTTTAAAAATCTGACATTTAATTTAGAACACAGACTGCAACAGAAATACCAAATAATTTAGGCTAAAACTTCTACCAGTAGCACAGAATTTTTATATTGGCAGCCTACACTACAAACAAATTAATGTGATGACATAATCAGTATTTCATTCCACTTGATGTGAATGCCTTCCAAGTTTCTCTCTTCCATTTTTCTCTTTTTATTAATACAGCAGAAAGAAAGTCTTTTCTGCTTTATTTCAAATTCAACAAACCACTCACCTAAAAAAAGGGAAAGTGAATCTTCTTCCTTCTCAAAGCCTGGGTAACCCTGGCAGCACAGAAGCCTCCATCAAAAGCAAATAAGGCTGTAAATAACAATCATTCCCCATTCATAAAAGCTGCCTTTGACAGTCCAAGAAATAACAAATTACAAGTGAATAGTTCCCAAGAGATTATAAAGCACTTTAATCATCCTGAATCTGTTTTGATGTGTGTTTTTTTTTAGAGTGGAATTAGTAACTCCTTTGAGAAACTACAACCAAATTTGTGATTTCTGAGTGTTTTGCTTAAGCAGAGTTGGAGGCAGAAAAATCCACCATCGATGATTTTTTGAATAATGAGGACAGCCAAGATACTAGAGTGCCTCATATTTAGGACTATGCTCTACTTACTTCCTTTATATTTGGACTATTAAAGGGTGTTAAAGAAATATGTTGCCTATTCTTAGGAAGCTTACCTAATGGGGAGTGGCGATACATTTATTCTTTTGATTCATTTGCTCTTTATTTACTATATCTAATAAATTATTAGAGTGTTGGTATAAGAATAGCAATATAGTGTTGGTGTAGGTATTCCTACAGAGTTGACAATTGAAGAATGCATCTAAATTTACATGCAAAGTGTTCATTGAGACATTGAAACTGTTGGAACTGAAGTTGTCTTCACTGTAAGAGACCCTGCCCAGTTATAAAATTCTCTGCTTATAGTCCTAGTAAGACACTGTTAATACAACTGGAATTGTTGCGGTCACTTCTAGGCAGGTGCTGTTCAGGAAGCTGAAATAAGACTAGGTGATAAAGATGAATTAAAGATTAGTCAGATGAGCTGTTGACACAATGCACAATCAAAGAGCACCCAATTGTGAAGACTCCTTAAGTATATAACTAGATTTTTATTCTGTTTTAATACAATAACAGAGTCCCTAAATGGAATTATACTTAAGACTGAGATGAGGCAGCTGGTGGTAATGTAGATATAATTCTATCAAGAAACTTAGCCGGATCTATAATGCAAAAGTGAGATATGCAGGTGACTCGATTTGTACACATTTCTACTATTTCCAGAAAATGATTTTTTATAATTATTTAAAAAGTAATTCTGACAGTTTCTTTCTATGAACATATTTCTTTACTCTAAATGGTTGTATGACCTCAATTTTATGTTTTTATGCATACTTTATCACAGAAATGGAAAGTAAGCTACTTGGTATACTCCAAAACCATTTTTGCTTTCCAATGCTCACCAAACACCGCATGTTCTCACTCCTAAGTGGGTGTTAAACAATGAGAACACATGGATACAGGGAGGGGAACATCATACACCGAGGCCTGCTGGGTGGTGGGGGAGCTAGGGGAGGGATAGCAGAGGGGCAGGGGACTGGGGAGAGATAACATTAGGAGAAATGCCTAATGTAGATAACGGGGGGATGGATGCAGCAAACCATTATGGCACGTGTATGCCTATGTAACAATCCTGCATGATCTGTACATGTACCCCAAAGCTTAAGGTATAATAAATAAAATAAAATAAAATAAAATAGAACAATTGACAGATTCACAATCTAGTGAGTCTTCACTACAACACTGCATTCTGACAGTAAAACAGGAGTTTCACCTGCTCAGAAATCACAGCTCCTTCTACCCAAGGCACTGAGAAGAAATTCAATGACTTCGTAATTAAGGGAACCTCATCCTTATCCTTCAATATAGGTAACTATTTCAGTTTTAAATTTTGGGATCACATTTTAATGTTATATTATATTCAAAGAAATATCTGTATGTTATACATTCTAAAGAATATATAACATTCAGACATTGTTCTGGATATGTTCTGGAGAATCTAGATATACTCTAGAGAAAGCGTAACGTTCTCTAGAAGGGCTCAGCAGCAGATTTCAGGTGGCCAAAGAAATACTCAGCAAACTTGATGATAGGCCACTAAAACACATAAACTTCAGAAGGCCTTTAGTTTTCTCTAAGATTTTTCCAAAATAGCCAACAAAAACTCTGGGATCTGGGAATATGGGACTAAAGCATAATTAAAAGGAAGACCAGCACTGAAAAACATGTTCTGATCCCATTTTTTTCCTCAAGTAGAAAATATAAAGGATATGTTTAGTCACTATTAATCAAATCACAGTGTGGCAATTGGTACTCTTCAAGATTTAAACAGTAGTTTTCACAGAAAATTTAAAATTCAACTAGAAGGGTACAGCTAAATGTTACTACTGATTATTAGTTTAAACTGCATAACATCTCCATTTTTTACAGATCAGAAACAGCTGAATATTGGCATTTTCATATAATTCAATAAACTAATTGGATTTAGATAAACTTTTTCACATTTAACATAGATTTCATAACTTTGCAAGTTATAACTGCGGCCACTCTTAATTTCTAATTGAATGGTTAACTTATCTGGTATGTTATGGACTTTCCCCTAAAGAACATGGTTTAGCACCAAATTCTTTAATAAGAAAGTTGATGTGGATGCTGGATAGTTTTTGCATGATGGCACATGTCGTTCTGTCCCAAGGCTAGAGGAAAGCTCAAAAATTTTAACGTCACCTAGCTGTTTTTGAAGTTTCTATTAAAACTGAGGCAGCCACCTCTTAGGGTAAAGTCTCAGCTACAGAGAGCTTTATTGTTTGATCAATACAACTTCACAAACATAGTATATTAATTTTGAGACTCTTGATATTTAATATACCTGAATATGAATAACAATTACTGGACACCCATCACACACATCTTATGGATTTCTGTCCTTAGCAGTATTTATCACATATAGCGCTATTCATAGTGCACTTCAAATACCAAGCTTAAGCAACAGGAATATTTCCTGGGACAAACATAAAGGAACCACTGCAGTGGAATTCAATTAGATTACATTTGCTATTCCTTGGTTCAGCAGAAGAGAGGTAATGCCTGAAAGCACGATCACATAGTCCCTGAGTTGGAACAAGTCCACCACGCTCTGCCCTTGGAAATGAAGAAAAGGTAGGGCATGCTTTGTGAATGAGTTTGTATTGTAGCAGGAAGAAGAAAAGAAAAACTTGGCCTTCTCCCCTGAACTCATCCACAAAGACACACACTATGCTTTGAAGGTTGCAGACAGGAGAAATCTCTCCAGGTTAAGCTCCAGGGAAAAGCCTGTATTTTGTCTTCCTTGGAAACTTGCAAAGAGATTGGTGTGGCATTTAAGGATCATCAAATCTCCCTTCAGTCCAGAACATGCCAAGTGGCCCAGACTTCCCTAGACATTCATGGGTCATGGGAGAAGAAAAGTTGTGCTGGAGAATCGATGCCAAGGACTTGGCCATTGTCCAGTCCAGGAGTGCTCCTGATCAAGTGGCAGATGAAAGAAGAAGGGAGCCGGGGGAGGCCGAGCTACCAGACTTCCAGCATTCAAGTCAGTTTCAGCGTTTCTCTAAAACTCTGAAAATGAATCTCACTTCTGAATTTTAGATTGTGAAATACCACCAAACTTATTAAAATCTTATTCAAATCAAGCAGTAAAAATGCAAATACAAAAAGACAATAATTTGTGGTTCTTTTGGTTTTATTTGAAGTGTTTCTACAGGCATTTTTCACTAAAATTTTCTTTCTTTGTGATGGAGCAAAGCACATATTTTCTTTTTTTAATTAAAATATGCATACTCAATATTATCTATGAACTCCTTGATGGCGGCACTCAATATTGATTAAATGACAGTGATGATACTTTTAATTTAACTTGGTCATTAAAGTTCTCTCCACTTTGTAAATCAAATGCAGTTGAATCCTCTTGTGCTATGGATTAAGGAGGAAGCGGCTCAGGAATAGGTAAAGATAAACTCCCTGTTCACCCACAGTGTACTTGGATAGGTGACAAAAACTGGATTATTAGAATTGAAGGAACTGGCACATTTGGTCACAAAATTAAATTTCAGTAGAACTGAAATGGTGCTTTGGCACTTGTGTGATCAGTGTAGTTGTGGGATATCTATGTCTAGAACCTTCTTTCTGGTGCAGAAGCATCTGGAATAAAACCTTCAGAGATAACTGTACAAATACTGTATCACTGGTGGCAAAAAAATATATTACGTATGACTTTTTAATATCTCCTAAGAGGGATATAGTAAGAAAACTAAACTTGCTTCCAAGAACACATATCAAATAAGGTAAATGACTCAAAATGTAAGAAAAAATTTCCATTAATATTTTTCATAAAATTGTTGCATAAAAAAGCTTACATATGAAAATAATGTTTCACTTAAATAGATTTACTCTTTGATGTTAATAGACTCAGCTGCTCAAATTAATTTTACATTTTGTAAAAAAACAATATAAAACATTGGCTTTATTATGATCTATGAAATTATTTTTTAATACTTTTTTATACCCTTGAGCAATTTAAAGTCTGAGAAATAATACATTCTTCCACAGGAAATAATCACTATGGTGATTCTGAAGCCTTAATTTTTACATTAAACAAAAGCATTAGGCTTTAGAACTTATTGAGACAACAAAATGAAACGCACAATTGCCTTGAAATACTATCAGCAAGTAATAAAATGTTTAGAAATGATTTAAATATTTTTAAAATGTAGACTTTTAATCTATTATAGTTGGGGTGTGTATCGTGTAAATTAATGCAGGGAAATACTTCAGCTAAGTGTTCTCGGGTGAACTGCAATCAAAATTAACACCTATAATTTAACAAGATAAAGTCACCTCTAACTTATTCTTTGTTCACTTTAAACAAGGGGAGTTAAATGTTGTTACTAAAATAAGGCATTATGGAATTACAACAGATTGCAATATTTCTTCAGTCCTTATCAGTTTAGTTGGCATTACACAAAGTTATAGAATTTAACACTACGAGTTCTATTAAATAATTCTAGAATTTCATAAAATTGTCTCCATAAATGTAAAAACTCATAGCTAACCCTCCAAGTGTGGATATATTTGACATGAAGAGGTGGAGGTTGCAGTGAGTGAGATTGCACCATTGCTCTCCAGCCTTGGCAACGAGAGCAAAACTCCCTCTCCAAAAAAAAAAAAAAAAAAAAAAAAAAAAAAAAAATAGTATCAAATACAGTATTGCATCTCTTCTTAATGATAGGGATATGTTCTAAGAAATTCATTGTTAGGCAATTTGACCATGCAAGCATCATAGAGATCACTTACACAAACCCAGATGGTATGACCTTCTATACACCTAGCCTATTAGCGTGTATTACATATTACATATTACTGAATACTGTAGGCAGTTGCAATACAATGGTAAATATTCATGTCTTTAAATATAGAAAAAGTATAGTAAAAATGTGGTATAAAAGATTTAAAATTGTACACTTGTACAGGGCACTTACCACGAACGGAGCTAGCAGGACTGGGAGTTGCTTTGGGTGAGTCAGTGAATGATGAGTGAATGTGAAGGCCTAGGACATTACCGTATACTCCTTTAGGTTTTATAAACACTGTACACTTAGGGCACAATAAGTTTATAAAAATAAAGTAATTGTGCTATAACGTTACAATGGCTACTATGTCACTAGGAGATAAGAATTTTTTAGCTCCAATATAATCTTATGGGACCATCACTATCCTGCCGGTGGTCCGTTGCTGACCAAAATATCACTGTGCACTCAGGACTGTGTCTCATCATTAAGTTGCTGTTTTTCAACCTGGTATCCTAAAATGGATTTGACTCACTTTCAGACTTCTTTTTTTTAAACATAATTGCAGGAGTATAGATTATTTTGCTTATTAAATAGGATTCAATACAATTCGAGCTTAAAACACCAAGGTGATAAAACAATGACTATTTACTGAATGAAAATACCTCAGTGAAAACAAAGGAAAAACATTTGACCACATACACACTTTTAAATTACAGTGTAAGTTACACTGGTAACAAGTTACGTTACGGCCCACTCTGGGGTGCCTTTTTGGTAGCTTATTCTGTCAACAAGCTGGTGTTATTTTATCTGTGAAATTTCCAAAGTGGTTTATCTATAAAAATATACTTAGAATTTCTTTTGTTTTTTTCTATGATAAAAGTTTCGATAGTTTTAATTTTTTCTAGCAATGATGATTATGTTTTGTATATGAAGTTAAAACTTCATCGTGATTATAGGTCATTACTTGGGACATCAACTAGCAAAATGTATTGCACTTAAAATCGGATGCCCTAAGATGTATTAGTGGCATAGACAAACCATTGGATATGTTGTAGCCCATATTTGAAAAATTTTACACGTTATACACATAAATATTTGGATTTCAAATAATAATAAGCTTACATATATATGTTACTAACTGAAGTATGATACTAACTGAAGGCATATTATGATGTTAGGCATAAGTATAACTCTATGTTCTATATTCTGGCTGATTTTAACATAGTAAAAAATGGGCAGAATTGGAGATTAACATAATCACCAAATAGTCTTCATGGTTTCCAACTTCTTTAAAACTCAGTTTGATGCAATAGGAGGAGAATTGAATTGGGAGCCAAAATAAGGCTGATATAAACAGAACACTAGGCTGGGTGTTCCTAAGATATTTTTCAGCCCTGACATTTCATGATTCTTTTAGTCTTTCCCTACAAACCTTTATCTTCCAATTTCATATCCATTTGTTTTTCCTGACAGCATTTCTGATAGTCGAATGGCTGAAAAGGCCAAAGGAAGAAAGAGGAAAAAAAAAAAACCAAAATGAGAGAAGTTGTAGCTGAATAAGCCACCTTCGATAAAGGAAAGATTTACAGTGGACTCTCACGTTTTACAAAGATTTAAAAATATCGAATTATTTTTCAAAATGTGCCACACTTTTAAAAAGAGAACAAAGTGATTATTGACAAAGTAAACTGGAATTAGATGAATTTGGAGCTCTTGACAGTATTACTGACATCAACTGTAGGAGGTTTTGAATATGTCAGGGAATTCAGTGAGGATAAATGCACATTAAAAAAGAAGAATACTATATGAAGGCAGGTAAAAGAAATTAAAAATTAAAACGTAAAATTTGTCAAGCTGTATAAAACATAATATAAAAAGTTCTCTGAGGCATTTTACCATGATTACCATAGAAAGCGATAATATTTTGAATTAAAAAAGGAGATAATTCATTATAAAATGAAATGTAGGCCTCTCCAAGTTTTATTTTATATAGATTCTTTCAAAGATCACCAAAAAAGGGCAGGGCGCAGAGGCTCACGCCTGTAATTCCAGCACTTTGGGAGGCTGAGGTGAGTGGATCACTTGAGGTCAGGAGTTCAAGACTAGCCTGGCCAACATAGCGAAACCCCATCTCTACAAAAAGTACAAAAAAATTAGCCAGATGTGGTGATGCATGCCTATAATCCCAGCTGAGGCAGGAAAATCACTGGAACCAAGAAGTGAAGGCTGCAGTGAGCCAAGATTGCTCCACTGCGTCCAGCCTGGGTGACAGAGTGAGACTCTGTCTCAAAAAAATTAAAAAAGGAAAACAAAAAACAAAGATCATCAAAAAAAGGCTGAGTTTACGCAATATTATCATAAAAATATTTTGGAATACCTGGATGTTATGCTCAAAGTGTTGATATTCATTGCCATTGATACATAATTGATATCCATCTCTATTAATATATCATGTCTACCCAGCAAAGAAAATACAGTGACTGCTTACTAAAAACAATTATTTTGGGGAGAGGTTGGCACTTTCTTTAATAATCTTGATATATCAAATAAAAGCAGAGTATTTTACTCGCACTATATAGCAAAGTGACTGTAAATAGCTGACATTTTATACTTCTTATACATAAAGGTGGCAATTTTGAGAAATTCTGTGTCCTCAAGCACTGATTTGGCATTCATCATTTCAGACTGATTAATCAGCGTGCCTTGGATGTAGTAGGTCCTCAATAAAAGCTGAAAGAAATTTCTAAAGCCCTATTTCTGTTCTGTTGCTTCTCACCAAAACCAATTTCTAGCTTCTTCATTATCCTAGCAGCAGTTCTCATGGAAAGATATCTGGATTGTTAATAGGTGTTACATGAATATGGCCCCCCTGGGTTACATGGTGTTATATATGTTCCTATGTGGCAGAAATTATCTATGTCAATACACATTAAGAGTCTTAAGAGGCGCCACATGGTATGGAGCAGTCTCAAATATTTTATTCTTTGTCTGACAGAACATCTTATGGAATGACTGCTTTGCCAAAATCACTTTGGGACGGTGGCTCTCTATGACGGAACCCTTTGGCCAATCAACCAAATTCCCCTTCCATCTAGCCCCAGCCTTTCTCTATGCCCCCAACATAAGCCATCAAATAAAATAAACATCATTTTCATTTTTTTTGCTGATCAAATACACAATCCCCTGAACCCACACCAATCTCCTTGAAGGAGGCACAGTGTGGTAGGCACATTTCAATGTGCTTTCCTCGTTTGCATTTCTGTGTACTTGAGTTGCTCATCTGTGAGACCAACGCACTGACCTGTCTGGTATAGAAAAGGCATTAGGGCTGTGATAGTGGAAATGAAACAAAAGAAACAAAAACAAAAAAAAAAAAAAAAAAAAAAAGAGAGAGAGAGAAAAGAAAGGGGCAATATTCAGCCTTTGATGACCAAATAGAGTCCTGGAGTTGGGCTAACAGTCGTAAAGGTCAGAATTGAGAGAGAAAGACATTTTTAGGTCCTATTTGCTCTCTCCTACCCTGGCTACTAACTAGGTCTTAGAATTTATTACATGCCCTTAGTGAGTAGAGAGGCCTAGGATATGAGGTAAAGGAAGTAGAATACCCTTCCAGAACGACTGTGGGAAGAGAAAGATATGGAGGCGAGGGAAACAGAGAAAGATACTTGACCTCCCCTCTCTATTTCAAAATCCTGACAGGCAGGATGGTTAAATTTGGCTGAGAGCAATATTGAGGGTAGGAGGATTTTGGCCTGCTTCCTGTTTGGGCTTTCGGGGAAAGAGTGTTTCAAAAGTGTGCCTGGAACAACATGAGGGGTCCAAATGGTTGGATTCAGTGAGGGAACCTAAGGTCCCTAATACTTGAGCTCGCTGTGCTGCTCTGGGAAGATAGCCCAGATTCCCACTGTGTCCATTAGGAAGGAAGGGAAGCTTGTGCTGGCTGTGAACTTTCCAGCATGAACTGTGCCTGATAGCCTGGGTCCAGGGTGGTCCTACCAGGTCAGGGCCAAAGGTGAGTTAGCTAGGCCTCAGGAGGACACACCAAGCCAGGGGAGGCAAAACCACAGTTCACAGCAGCTGTCTGAATGCCATGCACCAACCTTGATGCAACTGAGAGGGTCCCAGCTAGCACACACCTGTGAGCCGGTACAGTACCAGGGGGCCAGGCTGAGGCTGGGGGCTGCAGATAGGCAGAGCAGATATTCTTTAGCCAGAACCTACAGGAGGTTAAGCTTTGTCTACCTTTTTAGGATGGCAAAGATTGTTTAAATTAGAAGAGGTGATTGAGAGATATTAAACAGCAAATCCCAATTTCTCCCACCTGGTATGGTAAGAATGCAAAAAGATCATATCAGTCATAGAAAAACAAAGTATGTTTTCTCTGCATGGCTAATAGTGTGTAAATTTCAGTGCTTTCCCTTCTCCTAAGACACTTGTTTTCTACTCCATGCTTCATATTCCATCTCGGTTTTCTATCTGTTTTTTGGAATGCCTGACATGTCTTATACCTCTACTCTAACATTGTATCTTAGTGAGGTCCAGGATAAATCATACTTCTCATTATCAGTAAAGTACTAACACAAGTCACTAGAGCAAAGAAACTAATTACAATGCATTTCATAATTCAGTCCAATTCTACAATATATTTGATCATATTCAAATTATATAAGAAATGCCATATAACAAAATGAACCTAATAGAATTAAAAATTTAATATTGAGGAAGTATAGTGTCTTTTAGTTAACAGTATCATGTAAGAATTCTCAAACAATATAGAAATGAGTATTGTACAATTGTCAATTATATAATCATATAGTTGCTTTTATCCATCAGTGGAAATCCAGTGTGGTCATTGTGTGTTACAGACAGCCTAGATTGACATTTTTTCATATGAAAAATAAGGATATTTTAGATATGTTTGCTGGCAGAAACTCCACTGCATCTGATTTTAGAGTGGCAGGAAGTAGCATGTAGAAGCATTGGTAGTAGCATGATGGAAATCATGAAACCTAAGTTAAAAATAGACTTTATCTCAAATAAAATTCTCTTTATAGTGAAAATAAAACTCAGCCCCCTCTCCAGCTTTGACCTTTCTGCATAGCTTACCTGAATATAGTGAAAAGAATTTAAAAACAACAAAAGATTTCTTACCAAACTGGGGTTACAGAGTGGAGCCATTTATATTACTGCTATCTGAGTTAAGAGGTCAGAGTTAAATATACTTTACTTATTCACTCTTGGATTTTTTCCCCCCCATCATAGGAGTAGTATAATTAAGTAGCCCCTGGCCTTTCAAACCTGCACCACCTTATTTCATTTGCAGTGTCCAATAAGGTCAAAGGCAAAGAATAAAAAACTCTCAGCACGGGCTAACTTTGTCAATTTAAAATGTGGTTCTCCATTCAGCCCGTTGTTAAGCAAGCCGTTCAAATAATGCCTTGGTTCACATGCCTGTGGGTCTCTGATAGGCTTCAAAGTCTGGGGAAAAGCCTATGCAAGTTTGAAATCTAACCTTCTTCACCCTTCCATCTTTCTGTCTCCTGTTTTCTGATCTTTTTAATCCAGAATCTTTAATAGAAAAATTCTGTTGCAGGACTGAAAACAGCATGGGGTCAAAATCCCATGTGGGTTATTTAAAGCAATGTCTGCAGTCTTTTGAACGTTTCAAGAGCAATTTAGTTGACCTCTGGGGACACTTCTTCAAACATGTTCTATTAAACACACATAAACACAAGTAAAACATTTTAAGGTCAGATTATCAAAAGAAAAAAATAAAAGAACCCTTCCCCCCAAAACCAAATAGACCTAATGTATTTTGAAAATAAAATCCTCTTTAAACAAATAACTAACTAACTAACTATATATATATATATATATATATATATATATATATATATAACTAACTAANTATATATATATATATATATATATATATATATACATATAACTAACTAACTATATAAATACATATAACTAACTATATATATATATATACAGTTACTTAGTTATATATATATAGTTATATATTGGATAAATTTATTAATGTAAAGGCAAAATTTGGGGATGATGAATGTGAAGGAGAGGACAGCAGAATATAGCTAAACCAAATTCAATGCTTTTAAAGAACAATTACTTCAAATGGAACCAGTAATCTGAACCTATAACGTAAGATAACCAAGTTCTGTAGATATTACATACAGGAAAATAGAATTTCCTATATTCCATTCAAAAGACAATTGTGCGTGTCTGTGGGAGAGCTCGAAAAAGTGCGAGAGTCAACCATTATAAGAAATAAAATAATCAGATGTTGGATATATTCGACTATGAACTTCACAAATCAAATGATCCGTGTTTTTTTTTCCTCTTTGCAATTCATTTGCATCCTGGATAGCTCCTTGGTCATTATTTGAAAGGAAGAACCTTGGTATCAACAACATATCTAGAAAAACAGCAACTCTCAGTCACTAATTTATAGACAAAATCAGTAAAAGAATGCCTGTGTCAGTGTAGCTAGAAACGTAGGGACATATTTGTTTCAGGAGCTTAATAAAATGTTATTGGAGAGTAGGACTTAATCGCCACATTGTGCTGAGTAGCAGTGGAACATTAATACCACACAGATGAAACCACCCGTGACACAGGAAGAGGAAAACAGAAAAGTAAAAGAGGTTCTTGGTAACAATTTAGTCAAAGTACTGGAATAACACAATATACATAAGTAGCAAAAACTTCAGCAAAATGCCTCTATCTGGATTTTTATCAAAATCTGAACGGAGGACATTAAAAAAAATTCCAATAAAGGCAGAAAGAAGTAAAAGAAAAAAGAAAAGAAAATTCACATAAAAAGAATTTATGGAAGACAAGTTTTCATCAACACCTAATCAGCCCCTGGGCTCTTTTCCAAACCGACGAACAAAGTATGTTGTAACTCCAAAGTAAGCGCTCAGAAAAAAATAAAAAAAAACCTGAAGAAGATTTAACACACACCAGCCTTCTCAATCTAAAGCATTTCCATAGCTCGCTTATGCTTTCTGGTTTGCCTTTTGGTTCTCATAGGCAATTCACATGCAGCTTTGAAGTAGTACCATGTACCACAGCAAAATGAACACTTACCAGACAAATCCACACTCCCTGAAGCAATGAAGATAAAACACCACTTACCTAGGAAAAGAAAAAAGTAATAAAGAGATTAAGATGCTGTCATTTAAAGGCAATGGCAGCCATTCTTAGACTATCCCAGCTCCTGTATTGCCTGTATTCTCTCAATGAACAACATTAGCTTTTTAGTAGAAAATCAAGTTTTAATTTATTTACGACATAAAGGAGGTTTTTTAGGAGTGAGCAAGTCTTCGACAAGACAGTACCATGTTGTTGCAAAAACTCCTGGGAGCTAATTTCATCCTAAATTACTGCAACATATAACCACAGGCAAGCAAAAGGGGGAAAATATTAGCAGGAATCTCAAGGAAATAAAAACACACTCTTGTTTTTACTCTAAGCAAAGCAAAAGATGGTCAGAGAATCAGGAATTGAGTGCTTTGCAAGAAATCTACATCGGCTTACCAAAGGGAGGATCTGCCACCTAAATAAGAGCCCAGTTGTCCCTAGTTTGCAAACTTAGATTTTGCCAGGTGGTTTGTGGAATAACATTCAGATTTCTAGAAAGAAGAAATAATCATAGCGTATTGGCCCTCAAATCTCAGATTAGAGATCATGAAATTAGGTATTTATGATTTTAGGTTAACTGTGATCCAAAATATTTATAATTTCCAAGTTATTCAAAATGTTGAATGTTAATAATTGGTATAAACTTTCTAATTTCAGTTGCTAATTAGTTATAAAGTAAAACTTTCTAATTTCAGTTGCCAATTAGTTATAAAATATAACTGTGGCTCTGTTATCTCAGCTACAGACCATAACACATAGAAGAAAAAACAGCACAGAAACTATGCACTAGAAATTAAATTGTATTTAAAATTCATTGCAGTTGTAGTCTCCAGTACATAAATAATTACTTCTAATTGCAGTATTCTTAAATTAAAAATACAAACTAGTCTGTCCTTTTACTTAAGTCTTGTGAAGATCAAGAAGGAATCCATAAAGATATAATAGAACATGAAACACAGCTGGAAGAGACTAGGAAACAAAGATGAGGAAAGGGTTTCCAGGCAAAAGTCACCTCTACTGCTCCATGAAAACGTTCTTAGATGAGATGCTCCATTCGTTAATTTATTCCAGAGATGTTTATTGAATGCCTACTGTGTATAAAAGATTATCCCAGGCATTGTATGAAAATCAGATAATTACAAAAACAACATTCATGTCCCCAGGTAGCTCACAGTCTAGGAGGAGAAGGATACCTACCCATACATCAAGACGGTAGAGGGATATAGTGGTCAAAAGAGAGGTACAAGTTAAATTGTGATGACTGGTGTTATGGTGGTCAGAGAATTCATGGAGAAAAGTTAGAATATACTCAAGGATTGGAGGAGAGAAGGGTGTGACATATCAGGTTGTATATGATATGAGTACAGGCAAAGTGAGACCCACCAAATAATCTACACACAGTCCAGTTGGTAGCCAGTGTTAATTCAGGAGTCTTTTACAAGAAAGTCATAGGAAGAAGAGCTGAAAAGCAGCCTAGGGCCATGGCTTAGTGGTCCTTGAATGCTGGGTTGACCTATTCCCATTCTGAACTACAAGTAGCAAGCTGGTCATGCAGAGACCAAAATGCATTTCTTCATATACACAAGCTACAACAACAGCTGTCATGTCTTGCTCTATTTTTTGTGTAACCCTAGTGTTTGGCACAAGGTAGGAACTCTAGAAACACAGTCACATTTATATGAGGAGACATGATAGATTGGTACATATTTGCTCACTTCCTCCAATGCAGAGCCAGGAGGAGGGTGGGGCGAACATTCCTGCCACTGTCAACTCCATCACCATTGTTCAGTTACCACCTCCCTTCACGTCCACAATATCCACATCATATTGATCCCTCTTCAATGGTGTCACTTTTATTCATCACCCTCTAGGAAGTTTCTCTACTTTTCTGAAGCACTTTCTACCATATCCCTGACATTACCTCCAATGAATTCACCATCCTTGAAAAATAGTATTTTGTTTTCTATCACTTGGCCAAAGTTTTAAATGAGCATCTGACATGTATTTATACATGGGTAAATAACATTTGGGGGTTAAAAATCTGAAACTATATTGTTCTGTTCTTTGATAAATGTATAATTTGGAGGTAAAGCATACACAAATAAAATATAAGGCAGCATGTGGTACAATGATAGTACTACAAAGGTCAGTTCTGGCTGTGGGTACCTTGAGCAAGGCAGCTTGGCATACGTGTAAGATGGATTGGGGTCTGATGGATAGAGCTACGGGGAGAGAAGAGGGATCACGAGGATGAAATAGTGGGGGGATAAAGGGCAAAGAGGTGGAAAAGGGAACATTCTAGAAATGGAGACTAGGCAGGCAAGACTAGAGAGTTGGAGTTGTGGGAAATCTGGACAGGAAGAGAGATTGGAACTGAATCTCTGAAGGCTTCCAATGGACCATTACGGAGTTTAGATGGACTTGGAGGCAATGATATCTCCGTTGTGAAATATGTCTTAGGATGTGTAAGGCACATGCAGAGAGAGGCTGGAGCAATGTATCGACAAACCAAGGAATGCCAAGGCCTGCTGGCTGTCACCAGAACCCAGGAAAAGGCAGGAATAGATTCTTCCTCAGGGCACACAGAAGGAGCCAACCCTCCTGACACCTTAATAGTGAACTTCCAGCCTGCAGAACTGTGAGACAATAAATTTCTGTTGTGGAAGCCACCCAGTTGGTGATACTTTGTTACAGCAGCCCCAGGAAATGAATGGAGATTTGGGGACAGGAAAGAAGGAGTTATCTCTAAGAATCTTTGTTAGGATAATCAACTGTTTTTCTGGATGGGAATTTGTATTCATTCAGGTCCTCTGAGAATCAGATGCTGATATGGTTTAGCAGTGTCCCCACCCAAATCTCATCTTGAATACCCACGTGTCATGGGACGAATCTGGTGGGAGGTAATTGAATCATGGGGGTGGGTCTTTCCTGTGCTGTTCTCATGATAGTGAATAAGTCTCATGAGATCTGATGGTTTTAAAAATGGGAGTTTCCCTGCACAAGCTCTCTCTCTTTGCCTGCTGTCATCCATGTAAGACATGACTTGCTCCTTCTTGCCTTCCCCGTGATTGTGAGGCCTCACTAGCCATGTGAAACTGTTAAGTCCAACAAACCTCTTTCTTTTGCAAATTTCCCAGTCTAGGTATGTATCAGCAGCTTGAAAATGGACTAATACAGATGCTAAGACAGGATTAAACATGCAAGGGTTTTCTTAGGGAGCTGTGTGTATGAATGGGTATGAGAAGGAAGCTGAGAGAGACTAGGAGTGAGACAGAGGGAGGGAAAATTGGCTGGAAGCTGCCTCAATCACAGTCATGGAACATCTGGCAGAGCCACTGGGGAGTCCTTTAGCTTCTCCATAAGTGGCCTTCTTGGTATGCCCATGTGGAGCTGGGCTTGGGTGATGATCCCAAAGGGTAGCTCTGGTGCCCTTGGTCCATCAGGATTCAGCCAGCCACATTTTCATAGCCTCCCAGCAATCAGAGAACCAGGGAAAGGAGCCAGTGTGACCAAGAGGATGATGTGCACTGAGATGTGTTCAGATTTTACATATGCAGAATTTTAGGCACCAGGTGTAGATTCAGGGGACTGGAAAGGAGGTTTGATTGGGGTGCAGGTGAGAGGGCAGGAGTGAGATTTCTGAGTCCTTTGAAAAAAGACTCTCGTCCCAGGAGGCTGGTTGAGATTATGAAGGATCAAGATACAGCAGAGAACAGGAGAGCCCCTTATGAACATGATAAATTTGAGGGGAGTTAGAGAGAGGAGCAGAAGGAGGACCCAAAACTAATGAAATTTGCAGAGGAGAGTGTGACAGACAGGGGACCAACCAGCTGGGGCTGCAGCTTGCTGGGAGCCCAGGGAGGAGGTTCACTAGGAGAAAGAGGAGCCCTCAGAATGAAATATGCAGAGCAAATAAGGAGGAGGATGGAGGGATGCCGTGGGTTTGGGGGATTAGGGGAATTTCAAGAAGATTGAAGTGGGAGTCTGGTTTCATGGAAGAAGAAAGGAGTTGTGCAAGGTCAGAGCATAGAGCAGCAAATGCAGACACTGTATTTTCTATTTTCATCATAATAAGCAGGAAATATATAGGAGTTAAAGGGGAAGAAAACCAACCAACTTTCCAAGGAATAATATTTGTCATTCAAGGATGACATCTAAAAACACAGATAAAATGATGTTCTCACACATACAGTATTTCTCATCTCCTGATCTGTCTACAAAACATGGGTATCTGTTCTAGGATTCATACTCTCAAGCAAGATGAGGCAATAGAAAGGGCCAGGAGTGGTGGCTCATGCCTATAATCCCAGTACTTTGGGAGGCCAAGGCAGGTGGATCATCTGAAGTCAGGAGTTCAAGACCAGCCTGGCCAAAAGAGTGAAACCCCATCTCTACTAAAAATAAAATTAGCTGGGTGTGGTGACATGCACCTGTAATCCCAGCTACTTGGGAGGCTGAGGCAGGAGAATCATTTGAACCTGGGAGGAGGCTGCAGTGAACCAAGATTGTGCCACTGCACTCCAGCCTGGGCAACAGAGCAAAACTCCATCTTAAAAAAAAAGAAAAAGAAAGGATCATTGGAAACAATACAAGCATTATATACGTTTTTCAGTTATGCTGTTCCTAGTTACAATATTTAAATTGTAATCAGAAACAAACAGAAATTCACCATCTCTCATTTTTCTATCTAATTGGGGATTCTCTTGGCCAGCCCCTTAGAGGTCTACAGCTGGAGTTACAGCTTTTCCATAGGTCTTTTAGCCAGCAACTCACAGATCAGTATCTTCATATTGCAGGAGGCGCTGTGCTCCCCCCGCCACCACTCTGACCTCTTCAGAGTTCACAGCTTAAAGGACTTCCCCGCACTCACAATGCCCTTCTCTACTTTTTGCTGATTATGAGAAGGTTACTGAGAAGTTAAGCAAAGCGTTTAGATACACAGTTGTTCTAATGTCTAAAGTTCAAGTTGAATAGGCCATTTGATCACAACTTACTTATTTGCTTTTATTTTGCATCTTTTTAGGGAGTTCAATTGTTAGCTAAACCGAGACCCAGGAAATGCTAATTCTTCTCAGATTTGAGAGCTTGGGAGTGCCAGATCTGAAGGCGATTTGTTCCTGGTTCTCACTTCTGTGCTTTTCTCCCTGCATTGCCTCAAATGGAATTCAATACCATCTATGAGTAAATATGCCCATTTAAAAAAACTACACACGCACACACACACACACAAACACACACACACACACACTCACACACTCAATTTTAGTTTGAAATATTCTAAATTAGATTCCAAAGTACCATGATTTTGTCACTATATTTAAGAAAAAATGTGTATTTTGTTTATGTAGGTTTTTATTTTAAAATACCCTTCTCATTGAGTTGCTTTGTAATACAAAGTGATATATCTGAAGAACAACTACCAGAAGGATCACACCTCACACACAGGTTGTTTTGATACTGTCATGTTGTGGTATTCATATTTTTTGTTTATAAATGTTAATTTTGCATGAAGTAAACAGATACAGTACACCTAAAAAACCTATTCTACTTCAGTGTGAGTTATTACAGTGATTGGGCTATAAACTGAAATGTACGCTGATGAAAGCCTCCGTGACGTTAAACCACTCTTTATTGTTACAAACGCAGGCATGTTTGGAATTCCATTGCCAGGGAGGGTTCCTGCCTCACACAGCCAAGCCCTTCAGAGGGGAAATCTGCCAAAGCCCTTTTAACCACATGCCTGTAGGAATTTGTGCACTTAATTAAATGCACATACCAAGTAGGTAATCAGCAGAGTCCCTGTTTATTCACAAACATGTCCCTGAATCACCAGATGGCATGCATTAGAGACCTATGCTCCCTGATGGTGTGCTACATCACACAGGACATGCTAAACACAGGTAGGTATTGCCTCTAATATTGTGTATTTAAAATAAACACAGATACAGTATAAGAAAGAAGATAATCCTATACCTAAGAGTAAGTTGGAGAAAAATATCTTTAAGATGTTTCAATCAGTAAACTGTCATGAAAGATGTTGCAGAAGTCGACTGAGCATCTGTTTTCAGAAGCCCTATAAACATGTTATGGCATAATTGAATTAATCATACACTTTTTTTTGAGACAGATTCTTGCTCTGTTGCTCAGGCTGGAGTGCAGTAGCACGATCCTGGCTCACTGCAACCTCCATGTCCCGAGTTAAAGTGATTCTCATACCTCAGCCTCCCAAAGCTGTATCTGAGACTACAGGCATGCACTACCATGCCTGGCTAATTTTTATATTTTTAGTAGAGTTGGGGTTTCACCAGATTGGCCCGGCTGGTCTTGAACTCCTAACCTCAACTGATCCACCTGCCTTGGCCTCCCAAAGTATTCCTGGGATTACGGGTGTGAGCCACTGTACCTGGCCTGTCATACACTTTTAAATCATCATGTTGCCTTCGATGACAAGAAGATGCGGCAGATATAGTATTTGTGGCAAAGCAGAATATATGATATTTGCTAACACTGCAGAAATATTTCCTAGTAGACCTTTCAGGTCATAAACTTTTCCCAAGATTAAAGTTTCTTCATAAGAGAATAGTGGATTTTGCCAGAGAAGCTGCAGTGCAGCCCACCTTTTCATTCACTTGATCTTAGCCAAAAGGCCGAGAAGCAATACACCTTTTCATTCACAAGCAGACTAAGTGAAAGCATACAGCAGGGTGATGTGATGAACACACTTTAAGGTGGCTTCATCTCCTGGTGCTCATGCCCTTGTAGGATGATCTCCCCAAGCATGTGATTTGCTTCTAACCAATAGAATATGGAAAAGGTGATGCCATCCCCTTGATTACATCATGTTACATAAACTCCCATCCTGCTGACTCTGTCTCTTTCCCTCTTAGTTGCTGGCTTTGAAGAAACAAGCTGCCATAATCCCTACTGTTGCAAAAAAATGAATTCTGCCAATGGCCTGGGAGAGTCATCTCTTGACACTGATATTCTCCTCCCACAAACATATATGCTTCTCCTAGCTATATACTTTACCCATGGAGAATCCTTTTTTTCTTTTTGAATTTTTTTATTATACTTTAAGTTTTGGGGTACATGTACAGATGTGCAGATTTGTTAAATAGGTACACACGTGCTTTGGTGGTTTGCTGCATCCATATCCCCGTCATGTACATTAGGTATATTTCCTAATGTTATCCCTCCCCAATCCCCTCACCCCTGCTATTCCTCCCCTAATCTCCCCACCCCGTGACAGGCCCCAGTGTGTGATATTCCCCTACCCGTGTCCATGTGTTCTCATTGTTCAACACCCACGTATGAGTGAGAATATACAGTGTTTGGTTTTCTGCTCCTGTGTCAGTCTGGTGAGAATAATGGTTTCCAGCTTCATCCATGTCCCTGCAAAGACATGAACTCATCCTTTATTATGGGTGCATAGTATTCCATGGTGTTTATGTGCCACATTTTCTTTATCCAGTCTATTTTTGATGGGCACTTGGGTTGGTTCCAAGTCTTTGCTATTGTAAACAGTGCTTCAATAAACTTACATGTGCATATGTCTTTATAATAGAATGTTTTATAATCCTTTGGATATATACCCAATAATGGGATTGCTGGGATTGCTGCTATTTCTAGTTCTAGATCCTTTAAGAATTGCCACACTGTCTTCCACAATGGTTGTACAAATTTACACTCCCACCAACAGTGTAAAAGCATTCCTATTTCTCCACATCCTTTCCAGCATCTGTTGTCTCCTGATTTCTTAATGATCACTATTCTAACTGGTGTGAGAGGGCATCTCAATGTGGTTTTGATTTGCATTTCTCTAATGACCAGTGATGATGAGCTTTTTTTCACATGTTTGTTGGCTGCATAAATGTCTTCTTTTGTAAAATGTCTGTTCATATCCATTGCCCACTTTTTGATGGGTTTGTTTTTTTCTTGTAAATCTGTTTTAGTTCTTTCTAGATTCTGGATATTAGCCCTTTGTCAGATGGATAGACTGCAAAAATATTCCCCCATAATGTAGGTTGCCAGTTCACTCTAGTGGTAGTTTTTTTTTTTTTTTCTGTGCAGAAGCTCTTAAGTTTAATTAGGTCACATTTGTCTATTTTGGCTTTTGTTGCCAATGCTTTTGGTGTTTTAGTCATGAAGTCCTTGCCCATGCCTATGTCCTGATTGGTATTGTCTAGGTTTTTTTCCAGGATATGTATGGTGTTAGGTCTTATGTTTAAATCTTTAATCCATCTGGGGTTAATTTTTGTATAAGTTGTAAGGAAGGGATCCAGTTTCAGCTTTCTGCATATGGCTAGCCAGTTTTCCCAACACCGTTTATTAAATAGGGAATCTTTGCCACATTGCTTGTTTTTGTGAGGTTTGTCAAAGATGAGATGGTTGTTGATTGTGTGGTGTTACTTCTGAGACCTCAGTTCTGCTCCATTGGTCTACATCTCTGTTTTGGTACCAGTACCATGCTGTTTTGATTACTGTAGCCTTGTAGTATAGTTTGAAGTCAGGTAGCATGATGCCTCCAGCTTTGTTCTTTTTGCTTAGGAATGTCTTGGCTATGTGTGTTCTCTTTTGGTTTCATATGAAGTTTAAGATGATTTTTTCTCTTCTGTGAAGAAGTTCAATGGTAGCTTGATGGGGATAGCAATGAGTCTCTAAATTATTTTGAGCAATATGGTCATTTTCATGATATTGATTCTTCCTAACCAAGAGCATGGAATGTTTTTTCATCTGTTTGTGTACTCTCTTATTTCCTTGAGCAGTGGTTTGCAGTTCTCCTTGAAGAGGTCCTTCACATCCCTTGTTAGTTGTATTCCTAGGTATTTTGTTCTCTTTGTAGCAATTGTAAATGGCACTTTGTTCTTGATTTGGCTCTTTGTTTGTCTGTTATTAGTGTATAGGAATGCTTGTGATTTTTGCACATTGATTTTGTATCCTGAGACTTTGCTGAAGGTGCTTATCAGCTTACGGAGATTTTGGGCTGGGATGATGGGGTCTTCTAAATACACAATCATGTCATCTGCAAATAGACAATTTGGCTTCCTCCTTTCCTAACTGAATATGCTTTATTTCTTTTTCTTGCCCGATTGCCCCAGCCAGAACTTCCAACACTATGTTGAATAGAGTGGTGAGAGATGGCATCCTTGTCTTGTGCCAGTTTTCAAAGGGAATGCTTCCAGTTTTTGCCCATTCAGTATGATATTGGCTGTACCCACAGAGAATCTTTTATAGGTCCCAAAATGTGTCATGCTATCTAACATCTGGGCTTTGCAGGTGCTGTTCCCTTTGCCTAAGGCACCCATTAGCTGACTTCTATTCTCCTGGCTGATTTCTATTCTCCTTTAGGACACAATTCAGATACTTCACTAGGGAATCCTTCCATATTCCTATAACACTGAGCTATCTCTTTCCCAGGTGATCCCATAATGTCATATTCTTACCCCTATAGAAATATGTCTTGGTCCAAATACTTTTGGTAGTAATTAATGGAGCTACTCCATTTTGAACAAGGCAAGGCTAAAAAAAATTTTTTTTAAGTGCTGGAATATCTCATAGAACCTGAGGTAAAGTTGAACAACTGTGCCTCTAGAAAGATGGGAACCAATTTGTTGTCTGGGAAGCCATTGGAAAATGGAACTACTGATTGCTTGGTCTCTTTCTCTTTCTGTCTTGAGTCCTGCTGTCTCTTGCTACTATTTCTCTTCGACATCTCGTACATGTTTTCTCTCTCTCTGAAGGCCAGATTTCACTGTTATGCATCTCCATGCTAGGGGTGATAAATGCATATTTTGTCTTTGTCCCTAAGCTTCTTGTATGCAGCTTCTTAATCCCTTGGAATTTCTTGGGTGACAGGAATATCTTTTATTTTAAAGAGGCCAGTCTTGGTTGGTCCCTAGATAAGATCAGGATGGGTGCTGGCTTCCAGAAAGACCAAGGCATGATTAAAGAGTTGGAAGTTTTACCCCACCTTCCCTTCCATACCCACCTTCAACCTCCAGGGAGGGGAGGGGGCTAGAGACTGAGTCAATTACCAGTGGCCAATGATTTAATCAATCATGCCTATATAACAAAACCTCCATGAAACCCCTCAGCAATGGGGTTCAGAGATCTTCAGGGCCAGTGAACACATGGAGGTGATGGGTAGGGGCTCAGAGAGCCCAGGGAAGCTTCCTGACCTTTGCCACATGCTTTGGGCATCTCTTCCAAATGGCTGCTTCTGGGTTGTATCCTTTATAAAAAACTGGCAATGGCAAGCAAAGCTAAGTAAAGTGTCTCCCTGAGTTCTGTGAGTGATTCTAGCAAATTATCAAAACTTAGGAGGAGATTGTGGGAACCCCAGACTTTGCAGCCAAGTCAGACAGAAGGGTGGGTGCCCTAGTTACTTGATCCTAGTGACTGGTATCCACAGTGAGGGTAGTCTTGTGAAACTGAGCCCTTAACCTGTGGGGTTCATGTGAGAATCGATTATAAGATAACCAGTTGGAGTCCAGGTCATTGGAGAATTGGTTGGTGTGAAGAAAAACCCATGCATTTGGTATCCAAAGTGCTGAGAGTAAAAGCGTACATACATGTCAGCCACTCCTCCTCCACTGGCCCTAGCTGCTATTCACACAGTTCAAGCAACCCATTCTGATACGCTAGCACTTTATTTCTCAACTGGAATCCTAAATGAAAGAGATTCTGACTGTCCAGTTGGAATACAGTGCCCATCCTTGGAATAATCACTATGGCTTGGAACCACAGTCCTATATTTTAACATGGCTGTCAAGGCCTACCCCTGTGGGTAGTGGGCTGTTCTCAGCCCAGGGAAGGCGGAGTGTCAGCTTATCACATCACATGACAATTGTCTATTTATTAATCCATCTCTCCTACTAGTCTATAAACTCCATGAGTGTAGAGTCTGTACCCTAATTTCCATTGAGCATCTCTTATGTCATAGATTAGGAGCACAAGAGATACTCATTAAATGTCAGTTGAATAAATGAGGAGTGTTATCTTTTTCCTTTGATTAATACATTTTTAGTACTGGTGTCAGTAATAAGAGTTCTTTGATCTTTTAACGAAAGTATTAAACAAAAATAATGTTTCCCTCTATTGTCATCAAAACAACTGGCTAGGGAACTGAGAAACTGAAGCTCTGCTTAGCATAGATCAGTGGTGAATATAATGGATTCACTTCTCCCTATTACATACTCTCTGACATAGAGTAATCTCCTACTTTAAGCCAATATCTCCTAACAGTTGAACACAAGGCGTAGGTCCATTGAAGACTCAATCACCTCTTGAATTACAAAGAAGTTTTACTTCATTGGAAGCTCTACTGTTATTCATAAATGACTCAACTTAATCAACCATGAATTTTCCAAATGGCTAAAGTGTCTTAAGGTGCTTTTAGTACTAGACCCTGAAAAATTCCCAATGGTTAAAGTGTCTTAAGGAGCTTTTAGTACTAGACCCTAGAAAAGCTGTGTATGTTTGTATATAAGTATGTGCTTTTAAAATCTTGCTTTTTAAGACAAGCACCTGAGATAAGTCTTAGGCAATTTCTAACTTATAAAAAAGATATATGACATTATCAAACCTTCTTAAACCTATGGTGTGAATGAAAACTCTTATATAGACATCTGACACTCACAATCTTGCACTGAGGATAGTTTTAACCCTCTGGTTATTAAGAATAACCCCTCATACTTTTCCAGGGGAAATTCCAAAGTCCATAGTGTCTGCAATTTGAACCATCCCCCTCAAGTATAATTCTTTTTCCTACTGAGTCCTGACTCATTCTTGCAAAACAGTGATCAACAACTCCTGCTCCCAAGTCTAAGGAAATAACATCTCTGCAAACCTTTTCCTGACAGATGAAGCCAGACTGCTAGGCCATCCTCTGCTAGGAGGATTCTAAAGAGAGAGCCTATCTAAGTTGGTGACTTACTGGTCAACCAACTCCAATAAGCCTAGCCTAGGACACCTGCGGAGGGCCCTACTTTAAGGAGTGGTTAGACTTGTGTTATTATAGATGAGGTGAGCATGGCTTGCTAGAGGATCCATCTTTCCTCAGCTCTGAATGATTCCGGAATTATACCTCTTAGTCAACAAGAGTCCTCTTCTGGAATTTGGCCAATCAAAATTCAAAACCAAAAGAACCTAGAAGCCTATTTAAAGGCTTTAAATATTATAGCCTTCAATAATTCTTGACTATTTATTCTTTGTCTGATAGGGTAAATGGCAGAGACAAAAGTGGGTTGGTGATATTACCTCAGTTGTTGAGGATTAGCTGTTGATTCCCAGGATCATATGACCAGTATTTCGATCTTCCAGGCATTATTCAGGTCTGCGGCAAGCAGAATCCAATTTTTTTTTGATGCCATGTATCTTTCTTCCTGCTCTTGTCCTCCCACCAACACACACACTCACACATACACAGTCCCTGTTCATGCCCATGTCATCTACTCTCAAGACCTGAATAGGACCTCACATAAAGATTCTTTCCTAAGGCCCCAGGAATGTACTTTCCTAAATAAAAAATTTCCTCCAAACTTATTTTGGCACCAACGCTGGCAATGCTGGATGGAAGACGAAGAGATAAATCAGAGGGCAATGAATTGCCTTTCTACCCTGGAGGCTGGTACTTTCTTTTCTTTGCTCGTAATTCTGTTAGAAAATCATCTCATTCTTTTTATTTTAACCTTACAATGGTTGATATAGTTTGGATATCTGTTCCTATCCAAATCTCATGTTGAATTGTAATTCTTAGTGTTGGAGGTGGGACCTGGTGGGAGGTGACTGGATCATGGTGGTAAATTTCTCATGAATGGTTTAGCACCACTCCCTTCATGCTGTCCTCATGATAGGGAGTTCTCATGAGATTTGGATATTTAAAAGTGTGTGGTCCCTTCCCCTCCTCCACCCCTGCTCTCCCCACCCTGCTCCTGCTCTCACTATGTGATGTGCCTGCTCCCCCTTCTCGTTCTGCCATGATTGTAAGCTTCCTGAGGCCTCCATAGAAGCTGATGCTAGAGCTATTCTTCCTGTACCACCTGCAGAACCATAAGCCAATTAAACCCCTTTTCTTATAAATTACCCAGTCTCAGGTATTTATTCATTATGGCAATGCAAGAATGGCTACTAATACAAGGGTAATGGTCAGACCAGGGAGATTAATAGGCTGAAAAGAGTACAACATCCTAAGGGCCTTTGAAATGCTGCCTTGCATACCTCTAGGAAAGTTTTCTCTTCTCCATCTGTATCAAGAAACTACTAGTAACTGTGACTTTACCGTCTTAAACTCTCCCAGTATCAGTAGAGCTGACTCTCCTGGTGAGACTACCAAGGGATTTCTAAATTTAAACCTTATAAAGCCATTGGCTCTCCCTCTCTACTCGTTCTAAATTCCTCAACTTAGTGGGAAAACTTGAGTTTAGCCCCAGAATTACTAATGTGGTCAACTCTGAGACATAGGTGGAAAAGGTGTGACTCTGGCATAGAACCTGGTAGATCACCTGGCAGTTTGCTTTTCCCTGGCTTACAAAGGATAGTAATGTCACAAGATCTAGGAAGACCTTGTCAAACTCATGCAGTTGACAGTGAAGTTTATTCTAGAACCATATTATTTTGGTTTCCCCTTTTAAAATACAGTTTCATAAAATGACAATGGTTTTACATGCATTCTTCTTTTCCTTAAAAAAAACTTATTCATGAGATTGAAATACTTAAAAATTCTGCTTTAATGGACAAAGTACCAAGAGGCCAATTCGTATGATGTTAAGTGTGAATTATATTCGGTAGGACATCACCTTAACTATGAAATATGCTGGCTTACATTATTCCTTCTCTGCTTTTGTTTCACATTACTAGTAATACCTATAGTGTCAGAGGTAAAGTTGCTCATTATTCATCTTTAAAACAGTAAAATCCATAAAAGCCATTTAAAATCCATAAAAGCCGGCCTATAATTTGGATAGTGATGTAGCATCACATCTGTTAAAAAGAAATTTGGCACATGTATTATATTGATTTCATAAAAGAAGCAGTGTAGATCCAAGAGTTTAGCATGTGGGTATATATGGCTTACGTTCTAAAATCTGACTTTTGCAGAGAAGTGGATCTCAGGTTATTTTCTCTCATGGATGGAGAATAAAAATGAGACGAGCCCCTCTTTGGCCCATATTCTTATTACACATAATTGACAACTGTCTTGTTAGATACTAACTTCAATATAGTGGCTTGAAAAGTGCCTTCCAAAAAGACATGTCCAAGTATTAACCCCTGGTACTTATGAATGTGACCTTATTTGGTAATGTGGACTTTACACATCTAGCTAAAGATTTGAGATGACATTATCCTGGATTTAGGGTGGGCCTAAACTCCAATGACTGCTGTCCATATGAGAGAAAGAAAGAAGAGCTTTGAGACACACAGACACAGAAATACAGAAGGAAACCATGTGAAGACTGAGGTTGAGATTGGGGTGATGTGTCCATAAGCCAAGGAAGGCTGGAGCCACCAGAAGCCAGGATAGAGGCATGTAATGGATTTTCCCACAGAACCTCCAGAAGGATTTTGGGCTCCTGCCATCCTGAACTGTGAGAGGATAAATTTATTTTGGTTTGAGCCACCACGTTTGTGACAATTTACTCTGACAAATTAGCCTTAGGAAACAAATACATTCAGATGCTATTTGTCATCTCTGTTCCTGTTGGTTTTCAGTTCTGCTTTTCATTTCTTTTCCCACCACCACTTTCTTGAAGAAAGCTCTTTCCATCATCTTTTAACAAGTATTAACTGAGGACATCTTTTATGTCTTCATAATGGCCTGACCACCTCTGCTCCCATCTGTGGTCCAGGACTTCTACCCGGGGCTCTGCAGCAGCACTAATCTAGCAGTTTGGCTTTAGCTCGCCCTAACTGGGCACCCAGTTCTGTCTGTCCTCCTCTGATTCCCAGCCACTGCTGGGCCTGCGGTGGGCACCACTCACCTTTAATGCATGTTTCCAGTCACAGGGGCCTGGCCTATTTTGTCAGGGAAGCAGAACTCACTATGACTTGGCCTTTTCAAGACTATGTTGGACCAGAAAAGCTTGAAGTGGAGGCCTAAGCATAGCTGAGTTATTTTCTAGTTGTTGAAAAAATACACTACATGTACATGGAACAAGGTTTCCCAGCAATACCAGTAGAGGAGAGCCTCAGGGTCTCTGATCTCTAAAGTCTGTGTTTGACGCCCCTAAACACCAGGAAACTGATTTTCAGCACCACCCAGCATGTTGCTGTCTGAAAATTATCCAAGACCTTCCTATGCCCGTTGAGGCCCTATGAAGTATTCAGATCCTTAGACTCTCTCATCAATTTATCCTTGATGGGTCTAAGGTGGGTCTCATCAAGGACCCACGTGTGATACAGAAACACACCATTGATCCCCAGGTCAAGGTGAAAAGGCTGGCGTCTACCCAAAAGCATCGGATAGGCCTTGACAAAAGCCATTGTCCAGAGAGGGGCAGGGCTCTTTCTACTTCAGCAACATTTTGGATTTATGAATTTCCAATCTCTGGTACCAGGAATCCCTGCACGAAACTTCCTTTGAGACCAAGATACAACCCGTGAACATCTATCAGAGCAAATATATTCAGTTCAAACTGAGGCCTGTTGTAGCTGGTTTATCAAATGGAAAAATGTTAAAAATTGCAACCTACCCCCTTGCCTAACTCAGCACACGCCATCTCCCTTTCTGTTTTACTTTGAACTATAGCATTATCATCACAGGACAGACTACACAGAGCGATTATTTGTTTATTGTCTGTCTTCTCTAGATCCACACATCAATTCCATGTAGTGAAGAGTTTTGTTTGCTTTGTTAATTGCTGTTATCCCCAATACCCAGGTATGTAGATAGCAATAAACAAATATCTATTAAATTAATCATATGGATAATAAGGTCATGATATCTATTCAAGGCCATTCCTCTTCTGTAGGAGGTGAGAAGCCTGGGAGACATACCAGGAAATATAAAAGGCCTGCAGAAGGGCTGCAGGGAGGAGAAAGAGGAAGGAGATGGTACCTAATTGCAGGCAGTGGGATCAAAATGTGGACTAGACTGTGATGAAGGAGCACACTGTCTCCTAGGACAACAAGCAAAAGGTAGAGGGGTTCTCTGGGGTGGGCTCAAGCCCATACCACAGGCTCTCTAGTTTTTAACCCCTTTAAGTTTCATCTCCCTTGAAGGCCATATGATATCACTCTGAAGATGTGCCCACCAGTGCTGCAGTCTGAGGGATCTCCAGAGGCAGGCAGAGACATACATACCCAGGATGTAGTAGCATTGAGCCAAGCATAACTGCCAGTACCTGGATGACAACACAAGCCTACACAGAGCAAGGTGTGAATCCATCTATCCCAGCCTTTGCACAGGCCAGTCACACTGGACACACTTGTTGCGTGTTTGCTAAATCACATTGGCCACTACAAACCTGAATCAGTAAGGAGCAATGTCATAAATGTGTTTAATGTAGTTGCTGCCTTGGCATACACATTTAGGCCCGACACAAGTTGTTTGAAACCTGAATGAACTCTGTGACCTTTGGCTCACAAAGAGGGAGGTTCAAACTTCCCTCAAACTGACTCAAAACCTGACATATCCTGCAGTTACTGATCACTATAAAACCTAACGGTCAATACCAGAATCATGTAAATATGTTCCCTGCTTCATGCATGTTTTCCTTAACTAGCCAATCCATAATCCCCATGAGAGCCTAAGGAATAATGGCCATAGACCTTAGCATAGGCAGAGTCTCACAGGTCCATAGGTTGCATTATGCTCCCTGTCTCTCTTAATCCTTTCTCAATTTCCCACCCACCGGTATGCTCCCTGCTGCCTCTGGACTTCCCTTCAATCCTCCCCTGTACCCCACCTACCGCCACCTGTCATTACCCCTCACCTCTCTGGGACCTGTGAGTAACAAATTTGTTCCATTTCATGCATTTTCGTTTCACCTGAGCCGGTCAGGGGTCTCCTACAGAATGATGATTTTTGCTTATGACCACTTTTAAGAACTTGAAACCAAGTAAAATAAATGAAGGTGACAACATACAGTCAAATGTTGCTGAGCGTTTTCATAACTGTTGCCAGGAGCATACAGTTATACTAGATTTCGTACTTTAAAGATTCTAATTTTTTTCAAAGTTGTAATGTTATGTCATATAAACAGTTAAACACTTCTAGCTATCTAGAAAAATTCTACTACTATTATAGAATGACTTCTTCCCTAATCAGTGCAGGTCACAAAGGTCTGCAATGAAGCGTCTTACCTTTCTTCATCCCCCATCAATAATTTTACATGTAAAATGCATATAATACAATGATAAATGTGTTTCCCACCAGACTCGGAGTGGGTTAAGGAACTATGCCTCATTATAGGGTATATTTGATGGGGGGAAAGTAAATTAGAGGCTTATGTTAGGACGTACCCAGGGGCACACCCATGGCAATGACCTTTAAAGGGCAGTATTAACTTATGTGACAGCATAACCAGCAAGTGAATGATCTCACTATGAAAGGTCACCTGCAACTAGAACAATATTTCCTATTTTGGCACATAATCTGGTGCCTTTTGACACATTTCTCTTCCTCGGGATATGATTTTTTTGTGAAGCAGACCTGGTGCATTTTCTCTGCTTTGTAATGAATGTGTCCAATTTGTGCTCATGGTAATACAGATGCCTGTAAGCAGTCCTTGCTGTTTTTGTTGTTTGTAATGCTGGATATTAAAAAGTGGCATTTGCATTACTCTAGGTTATTTTGAGATGTCACAGAATTTTAGAGTGTTTGGAATTGAAAGAGACCTCTAAAATGACACGTCCTCTAATTCAGTCCTTTTACAAATGAAGACACCAAGCTGAGTAGGAATAAAAATACTTTGCTTGAGGTTACACAGCAAAGGAAGAGTAGAATTCCAGCTCCCTATTCCCTAGCCTGCTGCAATTTCCAACCTAATACAAGCTTGTCACATTTGTTAGCAAACATTTAGAAGAGTGGGTTAGCAGTACCCCATGTTGAAATTCCTGTGAAATTCCTTAATTGGGTATCTCTCTTCAATAATCTCATTGTCTCATTTCTTCCTACTTTGTCACTTTCTCAATGGATTCTCAAGAACATAACTTTGTTCCCCACACAGATGCCATGAGCCATGTCTGGTAGGTCGCCACTTTTGTGTCTAATCTGATTGCATGACTTCATGCTCACAGTCTTTCCTCATTGTTCAAATGTGTTGGACCATGACTGAGGCTTGTCAAATCTTCTATCTATAATAATCATTGATGCTGCTCGATCTCCTGTTTTGTGATGTAATTTTATCCACATTATTGGAAAGGAGGAAGCAAATGTGCAAGCTGTCAAGTGGCTCTGCTCTTGGTCAAAGATCCTAAGTTAAACAGAAAGGCTGTTATCAAGCTGGTTTAGGTCTTGCTTGCCATTTTCCTCACTGGTGATGCAAAAATTGATGAATTTTATGCCTCCTTTAATGGGTAGTTTAAAATACTATTTTTGAATAATCATCATTATTTTGCTATAGAAATCAATTTATCGAAGTTCAAGAGAAGCACATCAGTCACCAAATGGTTATTCAGATAATGTTCAATAGGCAAACCCGTTCCCTTTCCCTCAGTCAGCAGACTCTGCCTGAGCATTTACCATGAACACTGAAGTGAAGGGAAAACACTCTCTGTGGCCACTCAGTCATTGGTAAGTTCAGCTGGTGCAGGTGCAGTGTGTCCCCTTTCCTCTAAGATTGAGCAACACCTTATTTTCATTCTCCTACCCCAACACACACACACACACACACAATTCTGTAAGACCTGATACAGCTCTATTTTCATGTCAAGAAGAGAGGGGAAGGGTTGGGAAGATAATAATTTTAGTATTTACTGGAGCTAAAGTATTAACATTCAAATTGTTTGCTAGGAAAAGTAGAATACCCCTTGATAACTGCTAATGACATGCCTGCACGCCACTTCGGGGTATCCGAGTACATTTAAGTCAGCTGATACTCCCGGGTCCTCCAAGCCTTGGTTGAGCCTACTCGTTTGTGAGTCAGGTTCAAAGTGATCAGCTGGAGCCCCCTGATTTCTCTCTGGGTACCCCTTTTTCTCTCAGGGTACCCTAGGATCCAGCTCTCTGGAAAGTCCCCTCTACCCTGACATATTTTGTTGTAGGTCCTTGCTCTTGCCTATTTATTGCCTCTGTACTTCAGTTTGTTTACTTCCAAAATAGAAATAATGCTTGTCTTATCTGGTTCCACAAATATGCTATATATAACGATAAAACAAGGGAACACAACAGTGCTTTCAGCATTCCAGAAGAAAGGCACTAATTTAATGCTATTATACAAGAAAATATTACATCACGAATTTCTTTACCTCTTTATATAAAATAAAAATGAAACATAGATGTGGAGGATTTCTGTGGAAAACATTTAGAACTCAGGCAAAGTACTGCTTTAAGTATTTCATTCAAAAGTGCCAAGAAAAATATTATGCTTATTGAAGTGTATATTTCTATGCAATATATCACTACAGCGTTGCATATTTTTGATATGCAAATTTCTGTGAAACCAAAGATGCAAACATTCTCCTCTTTGATTGTCATAGGCTTTTGAATAATACAGATAAATACATAGTAAAACTGCAATTCAAAGGAGAATGTTCTTAACAGAATGAACAGACCAGTAGCATGTTTCCTTGCTCTGCAGCACAACAAAAATTTTTATGACATTCTGTAAGTTAAACATGAATTTATTGATTTTTGCCACTTCTTGTTGAGAAATACATGGTTTCAAAGAGAGAAATGCATTTGTCAATATGATTTAAATAGCCCAATTATTAATTTCTAGAATGTCCATCTTGAAACCCAACTATATGACATGGAAGGTAACTAGAGAATTACTCTTAAGGATAGAATTGTCAGGCAAAGCCTGAATTTGGATCTGAGTCCTTCTGGATTTAGGTTCTCCAAAAGAGAAGGCAAAGATTATACTTCTAGTAAATAATTTTGAAAAATGAAGGCATTTTGATATAAATGCAAGATTTACGTGCTGAAATATGTTTGAGGGACAGAAGCTGGTCAAGGAGGGGATATCATTTTGTATGAGAAATAATAGAATTATCAGATCCTGTTTTTATCATAACCAACCCAGAGTTACATCCTCTGCATCATTTTCACCCCTACACGTCGTATTTTTAAAGGGTAACAAAAAATAGATGATTTATGATTATTATACTTTATGTCACAAAGAAAACTCTTTTGTACCAGGAAAGTCAAACCTTTTCTCCAAAAGCCTCTATTTAGAATGTTCTTCTGTCATTCTTGTAGCAGTGGGAGGCAATATGACCTTAGTTCAGAGATTCTTTAAGAAAACTGATACCTCCTGTGTTGGATGATATTAGGTGTCAACTTGACTGGATTGAGGATGCCTAGAGGGCTGGTATTGTTTCTGGGTGTGTCTGTGAGGATGCTTCTGGAGGAGACTGACATGTGAATCAGTGGGCGGAGAGAGGAAGACCTGCCCTCAGTGCGGGTGAGCATCACCCAAGCGGCTGCAGGCACAGCTAGAACAAAGCAGGTGGAAGAAAAAGGACATTCAGCTTGCTTTTCTTTTTTTGCTCATACCCTCTTTCTTTCTTTTGTAGCAGTACACCCTTTCTTCTTCCTGCCTGTGGACATCAGACTCCAAGGTCTTTGGCCTTTGGACTCTGGGACTTGCATCAGTGGCCTCTCTGGGTCTGTCAGGCCTCTGGCCCCAGATTAGGGGGTGCACTGTCAGCTTCTCTAGTTTTGAGGTATTCAGAATTGGAGCAAGCAATGCTACTGCCTTCCCCAGGAGCCATGCTACCAACTTCTCTAGAAGCCATGCTTCTATCATTCTCCAGCTTATAGATGGAGTATCATGGAACTTTTTAATCCTCTGAGCCAATTCTCCCTAATAGATCCCCTTTCTTTGTATATTATAGAAACATGTGTTTCAGGAAACTAATATGTTTACTATTGGTTCTGTTTCTCTGGAGAGCCTAAGACAGAAACTTGGTATAAGGAGTGGGATGTTGCTGTAAAGACACTTGAAAATGTGGAAGTGGCTTTGGAACTGGCTAACAGGCAAAGGTTGGAAGATTTTGGAGGACTCAGAAGAAGACAGAAAGATGAAGGAAAGTTTAGAACTTTTTAGAAACTAGTTAAGTGGTTGTAGCCAAAAGGTTGATAGAAATACAGATAGGAAAGGCCATGCTGAAGAGGTATCAGATGGAAGTGAGGAACTTATTGGGAACTGGAGCAAAGTTCCAGTACTTGGCTGCCTTGTGTCCATGCACTAGAATTTTGTGGAAGGCTGAACTTAACAGGGATGACCTAGGATATCAGGTAGGAGAAATTTCTAAGCAGCAAAAGGTCTATGACATTTAGTGGAATGATGCCAGGAATGCTGTACAATCTACAGTGTGCAGGAGAGCTCCATACAACAAAGAATTTTTCCTCACATAGATTTTTTAATGCTCTACTGGATATTTATGTAGGTTAAAAACTGGTTTGTAATTCCCTTAACCCAGAATCAAACTGTTTCAAACATGTATTATTTTGGGCAAATTTTTCAGCTACACTAAATTTTCTAGGAATTCAAGTACTGTGTATATCAAAGGAGAGTTGTACTTTTATCCCCAATGTTTTACCAAGATTTGTTCACCAATTCAGAAAATCCCAGCAACAGTGATAATCCAATAGTAGTATACAAATTGCCAACATAACCCAAGTGCCTCAGTCTATATTTATAGATGCCACTTCTACAGTCATTCTACATACAAATGTGACCATCTGACATAATTATGACCACCAGTCATGCCATGTCTGAGCATTACAGGCTGCAATACTTATTATTTTATTATAATTTTCCCTTTTATTTCTTCATTTTCTAAGTTTTATGTTGGTTTTAAAAATATATGTGTGTAAGTTATGTAATTTATGAATTACATTTCAAGATAGGAGAGAGAAAATTAGAAAATATTTATATTAAAAAGGGATGTTAAGGATAGGGTTGAGACCCACTGGCATAAATAAAATAGTGCATCAGGAGATTTGGTTTCCTGCTGTTTTGATCAACCATTAGGTGGTCTTAGAGAAGTGATGTTATTTCCCTGTGTCCACTCAATGGAAAATGATGGGCTGAACTATGTCTCCATAGCATCTTCAATTTTAAATCTCAACTACTGCCTTCAACACTAGTTTAGTTTTGAGACTATTTAAACTCATTTAAAAAGTGAAAACAACTGAACTTACTGGGCAAAGTTAAGTATTTTGGAACTGGGACAGTGTGGTTCTTTGTGACACATATATTGAATGCATTTGAGTGACTGTTCTAGATAATCACTACCATGAAAGACAATACTCAGCAAATGCAAAAGAACCAAAATCATCTCAAATGCACTCTCAGACCACAACACAATAAAAATAAAAGTCAAGACTAAAAATAACACCACACAAATGCAATTACATGGAAATTAAACAACATGCTCCTGAATGACTTTTGGGTAAATAATAAAATTAAGGCAAAAATCAAGTAGTTATTTGAAGCCAATGAGAACAAAGATACAACATACCAGAATCTCTGGGACACAGCTAAGGAGTGTTAAGAGGGAAATTCATAGCACTAAATGCCCATATCAAAAAGTTAGAAAGATCTCAAATTAACAACCTAACATTATAACTGAAAGAATCAGCAAAACAAGAGCAAATCAACCCCAATGCTAGCAGAAAACAAGAAATCACCAAAATCAGAGTTGAACTGAAAGAAAGTGAGACATGAAAAACCATTCAAAATATCAATGAATCCAGGAGTTGTTTGAAAAAAATAATAAGATAGGCCACCAATTAGACTAATAGAAGAAAAGAAAGAAGACCCAAATAATACAGTTAGAAATGACCAAAAAGACATTACCACTGACCCCACAGAAATAAAAATAACCATCAGAAACTACTACAGACACCTGTATGTAAAAAAACTAGAAAACCTATAAGAGGTGGATAAATCCCTGGAGACATTCAACCTCCCAAGGCTGAACCAGGAAGAAACTGATTCCCTGAACAGACCAATAATGAGTTCTGTAACTGAAACTAAAGCTGAAATAAATAAATAGATAATGAGTTCTGTAATTGAATCTAAAGCTAAAATAAATAAATAAATCTAAGCTAAAATAACCAAAAACCAAAAAATCCCAAGACCAGATGGATTCACAGTGGAATTCTACCAGATGTACAAAGAAGAGCTGGTACCATTAATAATGAAACTATTTCCCAAAACTGGGGACTCCTTCCCAACTCATTCTATGAGGCCAGCATCATTCTGATACCAAAACCTGGCAGAGACACAACCAAAAAAGAAAACATCAGGTCAATATCCTTGATGAACACTGATGCAAAATTCCTCAACAAAATACTTGAAAATTGAATCCATCAGCAAATCAAAAAATTTATCTACCACGATCAAGTAGGCTTCATCCCTGGGATGCAAGTTTGGCTTAACATGCATGAATTAATAAATGTGGTCCATCACATAAACAGAACTAAAGACAAAAACCACACAATTATGTCAATAGATACAGAAAAGACTTTAGATAAAATCCAACATTTCTTTGTGTTAAAAATTCTCACTAAACTAGATATTAAAGGAACATACCTCAAAATAATGAGTCAGCTATGACAAACCGACTGCCAACATCATACTGAATAAGGAAAAGCTGGAAGTGTTCCTCTTGGAAACTGGCTCAAGACAAGGATGCCCTCTCTCATCACTCCCATTCTATGTCATACTGGAAATCCCAGCCAGAGCAATCAGGAAAGAGAAGGAAATAAAGACACCTAAACAGGAAGAGAGGAAGTCAAACTAACCCTATTTGTAGATATCTATATAATTCAATATCTAGAAAACATCATAGTCTTAACTCAAAACCTCCTTCAGCTAATAAACAGCTTCAGCAGAATTTCAGAATACAAAATCATTGTGCAAAAATCATGAGCTTTTTTATACACAAACAACAGCCAAGCCAAGAGATAAATCAGGAACACAATCTCATTCACAATTGCCTCAAAAAGAATAAAGTATCTAGGAATATAGCTAACCAGAAAAGTGAAAGATCTCTATAATGAGAATTACAAAACACTGCTCAAAGAAATCAGAGTTGACACTCAGAGTTGACACAAACAAATGGAAAAACAATTCATGCCTATGGGTAGGAAGAATCAATATCATTAAAATGGCCATGCTGCCCAAAGCAATTTACAGATTCAATGCTATTCCTATCAAACTACCAATGACATTCTTCACAGAACTAGAAAAAACTATTTTAAAATTCATATGGAACAACAACAACAACAAAAAGCCTGAGTAACCAAGGCAATATTAAACAAAAAGAACAAAGCTTGAGGCATTATGTTACCCAACTTCAAACTATATTTCAGGGCTGCAGTAACCAAAACAGCATGGTATTGGTACAAAAACAGACACAAAGATCAATGGAATAGAATAGAGAGCCCAGAAATAAGGTCACCTATGACCACCTGATCTTCGACAAAATTGACAAAAACAAGCAATGGCTAAAGCACTATTCAATAAATGGTGCTGAAATAATTGGCTAGCCATATGTGGAAGACTGAAACTGGACCCCTTCCTTACAGCATATACAAAAATCAACTCAAGATGAATTAAAGACTCAAATGTAAAACCCAAACTATAAAAGCCCTGGAAGACAATCTAGGCAATACCAACCTGGACATAGGGATGGGCGAAGATTTCATGATGAAGACACCAAAAGCGATTGCAACAAAAACAAAAATTGACAAATGGGATCTAATTAAACTTAAGAGCTTCTGCACAGGAAAAGAAACTATCAACAGAGTAAACAGGCTATCTACAGAATAGAAGAAACTATTTTCAGACCATACATCTGACAGAAGTCTAATGTCCAGCATCTATAAGGAACTTACAAATTTACAAGAAAAATGAATTAAAAAGTGAGCCAAGGACATGAACACTTTTCCAAAGAAGACATACATCTGCCCAACAAGCATGTGAGAAAAAGCTCAATATTATAGATCATTAGAAAAATGCAAATAAAAACCACAAGGAGATAGAATCTCACACCAGTCCGGATGGCCATTATTAAAAAATAAAAAAGTAACAGATGCTGATGAGGTTGCAGAGAAAAGAGCACTTATACACCATCAGTGGGGCTGTAAATTAGTTCAACCATTGTGCAATGTGACAGTTCCTAAAAACAGAGCTACCATTTGAACCAGTAATCCCATTACTGGGTATAAAGCCAGAGGCATATAAATCATTGTACTATAAAGATACATGTACATGAATGTTGACTGCAGCACTATTCACAACAGCAAAGACATAGAATCAACCTAAATGCCCGTCAATGACAGATTGGATGAAGATAATTTGGTACATATATACCATGGAATACTATGCAGCCACAAAAAAGAACAAGATCATGTTTTTTTTTTTTGCAGGAACATGGATTGGTTGGAGGTCATTATCCTTAGCAAATTAATGCAGGAACAAAATCCAAATGCTGCATTTTTCCCCTTTGTAAGTGGAGCTAAATGATGAGATGTGTCTAGTGGACACAAAGAAGGGAAAAACAAACACTGGGGCCTACTTGAAGGGGGAGGATGGGAGGAGGAAGAGAGAAGAACAACAACATTGGGTACTAGGCTTAGTACCAGGGTGATGAAATAATGTGTACAACAAACCTCCACAACACCAGTTTACCTTTATAACCAACCTGCACATGTACCTCCAAATCTAAATAAAAGTTAAAAAAAAAAAAAGAGAGAGGCTGGGTGCGGTGGCTCATGCCTATAATCCCAGCCCTTTGGGAGGCCGAGGCAGGGGGATCACAAGGTCAAGAGATCGAGACCATCCTGGTCAACAAGGTGAAACCCTGTCTCTACTAAAAATACAAAAATTAGCTGGGCATGGTGGCGCGTGCCTGTAGTCCCAGTTACTCAGGAGGCTGAGGCAGGAGAATTGCCTGAACCCAGGAGGCGGAGGATGCAGTGAGCCGAGATTACGCCATTGCACTCCAGCCTGGGTAACGAGCAAAGCTCCTTCTCAAAAAAAAAAAAAAAAAAAAAAGAATTCTTAGTCAGAATCCTATGGAGGAATAGCTGATCATATAAACTCTTTGAACATCTTTTGAACATTGCCTATCCCTTAATATTATGTAACTATTAAAATTTCAAAAGAGAATTTCAAAAACATAGGGAATACTAGTAGGTTAGACAAAAATCAGGATTCAGAGCCCCTGAATTAAAAACAAAGTATTCTATTCTTAATTTTCCATAATCCTATAACAAGTATTTATTACTTATTTAGGAGAAGCTAACTTAGTTTGGGCTGCTGTAACAGAGTGCCATAGGCTGGTGGCTTAAACAACAGAAGTGTATTTTTCACAGTTCTGGAGGCTGAAGTACACAAACAAGGTGCTGACTGACTCAGCTCCTGGGAAGGACCCTTTTTTAACTTGCAGTTGGATTTCTTCTTGCTGTATCCTCACATGGTGAAGACAGAGAGAGAGAATGCAAGCAAGTTCCCTCATGTCTTTAATAAGGACACTAATCCTATGCCTACGGGCTCCACCCTTGTGACTTATTTACCTACCAAAGGCTCCATCTTCTAACACTGTCACAGTGGGGGTTAACCCTCCCCAACTTCCTGCCCTCTGCTGTCCCTCCCTTGCTGCTTCCAACAGACCCCAGTGTGTGATGCTCCCATTCTTGTGTCCATGTGTTCTCATTGTTCAACACCCACCTATGAGTGAGAACATGCGCTGTTTGATTTTCTGTTCTTGTGTCAGTTTGCTGAGAATGATGGTTTCCAGATTCATCCATGTCCCTACAAAGGACACGAATCCATCATTTTTTATGGCTTCATAGTATTCCATGGCATATATGTGCCACATTTTCTTTGTCCAGTCTGTCATCGATGGGCATTTGGGTTGGTTCCAGGTCTTTGCTATTGCTAACAGTGCCGAAATGAACATAAGTGTACCTGTTTATTTATTTATTTGTTCCAAAATTAAAACACCTATCCTCACAGGATCAATTTTTAATTTTGTTTGGTTATTTATATTATTTATGAATTTTGTTTTATTTTAGTTTGGTTTATTTTTATATTATTTTCATTTTATAGATGTATTTTAGTTTTGTTTGGTTTATTTATATATTGAACTTTCCTACTCCCCATGAATAGTAAACAATAGAAAAAATAAGCTAGTTCAAGTTAATAAAGGATGTAGTTTACTGTCTTCATATGTCACATTAGATTTAAAATTTTAAATTTTCAGATCAGGTTTATGTTCTGAAAAGCACATGACATGCACATGGTTACAGACCATAAATGTCAAATAACAGTAATATGAAGACTTTTTATAACTTGGCTAAATTACATTAAGTTAAAATTTTATCATGAGTACACACTATAAACCTACTCAGTAGTAATGAATTGAAAATGCAGTTCAGTTACATTGTAGATTCTCTTACACTATAGATTCTCTTAGGCATAAACTCCAGTCAAAGAGGCTATGGTGTTCCTCCTGCCAAACTAGTGTAGACTACAATCAGTTTTAGTGAAAGTGAGCATCCTAAGGTTCACCTCTCAGCCTAAGACTGAGTAAGCAAACTCTTTTCCCCATATCTGCAAGGTCCCACTTCCCCACCCCATCCCCATATATACCAAAATTGCCTTGAGGGCAGGAAGTAACCAAATAACACAGGCATATGGGGCAGGGAAGCAGGCAGCCATTCAACCTTTGACTCACCCCTCTGGCAAGAACCACAGATACCTTTTTTGTGTCTCTGCATTAGGTACCTAGCCAGTTCCTTAACCATTGAATAGAGATTTGGTCAAAGCTGACCATCTTCCAGGTTCCTGCAAGCTAAAAGAAAGACTTGTGCAAGATGGGGTGTCTAGGCCTATATGCCCAGCACCTTTGCTGGTGACTGCTGCTCCTTCCTGGGAGCTCATAAACATAGAGCTTTACTTTGAGCGAGCTATCAGACTTCAAGTACAATTCTGGAACCACATCGTGTACTGAAAGAGAATACTACTATATAACTGGTTCTGTGAAAGCATCTTGACTAGTAATCAGCTGTAGATCCAAGGTAGGTTTCTGAACCTCCCTCCACCAGTTTTCTCGCCTGTAGAACTTAATTAACATCTGTCTTAATTTATTGCTTTGAGACCAAAATCTAAACCTAAAGCACTTCGTAAATCTGGAAGTGCTAAATTAATGTCAAGTTATATCATTAAAAAAATTCATCTAAATGCCCAGGACACAATAAGACCATAGTACATTCTCATTGATTAATTCAATATTATGGTGCTAATTACTGGTCTTATTATTGACAAGCCCATCATTGCCTTAAACTGATGGGCAATGATGTGGCATATATACATAGAAATAACTACTCTCACGCTAAAATTCATAAACACACATATATAATATTAAAGACTATTCTTTCAGTTTATCAAATATAGAATTATAAACACTCTGTATTCAGACTTGCAATTGTTATTCTAGAGCTCCCTATTCAATCCAGTTTGTTTAACTCCACAGGTTGTTTTCCTTTAGTTTCAACACTGGTGGGCCCCATAAAAAATGTTGGAGACAGACGGTAACCACAGTTGTTTCTCTATTGGTTTGTTTGCATGTTGGAATTTTTTTTCATCATCGTTACTCTGCGATTTAACAGTAGGTGGCTAATGGAAATGTTATTCTCGGCAGTGGCAGACTAAATCAGTGGGAAGTGAGGGGGTGGAGGGGGAGAGTTGGGGGAAGGAAAGAAATGTGTTTACACTTGAAGATGTCACATGAAACAGCTGGAGCCCTGAGCCCTTGATACTGGAACTGGCATTTTCTTTAAAGAACTCATCTCCATTATTACACACTCCTTCACACTTAGAAATCTATTAATTTACAATTAGTTGTATTGATTTTTTAGTAGATTTGTAATTTCTGTAATAATTTACAGAGTAGTAGTGAAGAAATTAACTATGCCCCTTGGAAAGATAAGCATTACTGAAAAAATAGATCCCAGCACGAGTTATTGAACACATCATTGAACGTCTGGATTTTTAGATTTAAATTCTAAATTAATTACAGCAGAACTGATTGGGGAATGCCATTTTACTATACAAGAAATATCCTTCCTCATCCTATCTGTACTCATGCTCATAATATTTTAGTAAGAATTCTAACTGAAGATACATGTAAGAATATACTCTTTTTGATTTTTAGGGTAGAGGGACAGATCCATCTTAAGATTTAAAACAACAAGAGAATTTTTTCTAACAACCTACATATGCTGGAACTGTATTTTCCCCACATTACAAGATGTAATAATAATATTAGTCAGAAGAGCATGCAAAATCTTGTAACTGCTTTAAATTATTAGGTTCCCTTCAGAGTTTTAGTGAATACTAGAATGTACCAGGTACTGTCAGATCTGCTGATATGCAGTGGAAGTTGGTTTGTTCAGGGCATGGAGAGGGTTAAGTCTACTGAGGGAAGCAGCAAGATGAAGAGACAAAGTTGGCACAGTATCCCGACTGCCTGACAGAGACACGTACGGGTCCTGGGGACTCAGGGGAGGGCCTCAATTAAGTCCCCTGAGAATGGGTACACGGGGGAAGTAGGCGATCTAGGAGAAAGTAATTCTGTATCTAAAGCAAAAAAGAATTGAGTTGTTATGATGCTTGTAAGATTAAATGCAACTGAGTTTTTAAATTGTGTTTTCCATTGTGTGTTCCCGTATCATTTCAGGATAATTTCTGACCACTGTATAAAATACTTCCATTTTTTTGCTTGTGTTATTTAACCTTGGATTGTTTTTCCCATAATGAAGTCTTTTTCGAACTGATTCTCCCTTGAAGAGTAAATGGTTATACAGAAATATTAGTCTCTGTTCAGAGATAAATACATCTGAGGTGTCAATTCACTTTGGGTCAAAATATGACAGCTCCATGGGTAACAGGCCAGGGGGTGCTGGGCTCTGGCTTAAGAAATGTCAGATGGGTGGTTGCCCTCCAAAACAGAACCACCTTGATCCAACAATACCACCTCCCAATGCATGGAGGTTTGGGTCAAGTAGGACTAATATACACAGCTTAAACACAATCGTTGTGTGGTCTTGGAAAAGTCCCCTGAGTCCATTCAGTGGAAAATGATGGACTAAACTAGACAGACCTCTATTAGTACCTTCCAATTTTAAACCTTAACTCCATGACTTGACACTAGTGTAGTCATGAGACTATTTAATCCATTTAAGAAGTGAGAACTGCTGAGCTAGCTGTGAGGGCTGTGGAGGCAGCACTAATCTCTCACTGACTCCTACACAACAACTCTTCTAATACAAACACATTTCCTTGGCTCCCCTCTGGTAAGAATTACTTGTTTCTAGAGAGAGCCAAGATGGCTGAATTGGAACAGCTCTGGAGTGCAGTTCCCAGCGAGAACAAAGCAGAAGGTGAGTGATCACTGCATTTCCAAACGAGTTTTTACTGCCCACAGACCAGGAGATTCCTGGGCTGAAAAGAACCACAAGTTTCCAGCACGGCTATTTCCAGCACGGCTGTTTCAGCCAGTGCTGTGGGTCTCCACACAAAAACTCGCACAAACCCGGGTGGCCATGTCAAGAGGCGCCTGGAATACCTGGGATACAGAGCCACCCATTCAACAGGAAAAAAGGGGGCTGAAACAGGAAGCCAAGAGATCTGACTCAGCAGGTCCTACCCCTCACAAAAATCAGCATTCTGAAATGCTCTGGATTGAGGATTTCACAGCAAGTGTAGCTGGAGCAGGGATAATCTGGAAGGAAGTCAGCCATTACCGAGGTAGTCCACCATTACCGAGGCAGTCCACCATTACTGAGGCAGACTGCCATTACTGAGGCAGTTC
Organism: Cebus imitator; assembly: GCF_001604975.1. NCBI lineage: Eukaryota > Metazoa > Chordata > Mammalia > Primates > Cebidae > Cebus > Cebus imitator. The sequence goes on from NW_016107656.1 coordinate 1,935,184, forward strand.
TAACTGTACCTCTGTAAACAAAATTGCAAGGAAGTTCACACAGCAGCTGGGCAGAGCCCACAGCAGCACAGTAATGCCTCTGCTGCCCGACTGTGACTAGACTACATCCTTGCTGGGCAGGGCATCTCTGAAAAAAGGCAGCAGCACCTCAGGAACTTATAAATAAAGCCCCAGCTTCCCAGAACAGACCACCTGGGAAAAAAAGGTGGTTATGAGTTCTGCTGCAGCAGACTTAAACGTACCTCCCACGAAGTTCTGAATGGAACAACAGAGCTCCCAGCTCAGCACTTGAGCTCCTATAAGGGAAAGACTGTCTCCTAAAGCAGCTCCCTGACTCTCTATATCCAAAGAGACACTTCATAAAGGAGAACTCAGGCTGATATCTGGCAGGTATCCATCTGGATGAAGATAACAGAAAAAGAAACCGGCAGCAACCTTTATTGTTCTGCAGCTGTCACAGGTGATCCCCAAGCAAGGAGGGTCTGGAGTGAACCTCCAGCAGTCCTGCAGCAGAGAGGCCTGACCGTTAGAAGGAAAAGTAAAAAAACAGAAAGAAATAATTTCAAATCAAAAGAACGTCCACTCAGAGACCACATCTGAAAGTCATCAACTACAAAGACAACAGGTAGATAAATCCATAAAGATGGGAAGAAATCAGCACAAAAAGGATGAAAACACCCAAAACAAGAATGCCTCTCCTCCTCCAAGGGAACACAACTCCTCATCAGCAAGGGAACGAAGCTGTATAGAAAATGAGTCTGATGAATTGACAGAAACAGGCTTCAGAAGATGGGTAATAACAAACTTCTCTGAGCTAAAAGAACATGTTCTAACCCAATGCAAAGAAACTGAGAGCCTTGAAAAAAAGTTAGATGAAGACGAAATGCTAATGAGAGTAAATCACCTAGAGAAGAATATAAATGACTTGATGGAGCTGAAAAACACAACATGAGAACTTCATGAAGCATACACAAGTTTCAAAAGCTGAACTGATCAAGCAGAAGAAAGAATATCAGAGATTGAAGATCAACTCAATGAAATAAAATGAGAAGGCAAGATTAGAGGAAAAAAGAGTAAATATACATGAATAAAGCCTCCAAGAAATATGGGATTATGTGAAAAGACCTAATCTACATTTGATAGGTATACCTGAATGTGACGGGGAGAATGAATTCATGCTGGAAAACACTCTTCAGGATATTATCCAGGAGAACTTCCTCAACCTACCAAGTCAGGCCAATATTCAAGTCCAGGAAATACAGAAAACACCACAAAGTTATTCCTCAAGAAGAGCAACCCCAAGGCACATACTCGTCAGATTCACCAGGGTTGAAATAAAGGAAAAAGTGCTAAGGGCAACCAGAGAGAAAGGTCAGGTTACCCACAAAGGGATGCCTATCAAGACTCACAGCGGATCTCTCAGCAGAAACCTTACAAGCCACAAGAATGTGGGGCCAATATTCAACATCATTAAAGAAAAGAACTTTTGACCTAGAATTTCACATCCAGCCAAACTAAGCTTCATAAGTAAAGGAGAAATAAAATCCTTTATGAACAAGCAATTGCTGAGAGATTTTGTCACCACCAGGCCTGCCTTACAAGACCTCCTGAAAGAAGCACTAAACAGAAAGGAACAACCAGTACCAGCCACTCCAAAAATGTACCAAATGGTAAAGACCATCAATGCAATGAAGAAACTGCATCAACTAACGGGCAAAACAGCCAGCTAGCATCAAAATGGCAGGATCAAATTCACACATAACAATATTAACCTTAAATGTAGGTGGGCTAAATGCCCCAATCAAAAGACACAGACTGGCAAATTGGATAATAAGTCAAAACCCATTGGTGTGCTATATCCAGGAAACCCATCTCACATGCAAGGATACACGTAGGCTCAAAATAAAGGAATGGAGGAAGATTTACCAAGCAAATGGAGAGCAAAAAACAGCAGGAGTAGGAATCCTAGTCTCTGATAAAATAGACTTTAAACCAACAAAGATCAATAGAGACAAAAAGGGGCATGTAATCATAATGGTAAAATGATCAATGCAACAAGAAGCGCTAACGATCCTAAATATATATGCACCCAATACAGGAGTACCCAGGTAAATAAAGCAAGTTCTTAACAACCTGCAAAGAGACTTAGACTCCCACACAATAATAGTGGGAGGCTTTAACACTCCACTGTCAATATTAGACAGATCAAGGAGACAGAAAATTAACAAGGATATCCATCACTTGAATCCTGATCTGGACCAAGTAAACCTAATAGACATTTACAGAACTCTCCACCCCAAATCCACAGAATGTACATTCTTTTCAGCACCACATCACACCTACTCATGCTTCTCAGAACAACATCTCAGCACCACATCGCACCTACTCTAAAATTGACCACATAATTGGAAGTAAGTCACTCCTCAGCAAATGCAAAAGAATGGAAATCATAACAGTCTCTCAGACTACAGTGCAATGAAATTAGAACTCAGGATTAAGAAACTCACTTAGAACTGCACAACTTCATGGAAACTGAACAACTGGCTCTTGAATGTTGACTGGATAAACAATGAAATGAAGGCAGAAATAAAGATATTCTTCAAAACCAATGAGAACAAAGACACAACATGCCAGAATCTCTGGGACCCATTTAAAGCAGTGTCTAGAGTGAAATTTATAGCAATAAATGCCCACATGAGAAGCAAGGAAAGATTGACAACTGACATCCTATCATCAAAATTGAAAGAGCTAGAGGAGCAAGATCAAAAAACTTAAAAGCTAGCAGAAGACAAGAAATAACTAAGATTGGAGCAAAACTGAAGGAGATAGAGACACAAAAAACCCTTCAACGAATCAATAAATCCAGCATCTGGTTTTTTGAAAAGATCAACAAAATGGACAGACCACTAGCCAGATTAATAAAAAAGAAAAGAGAGAAGAATCAAATAGATGTAATAAAAAACGATAAGGTGACATCACCACTGCTTCCACAGAAATACAAACTACCATCAGAGATTACTACAAACAACTCTACGCACAATAAACCTGGAAGAAATGAATAAATTCCTGGACACTTGCGCCCTCCCAAGTTTAAACCAGAAAGAAGTTGAAACCCTAAATCGACCAATAACAAGGGCTGAAGTTGAGGCAGTGATTAATAGCATATGAACCAAAAAAAGCCCCAGTCCAGATGGATTCACAGCCAAATTCTACCAGATGTACAAAGAGGAGCTGGTGCCCCTCCTTCTGAAACTATTCCAAATAATCCAAAAAAAAAAGAATCCTTCCCAAATCATTTTATGAGACCAACATCATTCTGATACCAAATTCTGGCAGAGACTCAACAACAACAAAAAAACTTCAGGCCAATATCCATGATGAACACAGATGCAAAAATCTTCAATAAAATACTGGCAAACTGATAGGAACAGCACATCAAACAGCTTATCCATCACAATCAAGTAGGCTTCATCTGAGGGATGCAAGGCTGATTCAACACACACAAGTCTATAAATGTAATCCACCACATAAACAGAACCAAAGACAAAACCCACATGATTATCTCAAAAGATGCAGGGAAGGCCTTCGACAAAACTCAGCAGCCCTTTATGCTAAAAACTTTCAATAAACTAGGTATCGATGGAACATATCTCAAAATAATAAAAGCTACTTATGACAAACCCACAGCCAATATCATACTGAATGGGCAAAAACTGGAAGCATTCCTTTTGAAATCTGACACTAGACAAGGATGCCCTCTCACTACTCCTATTCAATATAGTATTAGAAGTTCTAGCCAGAGCAATCAGGCAAGAAAAAGAAATAAAGAGTATTCAATTTGGAAAGGAGGAAGTCAAATTGTCTCTATCTGCAGATGACATGATTGTATATTTAGAAGACCCCATTGTCTCAGCCCAAAATCTCCTGAAAGTGATAAGCAACTTAAGTAAAGTCTCAGGATACAAAATCAATGTGCAAAAATCACAAGCATTCCTATACACCAATAACAGACTTAAAGAGAGCCAAATCAAGAACGAACTGCCATTCACAGTTGCTACAAAGAGAATAAAATATCTAGGAATACAACTAACAAAGGATGTAAAGGACCTCTTCAAGGAGAACTACAAACCACTGCTCAAGGAAGTAAGAGAGGACACAAACAAATGGAAAAACATTCCATGCTCGCAGTTAGGAAGAATCAATATTGTGAAAATGGCCATACTCCCAAAGTAATTTATAGATTCAATTTTATCCCCATCAAGCTACCTATGACTCTCTTAACAGAACTGGAGAAAACCACTTTAAACTTCATATGGAACCAAAAGAGAACCCAAATAGCTAAGACAATCCTAAGCAAAAAAGAACATAGCTGGAGGCATCATGCTACCTGACTTCAAACTATACTACAAGGCTACAGTCATCAAAACAGCATGGTACTGGTACCAAAACAGAGATATAAACCAATGGAACAGAACAGAGGCCTCGGAGGCAGCGTCACAAATCTAAAACCATCTGATCTTTGACAAACCAGACAAAAACAAGCAATGGGGAAAGGATTCCCTGTGCAATAAATGGTGTTGCAATAACTGGCCAGCCATGTGCAGAAAACACAAACTGGACCCCTTCCTGACACCTTACACTAAAATTAACTCCAGATGGATTAAAGACTTAAACATAAGACCTAACACCATAAAAACCCTAGAAGAAAACCTAGGCAAAACCATTCAGGGCATAGGCATAGGCAAGGACTTCAGGACTAAAACACCAAAAGCATTGGCAACAAAATGGGATCTAATTAAGCTCCAAAGCTTCTGTACAGCAAAAGAAACAATCATTAGAGTGACTGGCAACCAAAAGAATGGGCAAAAAATTTTGCAACATACCCATCTGACAAAGGGCTGACTTCCAGAATCTACAAATAACTAAAACAGATTTACAAGAAAAAAACAAACAAACCCATTCAAAAGTGGGCAAAGGACATGAACAGACATTTTTCAAAAGAAGACATATATGAGGACAACAAACATATGAAAAAATGCTTATCATCACTGGTCATTAGAGAAATGCAAACCACATTGGGATACCATCTGACACTAGTTAGAATGGCAATCATTAAAAAATCTGGAGACAACAGATGCTGCAGAGGATGTGGAGAAACAGAAACACTTTTACGCTCTTGGTGGGAAGGTAAATTAGTTCAACCATTGTGGAAGACAGTGTAGCGATTCCTCAAGGACCTAGAAATAGAAGTTTCATTTGACCCAGCAATCCCATTAGTGGGTATATATCCAAAGGATTATAAATCTTTCTATTATAAAGATACATGCACATGTATATTCATTGCAGTACTGTTTACAATAGCAAAGATCTGGAACCAACCCACATGCCCATCGATGATAGACTGGACAAGAAAAATGTGGCACATATACACCATGGAATACTATGCAGCCATAAACAATGATGAGTTTGTGTCCTTTGTAGGGACATGGATGAATCTGGAAACCATCATTCTCAGCAAAGTGACACAAGAACAGAAAATCAAACACCGCATGTTCTCACTCATAGGTGGGTGTTGAACCATGAGAACACATGGACAGAGGGAGGGGAGCATCACACACTGGGGTCTGTTGGGGGGGACTAGGGGGAGGGACAGTGGGGGGTAGGGAGTTTGGGAGAGGTAACATGGGGAGAAATGCCAGATATAGGTGATGGGGATGGAGGCAGCAAACGAAATCGCCATGTATGTACCTATGGAACAATCCTGCATGATCTGCACATGTATCCCAGAACCTAAAAATACGATAAAAAATATATTTAAAAAAAAAGAATTACTCATTTCTTCTTCTGGTTTTGATGTGTGTGTTTTTGTGTACTTGCGCATGCACATGCATGCGTGTATGTTTTACACTCTCTTTTGTTTTAAGAAAGTATTATCTGAAACATTCTGTTTTTCGGAAAGAAGAAAAAAAAGAAAATATTCCCTGGGGCTGGGCGTGGTGGCTCATGCCTGTAATCCCAGAACTTTGAGAGGCCAAGGTGGGTGGATCATTTAAGGTCAGGAGTTCAAGACAAGCCTGGCCAATATGGTGAAACCCCATCTCTACTAAAAATACAAAAATTAGCCTAGCATGGTCATGCATGACTGTAGTCCTGCTTGGGAGGCTGAGGTAGAAGAATTGCTTGAACCTGGGAGGCAGGGGTTGAAGTGAGCTGAGATGGCACAACTGCACTCCAGCCTGAGTGACAGAGTGAGACTCTGTCCCCGCCACCCCCCACAAAAAGAAAGTGTTCTGGTATGGTGATTGAATTGATTTTATAAAGAACCACAGTTAGTGGTTTTCCCGTTTGATGGTAATTTCTTGCTAGCCTATCTTTTCTCAACTCTCGCTTCCATGAGGACACAGCAATATCTTATTCTAGACCAATGTCTGGTTCAGAATAGTTGCTTCAATAATATGTGGTTAAGGAATGGATTAAAGAAATGTTGAAATGTCTAAGGGCCTGAATTCAGGCAAGTTAGATTTGAGATTTTTAAGAATGTTTTGTGTTTTCCTCTATTTGTAAAATAATTGTAACAGAGATAAAAACACAATGAATATCACAGCTATGGGTATCAAAGAAGCATTTTAGTTCTAGAGAATTTTGTCCTATTTTATGTCATTATCTAACATGTAACTTACCACCTGCAGTGTTTTTGTATTGTTCCTGAAAAATAATTCTATTCAGAAGCTTAGACTGAATGCCATTGCCTGCACCGTAAATGCCAAAAAGCTAACTAGGCTTCTGATTCAAGTGCTCCTTGCTTATCTTCCTTATTACCACTGGTATCAGCTCTTTGGATGGATGGCTCCAAATTATTATTATTTTTTTAATTGAAGAAAATAGCTTGAATTTTACAGTCTACGATTATTTGGTATTAAATAGTGTGTTAGTTAGTGTTTTATAGATGGACAAATGCCCCTCTACAGATGTTCACCTACAATAGGATAGATGTATACATGAAGGGAAGTTTATTAAGGAGTACTGACTCACAATCACAAGGTGAAGTCCTACCACAGGCCGTCTGCAAGCTGAGGAGCAAGGAAGCCAGTCCAAGTCCTAAAACCTCAAAAGTAGGGAAGCCAACAGTGCAGCCTTCCGTCTGCGACCAAAGGCCTGAGAGCCTCTGGCAGACCACTGGTGTAAACCGAAGAGTCTAAAAGCTGCAGAACTTGGAGTCTGATGTTCGAGAGCAGGAAGCATCCAGTACAGGAGAAAGATTAAGGCCAAGAGACTCGGCAAGTCAAGTCCTTCCACACTCTTCTGCCTGCTTAATTCTAGCCATGCTGGCAGCTGATTAGATGGTGCCCACCCAGACTGAGGGTGGGTTTGCCTTTTCCAGTCCACTGACTCAAGGGTTAATCTCCTTTGGCAACACCCTCACAGACATACCCGGGAACAGTACTTTGCAACCTTCTATCCAATCAAGTTGACGCTCAATAGTAACCATCACAAATAGTTTGGCTAAAATGATTTTTAAGTTCAGCAAAGGGATGCTGTAAATTAAATCAGATTCCAAGCACAGTGTTTGCTGTAAAAGGGATTTAGTAAAAACCGTGTATAATATTAAAATAAGCACTGGACAGGAGGCACTGAATTCTCAGTGTCTTTATGACGTTCACTAACTGTGAGTCCTTACGAGGTCACGTTGTTTTCTAGCCTCAAAGGAGGACAGATGTGATAATCTCTTAAATTTTCTCTAGCTATAAAGTTTTATGATTTTATATCCCTTGAATGATACTCATGAAGACAAGCAGGAAGAGAAAAGAAACATGAAACAACTTTAAAAGTCAAGACAAAACTCAAGTTCAAAAATGGGAATTGGTATTCCACATGTATTCAATCAGTCAATATGGTCAGGCCTTCTAAAGCAAAAGTATTGTGGGTTTGTTTTTTTTCTCCCCAAAGAGCTCAAAGCAGGTATTTAACATGAAAGAGTGGCGACACATGAATATTCTGAATGCTAATACCAATGAATATTTGCCATGTTTCAGGGTCATAAATCTCATTCTCCTTGCTTACCATAAATCAGAGGAGCCTGTTGATGCTTACTGTCTTCTGGTGTTTGCTACGCTCCAAAGAATTTAACTGCTGGAGCATGGTTTATCATTTCAAATATTAAAAAACATGATGGCCCACAAATTATAACTCACTTTCTACCAGAACAAGTGAACCTCCCCATGACAAAAAGATTTCTGTGATGAACATGGAGGTAGCCTGGTTCTCCCCTCATAAGTCTCTAGATTTTTAAGGGGGCAAAGGCTTGGCTCATGCATTACCAATCAGTAACACATGGCTTGTTAAAGTGCTGTGCCTTTTTACAACCATCTCCTGGACCAGTGAGACAATATAGTGACAAGCATGTAAACTATGCTATTTGCCAAAGGACAGATAAGGCATCCAAACTAAGTTACTCCCCATCCCTAGACTGGATTGTCCTCCTTAGTTCAGCTCAATCCTGGGCCTACTATATGTTAGCCATCTGGAATTAGAAAATGCATTCTTTCCTCTTGGAGATTTCAGGCTACTTTGAAATAGAGGTTCTTCACCAATAAAGCAGTTGAGTTAAAGATAACCTAAGTATGTTTAGATCTGAATGGAAAAGCTGTCATTTATGGAATGCGTACTCTGTAGGGCCAGGCACTTAGCTAGTCACTTGATGTGCAATGTCTTATCCTCAAGGGAAGACAAGAAAGGTGATATTCTTGTTTCTCTAGTGAGGAAACCAAAGATCAGAGAAATCAAGCAATGAGTCCTAGGTTACACAACTAGTAGACGGTGGACCAGTATGCAAACTCATTTGTCTTTTTTAAAAAATGATTTAAGTGTTTTAATTGGACATAAAAATTCAAATTTACAGAAAAATGGCAAAACCAAAATCCACCTAACATTGACTCCATTTTTTTTATCATTTGCAGACTCTCTGTTTTTCCTATAAATACAGAAATTATATACCATTATGTATTCAGAACTATTGGAGGGTGTAACATCCATCTTAGCCATTTCTCCTAACTACTTCAGCGTGTATTTCATGAGAATGGAGATGTTTTCTTATCTAACCACGGAAAAGCTATCACCTTCTGTGTATTTAACATTAATACAATCCTCTTCTCTAATCCACTATCTGTATTCCAGTTTCATCAATTGACTCAATAATGCTCTTCACAGCATTTCTTTCTTCCATAGTACAGGACCTAGTCTACCGTCAGATATTGAAATTAGCAGTCATGTCTCTTTAGTCTCCTTTGATCTGGAACAGATTCTCAGTATTTATTTTTTGCCTTTTATGATATACAAACTTCTGAAAATGAAGACTTCCTACTTCTATTTTTTATGTTAAAAAATCCATGATTTTGCATTTGTCTGATGTTTTATCATGATTATCATTCTCATCCTGAATATCACAGGTGACATTATGCCTTTCTTATGATATTACACCTGAAGCACAGGTCTCATTGATGGCAATAATTTTGATCACCTAGTCAAGGCATGAACTGATTACTCCACCATATAATTACTGTTTTTCCCCTTGCAACTAAAAAGCAGTCAATGGAGAGACATTGTAAGTCAATGCAAATATATTCCTCAACAAAATTTTCCCCTAAATTTAGCAATGCTTGATGATTTTTGCTTAATTCAACCTTCACTTTGACGGCTGCAAAAGGCTGACTCTCCAACTCAGCACTTCTTCCTCTCTGAGTTCACTGCAAGCAATACCCCTCCCTTTTCTGCCATTAAATTATCAATTTGTTATTGATAGGAAGGCATGAATTCCTACTTTTTTCAATGCTGTATAATTAGTTACTATAATTCTTTTGCTACTCAAATTGTCCTCGCTCTGGTCAAAACAAACTTCTTAGTAGCTGACTTCAACGCCTGTGGCTTTTTGTTGTTGTTGTTTTCTGTTTTCTTTTAGCACATCCTTACTTCTTGACATGATAAAATGCTCTAGCACTAAGGGTGTACAATGTTTTGGCTTTCCTGGGTCATATTAGAAGAGGAAGAACTGTCTTGGGCCACAAATAAAATACACTAACACGAACGATAGCTGATGAGCTAAAAAAAAAAAAAAAGTCGTAAAAACAATTGCATAATGTTTTAAGAAAGTTTATGAATTTGTGTTGGGCCACATTCTAAGCCATCCTGGGCTGCATGTGGCCTGTAGGTCGCAGGCTGGACAAGCTTGCTCTAGTCTCCTCCTAAGCAGGGCCCCTCTGCAATCACACATTTCTCCAGGGAGCCCTGGTTCCTTTGAACAAGGAATTGTATTAAAGACCACGATCTGGATGCTGTGTGTGCTCATTGCTCCTGGGTGTCTTTCAGTGGTGACTGAATTAGGGAGTATGCACATGCACCCACACACTTGCATACACATACATACATACATGCAGACACATATGTATATGAATGCATATATACACATGCATGTGTGTGCATGTGTTTAAAGAAATAGTTCACATAAATACATCTAATTAAAGTCCTTCTCTTACAACATTTCTTCTTTCCCAATTTCACTTTTTTTTTTTTTTTTGAAAGAGTCTTGCTCTGTCACCCAGGTTGGAGTGCAATGGCATGATCTCAGCTCACTGGAACCTCCGCCCTCCCTGGTTCAAGAGATTCTCCTGCCTCAGCCTCTGAAGTAGCTGGGATTACAGGCATTTGCCACCACACCCAACTTACTTTTACACTTTTAGTAGAGACAGTGTTTCGCCGTGTTGGCCAAGCTGGTCTTGAGCTCCTGACTTTAGGTGATTCACCCACCTGAAGTGCTGGGATTACAGGTGTGAGCCAGTGTGCCCAGCCCCCATTTCATATTTGTATGATTCTTCTTCCTCATTTACGTTTTTGATCAATCCTATAATATATTTAAAATTGTTTCAAAACTACTTTACCCATACCAACATTTGCTTGGGATTCTGCCTCTACCCCTTTCTGCCCAATACTGAGGATAGGTAGTCAGATATGATGCTCCCAAATTACCTGGATAAGTTCTTCCTTCCCCCCTCCCCCCATTTACTGTGGTTGAGATATTTATTTTAAATATAATTGGATTGACTTCTTTCAATTTGCTTTCATTTTTAGGTTTTCAAAATCCTTCTCCTCCGTAGAGATTTAATTTTATTTTTCCAAAATGTACTTCCTTAATTAACCTCAGGATTGAAAGGACAGAAAGTAATGCTTCTTAATGTGAAAACTGTATGAAAAGGTATACTTAGAAAAAAAGTCTCTTTATTGTATCCTTTCCATCCTGTTCTCTCCCATCCTTTGAGGATAACCAACTTCATTGCTTTCCAGATTATTTTTCTTTATGTTTTCTTTTCTGTAAAATAAGCAGAGGTACATATATTTAAATAACTTCCCTTATTTCTTACATAAAATATAGCCTATGTTCTTTTGTATGTCACTGTTCTTCTTTAACACCTTATTCTGAAAATCACTCTATACCAGTTCCTGAAGATCATTCTCGCACCATTCTTTGCAGCTGCATAGTAATCCAGTGTATATATGTACCATAGGCCATTCAATCACTCTCTATGCTTGGACATTTAGGTAGTTTCCAATGTTGCAAAGCTGCAAATACTGCTGCAATGAATAACCTGCACGTATGTACTTTTGTATTGCTGGAGGTGTATGCTCGGGGTGAACTCCTACAAGTTGAATGGCTAGCTTGCAGGATAATGCCTACATAGCTAGAAATGGACCTAAGATGATTTTGACCTTTTAATGTTCTATCTAATAGCTATTCAAGTTTAAGCGACTTGCTCACTGGATTTGGCATTGGCTCAAAGCAAATAATCAGGAACTGTGTGTTAGAGAAGGCCTCAGTTCCCTCATTTATAAATTGAGGGGGCTGGACTGGATGATATTTAAGTTATCTTCCAATTTTAAATGATTCATATGTTAGGGCTCCAGGCCTAGGTTCATATCTACATAAATTAATTGCAAGAAATAGCTCCAATTCTCAACTCCTTCCTCTACTCAGACTTTTCTCTTTTTCCCACTAAGAAGTAGAACCTTTTCCCCTACCCTTGTATTGGACTGGCTTTGAGCAAGAGAATCTAGGAAAAAGAATGGTGCTTTGGGCCTGAGCCTAGGCCTCATGGGCCTTGCATGCTTCCACTCACTCTTTTGAGATTCTTTGTTTTGTGGGAAAAAAACAAAACAAAACAAAACAAAACAAACAACAACAACAACAAAACCTGTCCTAGCATGATAAATGGAACTAGACATAGGGTCTAGTTCCATCCACCACTCTTAGCCAGCCAACCACCAGACAGGTGAATGAGGCCCTTCTAGATCAGCCAGGCCCCCAACCAACCCAACAGCTGAGAGCTGACGCATGGCTAGTCTGTCTGGGATCAGCTGCATCTGGCCCAGACCAGCTATTCAGCTGACCCACAGATTCATAAACAGTAACACATGGTCATTATATTAGGACACTAAATTTTAGGGTAGTTTCTTAAACAGCAATAGATAACTGGTGCAGCAAAGGCATGGCATTGTCTTGGAAGTGACTCTGTCCAGAGTTACTAAAATGTACAAAAGGGTCATCCTGGTAAAAGGGAAAGGCATTTCTAAGAAAGACACTGTTGGGTTGAACAGGGAAGAGACTGGCCAGAGACTGCCAACATATTTTGTCCCACAGACCTCAGGAGTGTAGAATAGGGTCCTTAAATTTGGATCCGTTTTGGCTTTGTATCTTAGAGCTCCTGAGCTATGACATCCTCATGTATAAAGGAAGAAGAGGGGCCAAATCTTCAATTTTGTTTCACTCTAACTTGTCAGCTGATGTGGTAACTTCACATGGTCAAGATCTGAAGTTTTGGTGAGTTAACCTGGGAATCCTGACTTTTGAAGGTAACGGAAGGCAGTAAGATAAGGAGGCAGGCAGGAAGTGTTCTCCAAGCCCTAAGCACCTCTGCCAAACAACCGTGTTGCTGCAGCATTGATGTAGCCATCCAGCTCAGGTAGGGTCCAAAGGGAGCTTCCTTCTCATTCACTATAGGCACTTTAAGGAAAATAGATCATAGAAAAACATTCCACAATTTTATCCCTTTGTAAGCATTTCTGTTCAGTTACATGCAGGCTTTTAAAAAATAATTTTGCCCAGAGGTAACAGGCTAAGTCAAGGATGAATAATATTCACCCACCTCAAAGGATCTCATAGAGTATTTGACAGAACATTCAATTCTCGAGAAAACATCACAAAGAGATGTATTCTATTTCTGAAAATGTGACTAGCATCAACAATTAGTACTGTCTGTCAAGATATCAAACAAATCCAGATTTTATTTGTATGCACCAGTGCGGTGAGCATCCAGATAACTGAAAACGTCATTACAAAATATGTTTGCAAAACTGCTATTTCTCCAAATAAAACATAACTGGGCATTAATTATATGTGATTTGTTGTATTGGTGGAAAAAATCTTTCTTTTTTTCTATTTTTTGAAAATACATATAGGCTGGCCAGCACAAACGATCGGGCACGACACAGCTTCACTGTATTGTGTAAAAGTCTGAATGATTCCAGATAATGGGCTCATTTCATTCGCAGCCTGGACACCTATGGGTCTGAAGTCTTTTGGGTCACTTTATTTCTCTTTAGATCAGACAACATGAGCCTTTCAACTCATTGCAGGGAGTTTTTCGGGAGCCCTGAGTCCTTTTGAGTGGCATCTTCTACCCAGCAACTGCAGGGTCACTAACGAAATGTCTGGGAAGTAAGGAGGGCACTGCTGCGCCCAGAGAGCAGCAGGCAGCCAGGCGGTAACTGCTGCAGCAGAGAGGTAATCCTAGTTCTCTCTTGTTCATTCTCTCCCTTCTCGCTTCTCTTGCCAACCCCTTTGCAAGTAAGAGCAGTGTGACCTCAGGAGGCATCTTCTCCCCCAGATATGCCACTTGCCACCAGCCCTAGCAGCTGGGTGGCCTGGGGGTGGGCAGGCAACGAGAACTGAGGGCCACCAGGGTACCATTCATTTTGGTGAATAAGCGATCCCTTCTATTTGAGGGGACTATCTGTCACTAAAATGGGCCAAGTGTGGTCATTGAGAACATTAAAAACAACCCTGCTGATCACATGCTCTCTTACCAGACCGGGAAATGGTTCTGGGGGGAATATATACTTTCCTGAAGTTCTATGAATGAAAACTAAATTCTCTGAAACATCCTTTGCTTTCCTCCAAAATTGTCACCTTACATCGAGACACTGGAGTGCTAAGTTAGTTCAGATGGGGATAATGAATGCTTCGCAGCATCACGCTCCGGGGTCCACATGAACACCTGACCAAGCTCCTCGGGGGTAACCTGAACTGCCTTCGTTACCTTAGACTGAATGGCATTCCTGGGAGGTCTGTGATTCAGCTCAGTTGTTAGCGAGCTTTTTCTCTAAAGAGCTGGATGGTAGATATTTTAGGCTTTTCGGGCCACACGTTTTCTGTCACAGTGACTCAGCCTTGCCACTGCAGTGTCAACGCGGCCGTGGACAACACACAAACAAATGAGGGCAGCTGTTCCACCCTAAAGCGCCAAACTATTCACGAGGACATATGGCACAAAGAAAAGAAAGAAGGAAAGACAAAAGGTGGATGGTCACAGTTTTCCAGTACCTGCTCCCTGTGTGAGCTCTTTTCCCACTTAATAATTATGTTTTTAATTTTCTTGCATTTCTCTTCTCCTGTGTCAAGTGGAGACATTACCAGTTTCTTTACCCCACAGATTTACACAGGTATGTAATGCCATACAAATACAATGGGCTTTCATGATCAGTGAGATTAATATTACTGACTTGAATTTAGTGTAGATTCTTCGAGGACTTTACTGCACAAAAGCAGCCTCCGAGATTCCAATAAACACATCCATAGATTGATAGTCCCTGCCCCCTCCACATCAAGGCCTAGTTTATTTCTTTATGTTTTAAAAATTTTTTTGCAGGGTCTCCAGCCCAGGCTGACACGTGGTGGTGCAAGCAAAGCTCACTGCAGCCTCAACCTCTGAGGCTCAAGTGATCTGCCTGCCTCGGCCTCCCAAGTAGCTAGGACTGCAGGTGCACACCACCATGCTGGCTAATTTTTAAATTTTTCTGTAGAGACAGGGTCTCACCAGGTTGGTCTCGAACTCCTAGGCTCAAGTGATCCTCCCATCTTGGCTTTCCAAAGTACTGGGATTACAGGCGTGAGTCACTGTGCCCAGCCCAAGGCCTAGTTTAGATGGATGCCTATCACAGGCTTAGCCTGCATCTGGTACTGAAATATCATTCATTCTTGGGCTGCTTCAGTCACATGAGGCAGTCATTATGAAAACCTATTTCTCATCTTCAGCACTGGGGTTTGAATTGAGTAAACAAATCCCATGATCCCTTCTGTAAGCTTTCCTGTCAATGATCCATTTCCTAAAATTTTCTCCGATTGTTTTAGTATCTCTCTCTGTTGGTTTCTCTTAAGCTGTATGCACATGTGTGTACCTATATAAATTCATAGGGTTATATATGCAACATATTGTTGTTCTCTTTCCCTGCCACAAAGTGATAAAAACCCACATGGAGACCCAATGATCCAGCTCATCAAAGACTCACTTAATGAATAACGAATCGGAAGAGGATAACAAAATCACATTCAGACATCATGGTAGGTGAGGTTCACTACTTGAGTCTTGCCAACAGAAGAGAAAGCAACAAAAAGAATCCCATTTACTTTCGCTATCATAAAACCACCGTTCACAGGCAGCATTTCGTGTAGCATGAGATTTCCACAGGCCCTGCATCCACATACACCCATCTTTGCATTCCTGTGCTGCTGGATTCTGGCCTTTGCCAGCCTCAACACAGGACATGGAGCCCACCCTAGGACAAAATTTGTTATCAGAAACTTTGAAACAAGTAGCTGCTAAATAGAGGTTCTATAATAGAGTCAAACTCAGCTGTCACCTGCTGCTCTGTTTTGCACTGCAAATGTAGGAATATAGAAACATTTTAAGCAGCTTAGGGGCAGGAATAATGGAAAACTAGTGATTTGGATAATTTACATATTTATAGAGGCTGTAGAGATTTTAGTCAGGAAACAATGAAGAAAACAGAGTTGTCAGTGATCAAATGCTGCCTGCCATGAAGAGCTAAAACCAGCAATTTACAGCTAAGCTCAGTTACACCTTTGAAATTACTGCAAAAAAAAAAAAGGGGGAAAATAAAACACCAAAAATATGCATTTTGATTGCACTTATCAGCTTTAAAGCTCTATAAAATGAACGCACCTGAGCATGTGACATTTCATACAGGTAAAAAAATATCATTACAGAGAATAACAGCACAGCTGAAAAACGAACTGTGCACGTGGGTGATAAGGTTTCATGTGCTGCTCTCTTAGGAATATCTGCATTTTTATGGGAACAAAGGCCTTCAGTCAAAGGAATAACTCTCTAAGAGTACAATCCAAGATTTCATAGGCAGTGGAAAAGATCCCTCCCACGCCTGTGGGGTCCTGGCTGATGTCCTCACTGTGTCTCAGACCAGTGGTCACCTGCTATTTGTAGGGTCTGTTTTCCCCACATTATTTGCTCCAAAAGATGAGTTAAACTTGCATATAACCTAGCAAGCACAGTGCCCACATGAATACAGATATCCCCAGGATAGATAATAGGTTGGTGTAAAAATAATTGCATCTTTGCCATTAAAAGTATGGCAAATTAAAAGTAATGGCAAATCTGCATTTTTTTCACCAATCTAATAATCTGGGGGACACTTTTCTTTCTTATCCTGTAACCTATGTGTCGATTTGATAGCCACTGCCCAGCATGGAGGAAGCAAGAAGGGAGGAGATAATATTTACTGAGCTCTTGCTATCTGACTTTATTTGTCACGATAACATTATTATGAGGTAGGTGTTTTATCATCACCATTTTATATGAAAAGAAACTAGTTCAGAGAGTTCAGGGTACTCATCCTTGAAATCACAAGGGGCAAGTGGTAACATTGGTAAGTGGTATCCAGGTCCCATTATCAATGTCACATTCATGGTGCTCTACAGAATGCCTCCCTTCAACATCTACAGATGGAGGCTGTGCTTTTTAGCAATGCATAGGTTACCATCAAGTTGTCCTGAAACTTGATTTGCTAGCCACCAGGATTTGACTTTTATTTCTCTACATAATAGCATGAATTGAAGGTTTGTAAGAGGATAAAAAATGGTGATTATAAAATTAGGAGAAGTCACCGCTTATCCATAGTGAATGGATAAATAAATACCTAAAGTAGGTTTTCATTGACTGATTGGCTGAACAATAAAATCATGACCATGTTTTTCCTCTTGTTATGAGACTGGGGGAGAAGTTGACAGCACCCAGATTGGGAAAGAAGGAAAAGGATGTAAGTAAAAGGCAAAGGGAAAGAAAAATGAATAATGGAGAGGTGGGTAGAAGTGGGCACGGGGGTGGGATACCGGGGGTGAATGTGGCCTGTTGATGCTGTGGGTGATGCTCACCCATTTCCCTGGTACAACAGCAGCTTGTGCCAAGGTTTGGGGGCAGAATGAGCCCAGGATTGAGGGCAGGTGGTGTGGGTGGGACACTGCCCAGGTTCTGAGCCGCATTTCCAGCTAGTTCACTTTAGTTGAATCAATTTTCTCACCTGTTCAATTTTCTATCTTTCTAAACATGTAAAGGAAATAAAAGCCTGTTTCTCACAGTGCTGTTGCGTATCCTCCATAGGGGATGCTGGCCCACCATATCCTCCATAGGTCCATGCAAGTCCGCATCTCCTAATGAGAGGGCTGGCTAACTCTGAAGACTGGAAAAATTCATGGAGACATTCAAGCAGAATTTTCCACACCTCTGTTAATTATAAAGCACCCTGTCCCATTTATTACCTACTTCCTACAAATTCCAGCAGAATTTAGAGATAATTTTCAATGGAAAATCTAAAAAGGTACAAGTAGGCGATTAGCCACAAGCCCAGAGGTGCCAAGCAGATTGATTTCATGAGGCTCTAGAACTTCACTTTGCTCAAGGGTGAACTAATACAGTGTTTGGTTAGACCCAGGATCTTTTCTTCTCCTTTCCCTTTCCTTCCCTTTCTCTTTCCCTTTCCCTTTTCCCCTTTCCCCTTTCCTTTTAAGACGGAGTCTCACTCTGTTGCCCAGGCTACACTGCAGTGGTGCAGTCTCAGCTCACTGCAACCTCCTCCTCCTGGGTTCAAGGAATTCTCCTGCCTCAGCCTCCCGGATAGCTGGGACTACGGGCACATGACACCACACCTGGTTAATTTTTGTATTTTCAGTAGAGATGGGGTTTTACCATGTTGGCCAGGCTAGTCTCGAACTCCTGACCTCAGGTGATCTACCCACCTCTGCCTCCCAAAATGCTGGGATTACAGGCATGAGGCACTGCATGAGCACTGTGCCTGGCCAGACCCAGGATCTTAAATGAAAAACCACCTCAACTGCAAGAGTGGAGCCTATTTTAGACTACTTGGTTCTTCTAGATTGAAAGAGATTTGGGGACAAACTGAAGCTTCACGGGAGGCCCCCTTCATTTATCCTCTGACTTTCTGTGAAGTCAGTGCCCAGTGTTGAGGCAAAAGGAAGATGAATGAGACTTAGGCAGACCTCAAGCATCAAAATGTTCTATAAAAGCAGAGGGGGGCAGCTCCTGCCATGGCTATTATAAGAAAGTACCTTCGAAAAAACTATTTGTCAGGACGAAGCCACCTAAATCCTCAAGCTACAGCTCTCAGCCTAAAATAGGAAAGTTTTAAAAATTATTTCAGCTGAAGTTAAGGTTATTCTCCTATGGAATGTCAAAAGAAATGTGTTATACAGACATTAGGAGAAAGACTTAAAACACTACCCGCAGCGAGACATTGCTGGAAGTGTGCATTGCACGTGGTTTGAGCTACTTTTAAGGTATATATAAGAATGTAGACTTCTCCCACCTCACTGAGCACTGATTCCTGATATTCTACCAAAAATGACCTACAAATTATCCAACCCATACCTTTTCCAGCAGCTGTCCCTGCTGACTAACATCAACGGGGAAAGGGCTGACTCGAGAATAAATCACTGCTCCAGGCACTTGTCAATGGCCGTCACCAGATGGATTCTTTTCAGCCTTGGCCCTCTTCTTTCCTGAGTAATTTTCAGGGTGTTCTGCTGGCTAGAGATAGGATCTGTAGAACCTGGGTGCAACAGCCAGAAGGAAGGCATGACGGAGGCCACTGAGTCCAACCTTCTAATTTCACCCATGAAGAGTGTAAGCCCAGCGGCAGAGAAGAAAGTTGGTATATCTTCAAAAATGCAAGGTAAAAATTCAT
Organism: Cebus imitator; assembly: GCF_001604975.1. Taxonomy (NCBI): domain Eukaryota; kingdom Metazoa; phylum Chordata; class Mammalia; order Primates; family Cebidae; genus Cebus; species Cebus imitator. Next base: position 1,954,522 of record NW_016107656.1, read on the forward strand.
TTTAAGTCCAATTTTCTGTCTGTGTCTGAGCTCCAGGCCCTGCGAATGTTGCCAAGAGGCAGAAAAGAAGATAAGGGCAATCAAAATAGGGAAAAAAGTATCAGGAAAAATGCAAGTAAAAATAACTATGGTGAAAAATCTCCAGAAATTATTTTTCCTTTTTTCTTCATTAAAAGTGTTCTGAAATCTCAAACAATTTGGCATTGGGATGCTGTGTTACTATTTACATAAGAAATACTTGAGGACAGAATTTATAATTTATAAACTATCCAGGGCCACTCATTCAAAAAGCATTTTCTGAGATCTCACTGTGGGCCAGGTGCTGAGACATCATGAACAAGGCCCCAGGAAGCCTTCAAATTGCTCCCCGTCTAGAGGGTTTCACATCATGGAGCTTTGCAACATATCAAAACAACTACAAATCCTTTGGCCCAATAAAAGGCAAGCCTCACAGGATAGGAGTCCTCAGCATTTGATTGAGCCTAATGGAAATGTACTAGAAAAGTTGATATTTACCTTCTTTGAAATCAATTAATTTCCCAGAGCTCCCTGGTGTATTTTATTCATGTGAAAATTAGATCCATGGTTTTAAGTAGACCCAAGTTTTTATGTTCAACTTCACAATGTTATATTTGATCAGTAAGTCATGAGTTATATACCAACACACTGACAGTGATTACATCTAGATGGTGAGATTAGAGGTGGTGTGGTTTTTTTATTTTTGCCTATCCATATTTTCTAAAATTTCTAAACATTTGGAATAAAAAATAGCCATAGACCAGGCATGGTGGCTCATGCCTGTAATCCGAGTACTTTGGGAGGCCAAAGTGGGCAGGCCGCCTAAGCTCAGGAGTTTGAGACAGCCTGGCCAACATGGAAAATCCTGTCTCTACTATAAATACAAAAATTAGCCGGTCATGATGGCAATCACCTGTAATCCCAGCTACTCGGGTGGCTGAGGCAGGAGAATCACTTGAATGTGGAGGGAGGCGGAGGCTGCAGTGATCAGAGATTGAGCCACTGCACTCCAGCCTGGGTGACAGAGGGAGACACTATCTCAAAAGAAAAAAAAAAAAAGCATAAACTCTATTTTAAAACCATTATTTTAGTTTTGAGTTATGTGCTAATGAAGAATTTATACATATGGGTAATATAAACATTAGACAAACCAGTAGAATTTCTTTCAAATTCTGAGTATCTGATGGGGGAAAGAGATATCTCTGGTAAAGCTGGCAACCAGAAGTAGGAAAAGTAGTCAGAGTCCCAAGCTCCTTAGCTTAGCTTGCAGGGGCTGCAAGGCGAGAAATGGAAGATCAGTCCAGGCAACTAGGTGTGAGTGAGTCGGTGATTTTTGTGACAAAGGAATCTGGCTTGGGGAAGAGAAATCATGAGTATAAGTGTATGAGGGCAGGGCAAATGACTTTAACAAATAGACCCACACTATAATGGTTCAAACACAATAGAATGTTTTTCTTTCTCACATAATCCAATCTGGGTGCACTAGACTGGCAGAGTCTCTGTTCCATGCAGTTCTTCAGAGACCCAGGCTAGGCACTGGCTCTGCCATCTTCAACATGTGGCTTCCTCTGGTAGCTCTAGTTCAGCCATACAACTAGAGCTGGAGTCCATGGGAACAGAATATTGGAGCACATGTGGAAGCTTTCTGGGGCCAGGCTTATAAGTTATACGTATCACTTTTATGTACATGCCAAAGGCGAAAACTAGTCCCATGGCTAGGAGGCTATTAAATGTAACTGAGCAGTTGTAGATCCAACTGCCATTAAGGAAGAGAGGAACCAATGTTGGTGAATAGCTGGCAGTTAGTGCCACAGAAGGATGAACCAGCTAGTAGAGATTGGTTAAGAGGCTACTCCTGGAGGCAGAGTGATAAAACACAACATAGAGAATGTACAGCAATGTTTTATACAGTCTGCTTCACAGACAAAGAAATCTGGAGACTCCATACTCTAGGACTACCTTGGAAATTCACAATGCCTATTAGCATAGTAAGTGATCTTAGAGGTTGTTTTTTTTTTTTTTTTTTTTCCAAGATGGAGTCTCACTTTGTTGCCCAGGCTGGAGTACAGTGGCATGATCTCCACTCACTGCAACATCTGCTTCCTGGGTTCAAGCAATTTTCCTGCCTCAGCCTACCTAGTAGCTGGGACTACAGGCATGCACGACCATACCTGGTTAATTTTTATATTTTTAGTAGAGCTGAGGTTTCACCATGTTGGCCAGGCTGGTCTTGAACTTCTGACCTTGTGATCTGCCTGCCTCCACCTCCTAAAGTGCTGGGATTACAGGCATGAGCCACCATGCCTGGCTGATCCTAGAAGTTTTATAAAAAATAAATCTAATGTTTAAAGAAACACTTGCTTAGGCTTCCTAGTATTATCCACACATATTTAATGGCTAATCGGGTTCCATTTGTGGTCAGTCCACCATCTTGAAATGACTGCTACTAAGCGATGCCATTGGCCATGCATCATTTCTGAATCTGTACTGAATAGGTGCACATTTAGTGAAAACACATGCATTTCCTTAGTCCCGGTGTTTTATAATCAGAAGACCTTCAGGGTGTTAGAGATGGACTCGGATGAGTTTTTATTTTGTTCTATCTTTACCATAAAGAATAACCTTGAGATAATCAATCAGATCAACTTTTTATGTCTTCTTTCCTCATCCATATAATGAGGGCCAGGATATTGACCTAACTTGTAATGCATTTTACAAAATCAACATAAAGGTTTATATTAATGTGATTAATCAAATTAGCAATGAAATGACTAATAAGTAATTAGCCATGGAACAGTGACTCTGCTATAATTGTATGCGTGAGGATTTGCTAGCTCTCTTGAAGGCCTGACCTCATAGAGGAAATAATTAACACTGCTTCTTACCTTTTGATATTATAGATGGCCAAGGCTGTGGCTTTGAAAGATCATTTCTGGCAAATGAGTTCTTGGAAGGTATATAAAAACTGATGCCTTACAATGTAGCCAAAAATATGCATGAAGCACTTATTTTAAACTAGGTTTTTTATAGGAAATCCAAAAAGGAATTTTGCACAGTTTCTGACTTCAGAATATACAGGTGTGCACATAATTATGAAAAAATCAATGTGGTAAAAGGACTGCAGGGAATTGCTTTTTAGGGTAAACAGGGAGAGGAACAGAAAAAGTTTCAAGAAGGCGATAGTATTTAAGCCACTCTTTGAAGAATGATTTGAAATTCAGTGGACAAGGTCAGGATGGTGAGTGAGAAATACAGGATCACAGGATATTTCTCACAATTAGAATCAATTAGAATTAAAAGAAGAATTAAATCTTTTATTGGCATTAATCATAGAGGTAGCTAAGAGGACACCGTCAACTCTTTAGAATGGCTTTCTCAAAATGTATGCAGATGATTTGTTTGGTTATAGGTTCATGTAGATTCTGAGAAAAAGTAAGGCTCCCATGATCAAAAAATTAGTTGGAGAAATACTAGGTTAAATAAGGTTAACTCTATTTCATTACCATGTGTTACTTAGAGCACAGGGATATGCAAATAAGCTCTGTGAATCCCTAAGAGGAAGATGCAAAACAAAGAATTTTTCAAAACTAAATCAAGGTTCAAACTTTCTCAGTGTAGGTTCATTTACATTGTATCTTTGGGACAGTGAAAACCTAACTGAATTTTATAATGTGGCTTTGATGCATAGTATTTTTTAATGCAACAAATGAGACAAATGTCAAATGAACATAGTTTTAACAAAGGTTTAGAGCCATGTCTGAGAGATGTGTGGGGCCATTTGGACGAGGAATGATTGATTTTTTTTTTTCTGTTGATTGCCATACTATTCAGGGCTTAAATTGGAAAGCCACAATTACAAAAGCAATGTAATATCAGAGAATATTCAGGCCCTATGTCATAAGAGGAGACTATTGATTTCTGAACTAGAAACAATATCTAAGCCAATGAAGAATGAGGAGAGAGGGCCATTTTGGAAATAAAGAATATTATTAAGTACCATGTTAGGGCTGAGGGGCTGAGAATCTTTAATAATTCAGAAGTTAATTTACCTCATAGAAACTGAGGAAATGGAACAGGGATATTGGTAGGGGATTCCTATTTGAAGTGTAAGGAAATCAACATGAATACATAAATATGATGGGTTACTTAATAATATTCTATCTATAAAAACTATAACATGAAGTCTTAGCAATGCCTCCTAGTACTGCCTATAGAATAAATGCTAAATAAGTGATTATATCAAAGCTTCCATTATTGTGGTCAAGTTTCTGATTCTTTTCCACTCTTTCAGATATAGATGCCTATCCTCATACTTTTAGTTCCAGAAAACTGGAAGATTTCTGACTACCTTGAGTGTAATAGAAATGGTCTACAAAGCAGTTATTTAATCCAGCGTGGAAAAAAAATCTACTTTAGAAAGAGTACAATGTCTTTTAACATATTACAACAGATAAATACAGAATGAACTTTAGGAAAGAAGAAGATAAGATTAGTTCTTATTTAACCGTACCAAATTGGGTTATTTTGTGGTTTTCAAGAATGACACCTGATGAACTCTCTTATTTGTATAAAATTACTTTCTACTTACTCATAATAGAGATAAATATGCTTTAAATAACCCTGTTTCAATTAACTGCCCTACTTCTGTATAAACACATAGATATGTATGAATGTATAAACCATAAATTAGCTGATATTTATAAAGTATGTACTGTGGGCTAGGCGCTATTCCAATTCTTTATGTATCTTAACCTATTTACTCCTTATAATAGCTCTATAATATTGGTAATATCAGTATCCCGTTTTACAGATGAAAAAACTGAGGCACAAAGATGTTAACTGACTTGCTTAGAGTGATATAGCTAGTAGTTGATGAAGCTTTGGTGTGAACCCTGACCATCACACTCCTAAGTTTTTAATGCTATTTTTTCTATGTGCATATGAATACGCTTCCTTCAGAAAAATTATGTTCTGAGCCCGTAGACCCTACCCAAATATTCAAATAAGTTTTGTTGTGATTCTAAAAAAAAAAAAAAAAAAAAAGTCTCCACCTCTTTGTTTTATAATGGAAAAAACGAGATAAGGCAAAACATTCAAAATAACTCCCCAAAGGACAGGCTAAAAGTTTATGCTTTTGAAAATCATAATGAAAACATGACAGGTGGCATTTTCATCTAATCTGGGGAGTCCCCTGGCCTCCTCCTTCCTTCACTCTTCCAGCAGTAAGTTGGTCTGCTGTGACTGAGTAGGCAAGCTGCTTACACTCAAAGCGACACAGATAACAGGCACAATTAGTGAGTGAGAAAACAGAGAGGGTTTCTGTTTTCCCAGAATTATCCAGGTAACTCTCCTGTGATTCTTCATTCCTCCTCGGCAGGTGAGCTGCAGACCAAGCACCCATTAGCCTCCTGTCTCCTATGTCACTTGCGTTAGCATCATGTGCTGGGGCAATCCTGTTCATTACGGGGCTGGTCTTACTACCACAGCACTGCTCATTATATGAATGACCTGTGCGCACACTTTTGCGTCTCCAGCAAAATGATGAAAGACAAGATAGGACAACTGGCTCATTTCCCAGTGAGCTCTTGCAAATTCCTTGCATGTTTCAGAGTGTCTCATGGCTGATAAACCTTTAACAACTCAACATCAAGGAAATGAACGTAATCGCTGCTTCATGTGAGCCATTTTAATGTATAGAAGCAACGTGTCACAACCTTCCCCCTCCTTTGACCCATCCTCCCTGGTTCCTGACAAGATGGGAACAGTCCTTGCTCTACAGCTGTTACAATCATTCCCGAGTACAGAACTGTGCTGGTTCAAACCCAACGAGACACCCAGGGACTGCAGATTAGGACTTAGTCTTCAAGACTTTATGGAGACTGGGTCTGTCCAAAAAGAAAGTCCAAGGAAACTATCAGATAGACTGACATTTGCTTTTAGCATCACCAGTTTACCTACTTGCTTCCCTTCTTCTTTCTCTCTCTGGGACTCCTTCACTGGCCTGCCTCACTGGAACTGGTAGACAATCTCTCCCTCAACTTATCCAAAACTTCCACGAGGAAAGGGACACAGATCAAAAATTTTACAACTGGGTATGAATAATCTACCTCTACCTAGAGTATGAACTCTTCTAGCTAATTGTGGAATACAAGCTTTTGGTCTGTGTAAATTAATTTCAACTATCAGGGAGGAAATAGAAGAGGCTTTTGTAAGGGAGAGCTTTCCCAGAAACTCTGAAATTATTCCATACACAAAGGTCACAACTGGAATGCCTATAAATGTCATTCCGGTAATGTGAATGAATGGAACAGGCTGGGATAAGACAAGAGGGAGCAGCGAGGTCTACTGCATGCTGGAGAGCTCATGCCTCCTCTAAAGACGCTACCATTGTAGTTATGCAAGAATACCCCCCTAGCTTTGCTAGATAGTCTATTTTTTCCATAGAAGTAGAAAAAATATGTCCTTTTATGTGATTTCTTCTCATTTAAACATATTGGCAATCAATTGAAAATTTAAAAACACTCCGTAGGCCTTACAGAAACACACTGTGGGCCTGTGCTATCCCTGACATGCAGTTTGAGACCTTGACAATCATCTTCTCTGCAGCTGGTCCTTAGCTCCAAGACCCACAGCTCCTATATATTTGGTTATGTATAGTGATAGTCCCAAATTGGAACTGGTCCCAAGTCTGTTCATTGATGTCTTGCATGAGGAAAATGCTTTACAGCTTTCAATGCACTGTTAACACACATTATCTTATTTGATTTTCACAATCATCAATCAGCATGCTCTTATTATGAGCTATAGGTGATAAATTATCCACTTGATCATTATTACATATACATGTGTATATATATATATATATAAAACCATATATATGTAAACATATGAATACTTAGGTTACATATGACAATATTATGATTATATGCTATAATGTGATACAACAAGGCTCTGCCCAAATTCTTAAATGTAAACTACAGAGATTATATACAGTGATTAAGACCAGATTATGCAAAAAGAGACCTCAGTTTCTTGAGTTAGAAATTTAAAAAGCAAACCATTAGCCATATATATAACATGAAGTCATGGCAATGCCTCCTGGTGCACACATATACACATATATATGTATGTGTGTATATATATATGTGTATATATATGTGTGTGTGTGTATATATATATATATATATTTTTTTTTTTTTTTGAGACAGAGTTTCACTCTGTAGCCCAGACCAGAGTGCAGTGGTGTGATCTCAGCTCACTGCAACCTCCACCTCCTGGGTCCAAGCGATTCTCCAGCCTCAGCCTCCTGAGGCTGGGATTACAGGCACGTGCCACCATGCCCGACGAAGTTTTGTATTTTTTAGTAGAGACAGGGTTTCACCATGTTGGTCAGGCTGATCTTGAACCTGACCTCATGATCCACCTGCCCTGGCCTCCCAAAGTGCTGAGATGACAGGCCCAGCCGCCAGTAGCTGTATTCTAACAGTATAAAGAACTGAACATAACAGGATGCTGATCTTTTGGTAGTGAGGTCGTTGGTGAGTTTGGTAAAGATTCTCGAGAAGGGAAGAAGTACCCATCCAGGCACTTCCAGGGAAAACCAGTTCTGACCTAAGCACATAACCTGGCACATTCTGCCCTAGAGGCAGATAAATAAATGACTACCATAAATTGAAGCCACTGGCTTACTGGAGCCCAGAACCTGCTCCTGTGATTCACTGGTTGCTCACTGAGTAGCCTTCTGATCATAATTTGGCATTTGATTTAGGTTCTTTTCTTAAAGGGAGTAGATGCACTGGCTGGGAGAAATGAGTATTGAGTCTTCTTGGCAGTCATATATCTTGCTGTACATTTACAAATTGGCAAGCTGGCATATAAGTCCAAGTCCTGTGGGCATGCTTAGCATTGGCTACTGAAGGAAGGGTCAGCTTCAAAGTCATAGAAATTAAGATTCAGAGCCTGACAAGCCAAACACCAGTCCCTCAGCTTTGATACACTTGCCACAGTCAATGTCATCACAAGGATCCCGAGAGTCTGCAGCTAGCATCCTACATTCTCCTCACTTGGCTACTTTTCTTTTCTCTTTCTTTTCATTTTATTTTTTTGGAAAAATCTTACTCTGTTGCCCAGGCTGCAGTGCAGTGGCCTGACTTCTGCTCGCTGCAAACTCCACCTCCTGGGTTCAAGTGATTCTCCTGCCTCAGCCTCCCGAGTAGCTGGAATTATAGGTGTATGCCACCACACCTGGCTATTTTTTGTAGAGGCAGGGTTTCATCATGTTGGCCAGTCTGGTCTCAAACTCCTGACCTCAAGTGATTCACCTGCCTTGGCTTTCCAAAGTGCTGGGATTATAGGCATAAGCCGCTGCGCCTGGCCTGGCTACTTTTTTATGATCCAATTTCCCATTTGCTTGAGAAGAATCGAAGGACCCCAGGAATGAGGTGATTTGCCCTAAGCCTCACAACTAGTAAGCACAGAGTTGAGCTGGGTCATGACCTTGATGGCTTGCATGGAGCCAGTTCTCTTTCCATGACACCATGCTTTCTAGTCTTGCTCTGTTGTGACTGCTAGAAATGACCTTCATGCTCCATTTTTCATAGATGTCTAAGCACAGGAGCTGACCTGCCCTCCCTCCTCCAAGACCGCTCTCCTTTGGGCAGGCCAGAGTAGCCCAGAGCTAAGGCTGGTGATGCAGCCCGAGAAGGGTTGTCCGCTGCCACCCAGGATGCATTTCAATTCATCCACAGCACAACCCAGTGGGTTATCCTCCCATGTCTGTATATTGTGTCTAACTTACAAGTGAAGTTTGTGGTTAAGCATATGAAGCTGGGGCTATAAGATTTTTAAACAGCGTTATTGAGCCATAATTCAGATATTATAAACTTTACCCATTTAAAATATAATTTCAGTCATTTTTAGTATATTTAGAGTATAATCTAATTGAATCATCATACTCTCATTTCAGATTTATTTTTTTAACTTCAAAAAGAAACCTCATTCCCATTAGCAAACCCACCTCCAGATAACCATGGATCTACTTTTTGCCTCTACAGATTTGCTTCTTATGGATATTTCACATAAATGGAATCATGAAATACATGGTCTTTTGTGGCTGGCCTTGATTGCTGAGTGCAGTGATTTTGAGGTTTGTCCATGCTATGCATGGGTCAATACTTCAATACTGGTGCTATGAAGACATGGAGAATAATGGTTGTGTCCAAACCCCCAAACTGCACACTTTGCTGGTAATGTGCATTTTTTTTTTTTTTTTTGGTTAATGTTCTTTCCAACATTCCAGTGAATTTTTAAAAAGAACTCTCATGGTGTAATATTTCTGCTGAGAGAAATTTTACTACCATCATTTTAATTTAAATAATACTGTTACTTTAAAAATCACAGTCTATTGCTCTTTCTGTTATTGGGTTAAGTTTTGCACATCCTGTTCCCCCATTCACCCTTCCTCCCTGCTGGTCAGATCACGCAGTAAACCAACCTGCAAAGACCCTGGCTCTCTAATGGAACCATGTACCTCCTCTCCTCCCAGAGCTCTGAGATCAGCCCATTTGGCACCAAAGCAGCTTCCTTCAAATCCACAGGCAAAATGAATTGTCCTGTCTCTGACCTCCCCAACCCCAGCTCAGAGCTTAGCCCTTATCTCAGGGATTTCCACTTGTTATTCTGAATTTTTCTGCAGTGATGCTGAGCTTCGTGAGGGCAGGAACCAGGCCTTGGTCATCTTATCCCTCACACACCACACCCATCACACAATGTGCTCAGAAGATGTGTCACAGATCAAATTGAATTAAAAGACAAGATAATCTGACCCTTTCTGGAGAATGTAGAAAGTAACAGGAAAATAGCAAATTTCCCCAAAGGCCTCAGGTGCACCATCAGGAATGCCAGGAGAACAATTTAATCACAGGGAGGCTCCATAAAAGCTGCATAAAACATTTGAAGATAAAATAAGTTTGTGGAAGCTCTGCCACATCAACGCCCTTCCTCTTGCCTTCAGTAATCAAATAATAGTGCTTAAGACAAGCTGTCTCTTTCCATTTCCCTAACTTTGGAGTCCTGTTTTCCAAAAATTGTCTTTGAAGACAGAATTTCCAGATTTAGTTTCTTGGGAATAGCATGGCTTATTTCAATGTCTCTATTTAAAGGGGAAGGCTTTACCCACAACAAAATCTGATTGCTATAGGGATCTCATAGGCAACTTGATTTTCTAATGTGGCCGAGATCAAACCAGTCAGCCTCTTTCTTCGATCTTCTATCCCTGTGTTGAAGTGCCATGTGCTTTTATTATGATTTGGGGGGCAGGGTAACGGAATCGAGTCTTTCATTACTCTCATTTGCTCAGCTTTAGAGGATCTGAACAATGGCAGGAAAAGGAAGGGAGCAGCAAATGCCACCTGGGATGCTCTATCTTGGGCTCCCCTCTTCGCCTTGGACAGCCTCCCTCACTCTGAATTCCTCGAGCAAATGTGTCAGCATCTGATGCTGCTTCCATTTTCATTCTCATATTTCACCCTGGGAGCCTGATATGTGGCTAGGCCTGACAAGAATAAATTTATAAGGATGCAAGCTACAGAAAGCCTTGAATATATTCCAGTTAAAGGTCCATGGGGGCAACAAAGAAATCATCTCTAATTCATTTTTGGAGCACTGTAACAAGGGCATTTTCCAGGGGAGAAAAATCATGTTTTATTGTCACACTTGTAATGTTCATGGCTGTTAAGGACTTTGCCACCTCTAAATGACAATACATTAGAGAGAGCATTTCAGCATCAGCAAGAAAAGGCAGGGCCAGTGCTCACAGCTGGCCTGGGCTCTTCCTAAGCTGCACTTTTCACCAAATAAAATCAATGCCTATATATATTGATGCTGGAGTTAGGCTATTGGTTTTTAACTAATCAAGCTTTGTAGCAATTCTTTCCTGCGGAATAATTTTTATTAATGAGAGGTGAGATGAAAAAACTCCACTTTGCCTTGAGCAAATCTGATATGCTAATACTTCCTAACACCGAAATGCTAATGAATCAAAATTTAATCCTCATATGGACGGAAAGGAGCACAGAGTCTACATTCATGACTTAGATGTGAATTCCTTTTCTGCTACTTGCTGGAGACGTGGTTTCCAAAAACAAAATGAGCCTCGGTTACTTCATTGGTAAAATGGGCTTTTCTTGAGTATCAAGTGAGATCATGTATGTATCTTATATATAGTAAAACACACTAAAAATATACATTCTATACCAATAGAATAATTGTCTTAATGAGTGCATATGAATATTTATGTCCTCAAAGATAAATGGGGTCTGTTTCTGCTGTGTTTAATATGGGATTTCCTGAAGAATTGCTTAAGGGGAAGCATAAATGCTGCTTAGCAAAATGTTTCGCCCCAGTAGGTCTTGCAGAGTTGCTGCTGGCATCAATGAATGGCAGCATCAGGACCCGCCTCAGACCTGTGTCATTAGGAACTGGGCAGATTATGAACTTATTTGTCTGGGTGACCTATGGAGTCATTATTAAAAATGTGGCATTAGACATATGGAAAAGAATATAGAAATCCCCCAAAAGATGATGAATTAAATAAAGTACATCTATGTCTTGGAATACTATGCAGCCTTTGAAATGACGTTTTGGAAAAATCTTGCATGGCAGGGAGAAACAGTTATGATACGTATTATGAAAAATTAAATGAAAATTTGTACATTCATTTTCATCTAAACCTGTATGTGTAAATTTATGTCTAGAGAACAGACCAGAAAGAAATACACCAAAATTACTTCCATATGAGTACAAAAATTGGATAAGGTCTACTTAAGAACTGTTCATCTTTTAAAGATAAATTTTAGATGATTATAAAATTAATATGAAGAGCAATTTTACCTTGGATGTTAAAAAATGCATTCATAAGCTGCTGAATAGACAAAGTATCAGTACAGAACAGATCAAGCAAGAGTGTCAATAGATTCTGGGCTGCTCAGAACCAACCTGGTGGAAGCTACCACATTTTGAGAAAAAGGTTGAAAAAAATGGAGTCTATTCAGCAAAGGAAGATCAACAGCCATCCTTCTGCGAAGTGTTTTATACCTAGTGTGCCGTTTAATCCTTATGACAATGCTGTGCATTACATTCTTATGTTTTACGATGGTTTTCGTATTTTTATATAATAATAACCAAGCGGTGGTGGAATGCAGAGTGCTTAAGACCATGAGCTCTGGAGTCAGATTCTGGCTTCAAATTCTGGGTCCATAACTTACTAAATGACTTTGGGCAAATGATGTAGCTCCTCTAATCCTCCATTTCCTCCTAAGTAAAGTGGGGCTAATAATTCCCACCTGCCTCATAGTGTGGGCAGAAGAGTGTCAACACCAATCACATTCCTGACACATACTGAGTACTTTTTCTTTTTTTTTTGAGAGAGTTTCATTCTTCTTGCCCAGGCTGGAGTGCAGGGTGCAAACCTGGCTCACTGCAATCTTCGCCTCCCGGGTCCAAGCGATTCTCTTCCCTCAGCCTCCCAAGTAGCTGGGACTACAAGCATGCATCACCATGTCTGGCTAATTTTTTGTATTTTCAGTACAGTCGGGGTTTCACCATGTTGGTCAGGCTGGTCATGAACTCTTGACCTCAGACAATCTACCTGGCCCAGCCTCCCAAAATGCTGGGATTACAGGTGTGAGCCACTGCATCTGGCCAATACTGAGTGTTTTTAAAAGGTTAGATTTTACTATTTGAAATGTGCCAGTAATTTAAGAGACTTACAGTTATTATTATTATTTTTTAAATGGAGAGATGAGTATTATAGTTGTGGCAATAGATTCTGAGCAGAACCTAGATCTAATCTGAAGGAATTTCAAAATGCAGGAGCAGCTGGTATATGTCTCTAGGAGCAGCACCCTCTGCTGTGTATTAAGGAGCTGTCTTTCCCTTTCCATCTTATTCCAAGTTCTCTGAGTATTTCCTTTTTAATTAATTAGCAACTAGAGCCATTCACTAAGGATTTAGTATTACGTTGGAGAGATAAGGAAAAAATGTAATTCAAGGAGAGAACCAAGACAGGGGCTTCAGGGGCAACAGAAGTGGAGATGTAACAGTTAGATGTACAGGTCCCTACCTGGAATTTTGACAGTACAAACAGAATTATCCAGGGAGGTTAATTCATATCAAATAAAATAATGAGGGATTGGTTTATAAACCAAAATGGTAACTCATTGACAATGCATATCACAATTACCTCTAGAAAATACAGCAAGAAATTAATAATCAATGAATAATCTCTCTGATAGGGCAGCCAACTTTTGCATTCAGAAGCTTGAATTCTGAAAATAGACCAAGAATGAAGGAGGTATAGCCACAAAGGCATTTTCTCTGTGAAGGTCACTGCTGTATTTCCAGAATCTCCACTAGTGCAATGCCTGACACAGTAACTGCTCAATAAATTGCTGATGAATAAGGCTGGGCACCGTGGCTCACACCTGTAATCCCAGCATTTTGGGAGGCCAATGCAGGCAGATCACCTGGGATCAGGAGTTCAAGACAAGCCTGACCAATATAATGAAACCCAGTCTCTACTAAAAATATAAAAATTAGTTGGGCGTGGTGGCATGCACCCATAATTCTAGCTACTTGGGAGGCTGAGGCAGGAGAATCACTTGAACCTGGGAGGCAGATGTTGCAGTGAGCTGAGATTACACCATTGCACTCCAGCCTGGGCAAGAAGAGCGAAACTCCATCTCAAAAAAAAAAAAAAATTATTGATGAATAAAAGAATGAAAGAAAGGAAGGAAGGAGGCAAGAAGGGAGGCAGGAAAAGAGGGAGAGAGGAAGGACGGTTTCAGGAACTAGTATATCCAACCCAGGAGAGCCTGGCTTCTCCGGCACCATCACCCTAAGGCTAGCCATGCAATGTGGCTGGACTCAGCATCAGGAGCTGGATGCACCCTCCTCGCTGGAGAGGGCTGTTGGGTCATTGAAAGATTCTTGCTTAAACAAACCATTCCACAGAAACTCAGAATTTGCAAGAGGACTACAGCGAGGAGGCACAGGACCTGACGGAAACTCAGCCTCTGCTTTTTCTTTTCCAGGCACGTCTGGCCACAGGCTCATACCATGGACCTCTCCTTTCCTGCCAAGCTCTAGGATTTTTTTTTTTTTTTTTTTTTTTTAAACTCTGTCACGGTGGAAAGCACTGAGTATTTACAGCTGAGGAGCTTTCATCTTAGATCTGGGGAGAAAGCGTAAATGAGTTCAGAAATGGATTTCTCATTTTTTAAACTACATTTTCTTACATTAGATTTTTTATAATATTACCTGTCTGTCCTTAACAACCAGCTGGAAATGTGAAAGCCTCTGCCTTCCCTTATCCTCAAATGGAATTGCTTCTCTTACACATTTAATCCCATCATACAGCCCCAAATCCACATTCCACAAATGAATAATGAGTACTTACAACCCCCTAAAATTCTGTTATATTCCTCTATGTCCCCCTCAAAACAGACCCTGAGTGAAGAAAGCAACGTAAGTATGCCACATGATATCCACCAGACTGCCGTAACTCTCAGGATTGCATTTTTTTCCTTCTTTTCATTTTCCCTTTGATCTTTTTCTCTTTCATTTTGGCATAAGTTTCCCCTTGTTTTAATTATATAATGACACAATTAATACATAGGCTATGTATTCTAAGAATTCAAGAGATACAGAAGTTATATAGAGTGTGCAATTCTCCCTCTAATGGGCTCCCTCGTTCTCTTCCTCCCCAAGAGGTAATCATGGCTGACATTGAATTCATAGCGTTCCAACATTTTTTAATGCTTTTACATATTCATAAGAATACATTCTCTTATGTAAGGTTATTTTTGAAGACATCTATGAGATCTTACTAGATGTATCCATCTGTAATTTTTTTCACTTAACAATATATTTTAGAAATATCCATATGCAATCATACAATGCTACCAGATTTTTTTAGTAGCTCTTTTGTTTTCTGCAATATGGATTTAACATAGTGCTTTGTCTCATTCTCAACTGATGGTCATTTAGGTTGCTTCCAATTTTATTTCAGTGAATACCTTCTTTGAAAATTTGTATGCACATGTGCAATTAGTAATGAATACAGAACAGGCAGCCAGAACTGAAATTGTTGAGTTGAAGAGGACATACATCTAATCTTTAATAGAAATTATTTAACTTCTCTTAAAAAAACTGTCCACATATTCATAGCCTTCATGAGTCCCTATTTTCCTGTCATCTGTGCCAATACTAACATTTATTGATCTTTTTATCATTTAAGATAATTGAGGCTGGACACGGTGGCTCACACCTGTAATCCCAGCACTTTGGGAGGCTGAGGCGGGTGGATCACCTGAGGTCAGGAGTTGGAGACCAGCCTGACCGATATGGTGAAACCCTGTCTCTACTAAAAATATAAAATTCAGCAGGGTATGGTGGCATGAGCCTGTAGTCCAAGCTACTCGGAAGGCCGAGACAGGAGAATTGCTTAAATACAGCGGAAGTTGCAGTGAGCTGAGATTGTGCCACTGCACTCCAAACTGGGTGGCAGAGCAAGACTCAGCCTCAAAAAAAAAAAAAAGAAAAAAGAAAATTGAAAAAAAAAAGCAGAGGGATTTCATCAAAACCAGACCTATCTTAAGAAATGCTTAAGGAAGAACTTCAATCAGAAAGGAAAAAAAAAAAAAAAAAAAAAAAAAAAAAAAAAAAAAAAAAAAGAAAAAAGAAAATTGAAAAAATTACACCTCATTTACATTATCTTGGTGATTAATTAGGTCAAGTATAAGTTTATATGCATTTTAGCTATGTATATTTCTTCTTCTATGAATTTGACTCTCATCTTGGGTTATCATTTTTTTCTTAATAATTTATGTTTTATTTTTAATAATAGTACTTTTTTCTGCTACACATGTAAAAATATTTTTCCTCAACCTCACATTTGCCTTTATACTTGCTTATAGTGTTGTATTTCTTCCTGGTTCAAAACATTAACATTTTTTCATGTTAGTATTTAAATATTTCCTATTAAGCATATGATGATAGCCCCAGCCTACTGTCTGGAGAGAGTTTTCTTAGCCACGGTGCAGAGAGGGGGATCCTAGGCAGAGCCTGGCAGGTCTCCTGAGTTAAGACGTCAGAGTTGGGAGTCCAGGGACCCAATGACAGAGACGGCATATCAGAGAGGAAGGAGCTGCACAGGGAGAAAATGTCAGAGACCTGCAGAGCGTTCCCTGTCGGAATGGAGTGGAGTCCTCATCAACACATATAGCTGAGGAAAGTCTCTGAGGTCCACAAAAGAATGTTCACCCCACAGATCAGAATAAATGAATGCCTGGAGTCCACACAGAGCCAGGAGCAGTGTGTGTTCTCAACAGCCAGGTTACCCGTGGCTCATAATCTTGTCATTATTGGGGAGCATAATTAGGATACTAGGAATTGTCTCACCTCAGTAATGGGAAAGAATCCTTTGACCCAAATTATGTGACAGAACAAAGCTTAAGAGTATTTATAGGAATAAAAAATCCAGCAACCAAAAAGGTAAAATTCAAATGTCTAGCATCTAATAATAAATTATACAGCATATAAAGAAGCAGAAAACTGCAAAATCAATCAATCAAAACAGACCCAGATAGAACACAGATAATAGAATTAGTGGACGAGGAAACTGAGGCAGTTATTCCAACCGCATTCTGTGTGTTCAGGAAGCTAGAGGAAAGATCGAACATATTACATAGAACCATGAGAGGATATTAAAAAGATCCAAATAACATATCTAATGATTAAAAATAAGGATGTGAGTTTAAAAATACAGTGGATAAGTTTAATGGAAGATTAGACATGACAGAAGAAAAAAAAGTGAACACAAAGACACAGCAACAGAAACTGTTCAAAATGAAACAGGAATGAAAATAACTAAAAACAATGAACACAACATTCGTGAAAGAAGGACAGCTTCAAATGACCAAATACACACACACATGTAATTGGAATATACAAAAGTGAGAAGAGGATGAGAAACAAAAAGTATTTGAAGAAAATGTGGCCAAAACCCTTCCAAATTTGACTTGTAGTTGTAGACTACAGGTCCAAGAAGGTCAACAAATTAGAAGGTCAACAAATTAGAAGCACAAGAAATATATAAATATATGAAGAAAATTATACTAAGGCATATCATAATCAAATTACTTGAAAGCAGAGAGGAAAAGAGTTGTTTTTTTTTTTTTTTTAAGGGATGGAGTTTTGTTCTTTTCATCCAGAGAGTGCAACGGCAGGGTCTCGGCTCAGTGCAACCTCTGCCTCCTAGGTTCAAGCTATTCTCCTGTCTCAGCCTCCCAAGTAGCTGGAATTACAGGCGCCCACCACCATGCCCAGCTAAGTTTTTTGTAT
The DNA here is from genome assembly GCF_001604975.1 of Cebus imitator. Lineage (NCBI taxonomy): Eukaryota > Metazoa > Chordata > Mammalia > Primates > Cebidae > Cebus > Cebus imitator. The sequence continues at coordinate 1,971,940 of NW_016107656.1, forward strand.
TTTTAGTAGAGATGGGGTTTCACCATGTTGGCCAGGCTGGTCTTGAACTCTTGATCTCAGGTGATACACCTGCCTCAGCCTCCTAAAGTGCTGGGATTAGAGGCATGAACCACCACGCCCAGCCAAACAAAATATTAAAAGCAGCCAGAGAAAAAAGACATTAAATACCAGTGAACAAAAATAAGTATGGCAGCAGATTTCTCACTGGAAACAATGCTAACTAAAACACAATGCCCCAACAACATAAAAAGTACTGAACTAATAACACTGCAAACACAACTAATAAGACTGCAAATTCAGCTCTTTACCCAGTGAAAATCACTTTCAAAATTAAGGCTCAGTGAAAATATTTTCAGATAACAAAAGCTAGAAGAACACATCACTGTCAGGGCTAAACTACAAAAAATGTTAAAGTACATCAAGCAGAAGAAAAGAATAACAGATGAAAACCTGATTTACACAAATTTATAAAGATTATTGGAGAAAATATTTATGGCCTATGGTTAGGCAATATTTTCCTAGATAAAATGCCAGAAGCATGATCTATAAATGAAAACTTGATAAACTAAACTTCAACAAAATTAAGAACTTCTTCTCTTTAGAATACGCTGGTAAGAGAATAAAAAGACAACCCATGGAATGAAAACAGGATTTACATATCCCATGTTGAATAAAGAAGTTTCATTCAGATTATATAAAAACTTTCAAAATTTGGTAATAAAATACAAACCAATATAAAATGGGCTAAAGACTTTGAACACTTTACCAAGTGTGGTAAAATAAGAATTATTTTAAATATGAAAGAACATGAAAAGATGTTCAACATCATTAGTCAGCAGGGATACACAAGTTAAAATCACAATGAGATATCACTACCTGCATAGTAGAATGGCTACCATTAAAAAGACTCATCATGCCAAGTGCTGGCAAGGATGTGGAGCAACTGAAACTCTCATACATTTTTTGTGAGTTGTAAAATGGTACAACAGTTCTGAAAAACAGCTTGACATTTTCTTAAAATGTAAACATAGGTACTATATGTCCCATCCATCGACAGGTGAAAGACAAACTGTGGTATAGCTGTATAATGAAATGTTATGAAATCATAAAAAAGAAATAAACTATTAATGTTCTCATATGGATGAATCTCAAAATGATTATACTAAGTGAGAGAAATCAGAAAAAACGAGTACATTCTAGAATTCTTGAAGATGGAAATTAATCTACAGCGACAGAAAGCAAGTCAGAGTTTGGCTGGTAATGGGGGTCAAGAGAGGGATGAGATTACACAAGGATCCAATGAATCTTTTAGGTGTGATGGTTATGTTCTTCATCTAATCATTTCGGTGCCTTCACAGTTGTGTGTGTGTATACATAATCAGAATTTATTAAACTGCACACTTTGAACAGTTTATTGTATGTCAATGTTCTCTATCACATCATTAAATAAAAACCTTAAACATTATAAAAAGTAAAGGTAAAAATAGACTGTATTTGTTATCTATTGCTGCAACTTTTTTTTTAAACTTAGCAGTTTAAAATGGCATACATTTATTTTCTCACAGTTCATGTGGGTTAGGAGCATGGCCGTTGCTTTGCTGGGCTCTCTGCATGAAGATCTCACTAGTTGCAATCCAGATGTTAGCTGGGCTGTATTCTCATTTGATGGCTCAACTGGAAAATAATCCATTTCCAAGCTCACTAAAGTTATTGGTAGAATTCATCTCCCATAGCTTGTAGCTGTAGGGCTATAAGCTTTAATATTTTTTACTGACTATTGGCCAGAGCCTTCCCTCAGCTCCTCAATTCCATTTACAGTTCTCTATCATGTGGCCCTGTCTAATTAGCAATAATCATGCCTCGGATAAGCCTTATTGGCTATAATCCTGCCACTGTGCAAAGCTATGTGACCCTTTCTATAGGTAGTTCAGAATATGGCAGTTTGCTTCCTCAAGGCCAGTAGGACAATGAGAGAGAGAATAAGTCTGCTAGTGAGATGGAGTCTTATATAACAAAAAGTAATTCAGAACTGACCTCCCATTACCTTTGCCATATTCTGTTGGTTAGAAGCAAGTCACAGGTCCCACCCACACTGAAATGGGAGAGGATTACAGAAAGGCAGGACCACCAAGAGGCAGAGATCGCTTTAGAGTCTGGGTGCTACACAGATATTCTTCTCTCCTCTTCTCCTTAGCATCTTTATCAGGACATTCTTCAAACATTTTGGTTCCATTTTTGTTAGATGCCCCTTATCAAGTTTTCTTTCTATTCTGAGTGTGCTTTGAGAGGTATTCCGTTTTGCTTTGGGTTTGTATTGCTCTTTTTTGTTTCATTGTTTTGGTCTGACTTTGGTATTGAATTACATCGAATGAAATTTTGGCATCTATAGAGCTCTGTATATAGATCAAAATATTAGAATCTGTTAATATGGTGACACTAATTTTCAATAAATTATAATGAAGTAAATATCAGTAAAGAGTCATGATTGTATTCCTGGGAAATGCCTTTTTAAATACACAGTTGGACTTTATTTGCGAGTATTTTATTTAAGATTTTGCACCTAAGTTTAGAAATAAGCTTGGACTATAGCTTTCTCCGTATTTTACGGGACTTTATTATGCTAGCCCTAAAGAATGAGTTAGAAAACTTTATGTTTTCTCTTTGAAACTATTTGTATAATATATAAATTATATGTTCTTTAGACATATGGTAGAATTTTCCTGTGAAATCGTCTTGGCTGTTTTCTGCCCGCAGAGCAAAAAAACCAGAGATGGAAAAGGGCTGACTGGCTGGGGAGCCCCAAATATAGTTGCTGTATAATCACCATGATCATTGCTCCAAGGATCTCTCCCACTACCTGTGTTCATTGTTCTTGAAGTTGGAGTACCCCTGGAAAATTCTCAGCGGCAGTCCTCTCTCATATTTATTTAATCTGGATAGTGTTTTTTTGTTTGTTTTGCTATGCTTGCTTTGCTTTTTAAAGTCTCTTTTTCTTTGTGGATCCAATCCTATTTGCTTTTAAATTTTTTGTATTTCCTTAAAATTTCTTATTTCTTCATCGTATATGTTCTAGTTTACCAGAAGTATTAATTATTAAAAAGGTTATTTTTTATTTGAGAGAACTTAGAGTAAGAGAGGAAACAAAATATTTTGTTATAACTGCCATCTTGACCCAGCCTTATTTTGGTTTTAAAGAAAGAAGGGTTGTGTTGAACTTAGATGATAAAATTTCTTATTAAGTAGAAGTCCTAAAACTTTGGATGTATACCTGAACTTGTTTCAGATTTACAGTACTATGAACTTAAAACAAATTTGTTGTAGATACGAAGTCTTGTCATTGCTATGTTGCCCAGGCTGGTCACCAACCCCTGGCCTCATATGATTCTCCCTCCTTGCCCTCCCAAAGGGCTGGGATTTGAGTGTGCTCAAGTCTGAGTGACCACACCTTCCCTGTAGACAACACTATAAAAGCTGCCTTAGAATTCATCTGAGAGACAAAAGTAATACTGTCAGTTCATGGACTTTCGGGAAGCAATATATGGATAATTAGACTTATAAAATTAATTGGCACAGCATATAATTTTTTAAAACTTTTTTAAAATGGTTATTCCAAGTTTTCTAGATCTTAAGGATGAAATCCTGGTTCTAAAGCAAGATTAGAAGCTCCATTGTCTGAGATAGCCATATCTCCCATTCTATTATTATGTAAAGCTGTGGTAAATAAATAGTTCATGATTTCTATTTCTTTACATGATGACAACTCCCTAATAATGCAAATACTGTCCCACACAGCTAAGTCATGCAGTTATATTCAGGTGCTGTCATTCAAGTCGGTATTTGTCAGGTAACCTTGAATGCCAAAGAATTAGACAGATTCAGGTAGTTTGTGTTTGTATAATTAGCACATCTAATATAAAATAATTAAACTGAAATAAGATTGGCCAAACTAAAGCCACCTATATTATGAAGAAAATAAACATAAGGTTGAAAGCTTTAAAAAATTTATCTTATACCCTCTCCTTCTATTTTAAAGTAATTAATTCATTGCAACATCCCATAAGCACCTTCAAAATTACCTGTGCTTTAGAGAATTTGAAAGTAGCTCAAAATTAATTTGTAATCAAAGGATTATATTCACTAAGGGAGGCATTACGGTTCTGTAGGCAGGTAGCTAACCAGAATGTGTGAGATTGGGGCACCTACCTTTCAGAATCTGGAAACACAAGTCCTTCCCAAAGACACTGCCATTGGAGGTATCCTGGGGAATCAACCTGGGGCTGCCTTAGCTCTCTACCTGTCCACAAAGGACGTGTCTGGGTGGATGCAAAGGAAACATATTACATGCAGTGATCTCCATTCCACCTTGGACCACAGCTGTTTAAATGTGCCAACCCTTTCTAGAGAATGGTACCCTATCAGCTCTCTTTGCCAACTGTACATCTTAGGCAAGATGCCTGTACTTTTTCAGAGTCTCGGTACTCTCTATTGTAAGAAGAAATTCCACTACTTCATTTCCCAAGATGGCCAAAGGGAGGAATAAATGACTGCGTGAAAAACAAACAAACAAACGACTATAGAAGAAAAATTCTAAAAATGTAGTTGTGCCTAACCAAAAAGCTGTAAAGAGAAAAGAGTGGCTCAGAGACTAAGAGCTTAGAACTGGCTGGTTTATATAAATTTGAATTCTTAAGCAATAACCTTTCATTAATTTAGGGCATTTAATAATGCAGATTTCATAAGATAAAAAGAAGTCTTGTGGTTCTCAGTTGGGAAGAGGCAAGTATTCACACCCATTTCCACATTTCAGTGGCCTTTATTATTACATTTGCAGTGATATTAGAACATCCAAACCTATACCTTTGTCTCCAGCCCAGCAACTGATTAATGTCAAAATGTCACATCCTTTTCACTGTCAATAAACAGTGATAGAAGCTGGTTATTTCTCTGAAAGATTTTAATGGTGCAAAGAGAAGCAGCTGAATTAGCTGAAGCCTTTATAATCCTTGGATTTTTCAAACACCCAATTTTTATAAAGGCTACATAATCTGAGAGATTAAGGAAAAAGAAATAGAAATGATTTATAGAACAGTTTTCTACATAGCAAAAATACACTAAACTCTGAAATGTATAGCTGTGAGGGAAAGGGGAGTTGGTTTGATGTTTTTAGTCAATCTCGTCTCTGAGTTTCTCATCTGTTTTGTTCCTGGGATGAAGTCTTTATGGCCTGTATCTTTAGAGCATCATAATGCCAAATTACATGACTCAGATCTGCTCCAACCCACTCCAAGGGGCAGCTCTGAAATAAAATTAGAAATGGCACACTAATCCTTAGGTTTTTATTATAATTTTATTTTATTTTTAAGTAGCACTTACATTATAACAAAATGCCCCTTGTGTCTGCTAGACTCTGGTATAAATGAAGTGGAAATTAGAAACACAGGCATACATACTACATTCAATCATGGAAACCCTTCATTCTTGTGTAAATTAAAATGATCCTCTGCACAGATGCAAAAGAACTCATCCAAGTAAAAACATTTACATGTAATTTACAGAATGTTTTCTCCCTTGGAAGCAATTGCTTCTCCCAGCATCATAAAAACCTACATTTTAAATGTTGACTAATGCTCAAAGACACTGAACCAAGCTAATAAACTGCAGAAATTGAAAGAGATCCAAATGGGAAAATGTAAAATAACCATATATTTTGATCTTCTCAAGAAATGTTTATCTGACAGTAATTTCAGGTATTGTATTAAACAAATTACTTAAATTATAATTACTTGTTTCTAAATTTTGCTTCCTAATAACAGGGCAAAACATATGTACACAAGATCTATATCTTGTCATATAGACAAGGAGGTTTAAATTTTATGGTAAGTTTTTGTTTTAACATTTTTCTTGGCCCTCACCCTGGCGTGGCTTACCTGACATTAGAAGGGCTGGTTTGCTGAACAAGTGCCATATCAACACAATAAGTGGCTTTGCCAGGGTTACACAACAATAACGACACAAGAGCATGAAGTGTAAGAGGACTTTCTTATGCGTTCATATGGGGCACTGGCCAATGTAATGGATGGGGCTCTCCAGACCTGCTCTGCAGAATGCCAGGGCATCCTTCCTATGGTAGTTTCTCATATAGACACCCCCAGATCAAAGCCAAGGGCATCATGTTAAATTCATAACAACCACAAGAACATTTTTCTTTTAATATTAGAGGCATTTGTATGGGGCATTGGCCAAGGTAATGGATGAGGCCCGCTAGACCTGCACTGCAAAATGCCAGGGCATTCTTCCTATGGTAGTTTCTCATATTGACCCCCCCAGATCAAAGCCAAGGGCATTATGTTAAATTCATAGCTCAGTTGAGGGCACTGCTGCAGTCATACATTCCAAGTATCTAAGTAACTTCCTTAAGTGAGGAATTCGCAACTGTTATGTTGTCCACAGTGAGGAATTCTCAATTGTTATGTTGCCCAGGTTAGAGTGCTTGGCGATTCATAGTGGCAGACGTAGGGCACTGCAGGCTGAAACTCCTGGGCTCCAGTGATCATCCTGCCTCAGCCTCCCAAGTAGTTGGCACTACAGGTGTGCATCACCGCATCTGGCTAAAAGCATTTTACTAAGATTCAGAACATGTTCTACGGCTTCACACTGTGACTTTTCCATTCCTTTGTTAACTGTTTATAACTAACGAAGTTCCTAATGGGACTTTGTCAATTGGGGCAAATCACTTCATCTCTCTCTCCTTTTTCTCCTGCTCTATAAAACAATGATAATAAATAGATATTCTTGGGTGTGGTTGTGAGAATCAACAAGATAATGTCTACCAAAATTTCAAGTAATGAGAGGACAGAGAGTAGGAATAATTATATCCTAAGCTTAAGTGAAAGAAAGCCGCTACAATTGAGAAGAAAATTTAGCCCTGGCCTTTTGCAGTTCAGGCAAGGAGAGATACAGGATAGGTTAAAGAGCTCTCATTATCTTAGAAAAGGATGCACACCCTTTCATCAGAAGGAAAACCTTTTTAGTTGAGCCCGGAAGTCTAAGAGGACTTTCTTATGCATTCATATGGGGCACTGGCCAAGGTAATGGATGGGGCCCACCAGAGCCTTTGTGCAAAATGCCAGGGCATTCTTCCTACGGTAGTTGCTCATATCGACCTCCCAGATCAAAGCCAAGGGCATCATGTTAAATTCATAGCTCAGTTGAGGGCACTGCTGGAGTCGCACATTCCAAGTACCTATGTAACTTCTTAAAGTGAGGAATTCTCTGAAAGTAAAGAATTCGCAAGGAGCCGATTTTGGCAGGCCCGGTGGGCAGCTGCTCTCAGCTAGGATTTGATGGGAGTGGACAGTGCCGAATTGAGATGCAGAGCACAGCCAGCAGCTATTGTGTGCTGTTGTAAGGAAGCAAGCTCAGGGGGTTTTGGTCTCTGACAAGCAGGAGTCAAGCTGGTGCTTTGTTTTGAAAATCAGCTGCTGGAGGAACACCTCTACTGTGTGGAGGCCGCAGCAAGATGACAGGTAAGTAGCGATTTTAGACTTTTGATGCTCCAGTGCTGTATTATGTCCCCAGGGAGGATGTGACAAGGCCACCGAAGAACGTGAGGGTCTGATGTACCACTTACCCACCTCTGCCATGGGGAACCTTGATGTGGGGCTTGGAGAAAGTTCTATTCTGAGTCAGGCGGCATCTAAATGAACCTGTTAGAATGACTTAGTTGGCCAAGTTAGCCCTAAATAATGAAATGTCTCACACTCTTGTGTTGCTGGGTCTCACTGTTCCTTTGAATGTTAAGAGTTCCTGTCAAAAACAGACTGTAGTTTTTCCGTAATTGCTACAGAGCTGTCATTTTTGAAAATAACTAGCCAAGGGGTTCTGCTGCTTGTTAGGGCCACTGCTGGGTTGCAATGGTAGAACTGGGTCATCCATATGGAAGAGGGTGCTTGTCATCCTATTTGCTGTGGCAGGTGGATGTGCTTCTCAGCTTATCTGAAACCTGTGTCAAACTGCTCAAGTAAAAGTGAAAAAGGGAGAATGAATCTAGCCCGCTGTCCAGGGTATTCAGGCCTGCAGATTAGCATCCTTGCCCAAAAAAAAGGCCCTTGACAATGAGAAGGATATCAAGTCAAAAGTAGTCCTAAAATCAGGTGTGTTTTTTTTTCCAAGATGCAGTATAATTTTACCAAGAATCTGACCAAAATTTTGATTCCTACCCTAGAATTGCCTTTAAAAAGTATCTGTTGAGTTGCTGGGATGACAGACAAAGGCTGAACGGCCAGGAGGAGCTGCCCAGGAGACAGAGGGCGGCAGCTGGACAAGAGGCTGGGACATTAAAACCACCCATGAGCCAGGGGAGAAGACAGGGTTCTCAAGTGCAATTGTCTGAGGGGTGCCAAGAAAGCATCCAGCCCAAAGCCACATTCTCTACAGATTTTGAGAATCCATTCACAAAGCAATTCTTTCTACTAAGCTTCACCCTGTCCCTGACCTTTTCTATTAAAATGCTCAGGGAAGGCACAGTATATTAAGCCTCTACCAATTGAGTGTGAAGGAATTTACCAGATGTTTTCACCCAGTACAACAGAGGTCTGGAAGTGCAGAAGGGGGCAGAGGTTGTCTCTCTCTCTCTCTCTCTCTCTCTCTCTCTCTCTCCCCGTGTGTGTGTGTGTGTGTGTGTGTGTGTGTGTGTGTGTGTGTGTGAGGGAGAGAGAGAGAGAGGGAGAGAGAGAGGAACTGACTTGTACTTACACGAGAAGAAATAAATGGAAAAAGACCAAGTCGTTGGAACTTTACCTATCTAGACAACCTTGGGCTGATTACTTGACACCTTAGAATCTGTTTCTTCTAGGGAAAATGTAAACAAAAATGCTTCTTCTCTCACATTTCACAGGATTTTTATGAAACTTAAATAAAATGACATATGTAAAACACTTAACCCATAGTAGATGTTCCCTAAACATTCACTTATGACTATGTTGGTTTCTGGCTTCATTATTTTGTCTAAGGGTTATTCTAAAAAGAAGCAAAGGAATGAAGGGACAGGAACAAGGTAAGTTCTGTTTTCCTTTTCATCAGGTCTGCATTGTGCAAAAGGAAAGAAACCACGTCTGGGTGTACAACGCCATGTGTTAGAACAAGCTAATTTATATTTACATACAATGTTTCATCAGGGAATCAGAATCCAGTTGATTTCTAGGTGAACATGCTTATTTGCACACCATTATTCTTTAAACATTTGCTGAGCACCAGCTGGTAAATTGTCCTTTAGGATATGCTTTTAAATAAAACCAATCCCCCATTGCTTTTCATGCACTGTTTTCAAAAGCCTCTGCTAATAACTACATTTCGATCAGATCTCTTAGTACAAATGAATGTCCCATCAAAACTATAAGGGCAATCCATGATATTATCTTTGCCAATTGAAATTCTCAAGGTGAAATACATATGTGCTATAATTGGCACCTTTGAAACATCATTTTCCCATGGAAGGCTTTCAGAGCTGCTGCCAGCAAATGCAGCCTGACAGGTCCAGAAAGGTGAGGTCTGAGTATGAATGCTTCATTACCAGCAGGGTTTTATGCAGGTGACAGAGTTTCAGCTATCTGTCAATCACACCCATCTCTGGTCTCAGCTTGGTCCACAGGCACTAAGCTTAAGGCATCAGCTTGTGCAGATAAATAATTACCCTGGCTGGGCCATTTCATGGAAAGGCAAATTTCTTTATCCATACTGCTTGTGCAGAAGCAGTTGTGAAATCACAGCTTCTTCAGCGCAGCCTGGAGGGCAGAGCAATGCATATATGGTAAGCAGAAGACAGGGGGCAGTAGCAGTCCTGATGCTACACACATTCTTTGTTGATGTGCAGTATCTTGTCTTTAATATCCGTTACAGGGAAGGTGATTTTGTTGGATACCACAGCGAGGTTTCAAAATCCAAGTCCTTCCTTAAAATAACTGCATTTCAAAATATTTATTTTTGTGAGCCAAATGCTCAATAGAGTATTCACGTCTCATCAGTACTGTGTAATAAAAAAGTAAAAAGTAATAACTCATGTTGTATTAGTCATAGTTTTCTAGAGAAATAGGATCTATATATAGATATATGCTAGATCTATCTATATACTAGATAATATATCCACATATAGATGTGTAAATCTAAATATATAGATATATGTGTATGTATGTCTATAGAGAGATATATCTAGCGTACATATCTATATATAATTCCTACTTCTCTAGAGAACTGTGACAATAATAATCTGCATATAATTAATATAGACTAATATAAACATATATATGTTTATATTTATATATATAAAATATACAATTCATATATATATAATATATATATATATAATTTCAACAAATATATAAGTTGAAATTCTGACCCCAAAAGTGATAGTATTAGAACGTAGAGCTATTGGGAGGTGATTAGGCCATGAGGGCAAAATCTTAGAATGGGATTACTGCCCTTATAAAAGAGACTTCAGAGAACGCTCCCATTCCTTTCCACCATATGAGGAAATAGCAGTGAGAATATGGCTATCTATGAATCAGGAAGAGGGTCCTCACCAGGCACTGAACATGCCACACCTTGATCTTGGACTTCCCAGCCCCTGGAACTATGAAAAATCATATTTTTCAAGTCACTTACGGTATTATTGCTAGAGAAGGCCAAATTAATATACATATATATATATATATATGATAAATATATCATATATAGGCTGGGCCCTGGTGGCTCATGCCTGTAATTCCAGCAGTTTGGAAGCTGAGATCAGAGGATCACTTGAGCCCAGGAGTTTGAGGTTACAGTGAGATAATGATCTTACCTCTGAAGTCCACCCTGAGTGACAGAGTGAGACTCTGTCTCTAAAAGCAAAAAAAAAAATCTATCTGTCTATCTATCTAATCTATCTATCTATCTATCTATCTATCTATCTATCTATCTATCTATCTATCTATCTATTGTGTGTGTGTATTTATATATAAAGGGAGAAAGGGAGGGAGACATTGAGGAATTGGTTCTTTGATTATAGGGGCTTACAAGTCCAAAATCTGCAGGGCAAGCTGGCAGTCTTGAGTCAGAGGCAGAATTCCTTTCATCTTGGGGGAACCTCAGTATTTTTAATAAGGCCTTCAACTGATTGGATAAGCACTACCTACATTATGGAGAGTAATCTGCCTTACTCAAAGTCTACTGATTTAAATATTAACTACATCAAAAAATACCTTTACAGAAACACCTAGACTGTTGTGCAACCAAACAACTGGGCACCATAGCCAAGCCAAATCGACACGGAAAATTATCATTGCATTTGTTAAAACAAATGTGTCAAATACATGTTGACATTATATTTCTGTCTTCCTATGCATAACCAATTTGTATGTATCTCCATGCTTACTTGCCTGCTAATTTGAAGTTTGTCTCTATGTTGTGAGGTTGAATTAATGAGTTTATCATGTACGCAATCTGGAAAAATATACAAGGATTGTCTATTAGATCTGGAGTTTATTTGATTATAGGATTTCAGTTTGGCTTTAGTTCTTAAGTTTTCATGGATCTTAATTTTTAAATCTTTCTTGACGGTTAAAAAATAATATTTTATTTAATATTTATTTAATATTTAATAGTATGTATCAGGTTTTGTGCACCAGAATTTCACTTGAACTGTCGTCTTTTATTCTCACAACAGTCTTATAAGGTATAGTCTATTAATATCTTTATCAATGATTTTTTTTTAAAAAAACCCAGAACTTGAGGGGTAAAAAGAACTTCCTTATGTCCCACTATTAAGTGATGGGTCTGGTTTCCAATGGGGCCTGTCTGCCTCCAAAATGCAGACTCTTAGCCACGAAACTCTACTGTCTGCCAAAACTCTGTTTTAAACAATGATTGATGCCTTGGTTAGCTGACTTTAATACTACAATCCTTGTCATTGCAATTGATCTTTGCAAAGTCCCTTACAGGGCCAGTGACTGACTGAAATAGATGTTTGATCACCCATAATTGCTTAACTCAAATATTCCATTTTCTAATGGTGGTAGCAGAAATAAATGAAAATAGGAACTCCCCAAAAAAGTGGTTTAAAGTAACCTAACCTTAAATGAAGACATCACTATTCTCTGCCAAATCAATTTGGTGTCTGGTACAAACCAGTATTTTTGTCCGCTGACAATGTGTCGTAAAGTGTACTGGAGGTAATGGAATTTATTTTCTTTTGTTTCCTCTCCTTTAGTTGTGAATCCATCAATATGGAGTCACAGAATTAGAGATGTGTAAATTCAGAGGTGCCATTCACCAGCCAAAGGTTCTCAGCCTTTAGTGAACTGAAAATTATGGGAAGTCTATGAAAATACAAACCCTTTGGCCCCATCCCTCAAGACTTTGATTCATTTGTCTGGGCTGAGGACTCTATCATTTTTAGTAAGTGCTTCTAGCATCAATGTTCACTGACATAATTTTTGAAACAGTGCACTAGAGGCTAGTGACTAGCTACTGCAAAATAGAACTCACAATGATGAAGAAAGACTCTGCAGAGCTCAGGGCCTTCCTAGTTGCTCACCTCTTTCCTCTCAGAACCAGCAGGGAAGAAGGCGAGGCTCAGCACAAGATTAAAATGCAGGACCCCTTGCTTAAAAATTACTAAGATGTTTAAGATGGCAATAGCAGTGCTTTCAACCAGGCATAGGGATCTTCTGAGTCTGTAGGTTGCACCTCCATGAAAGTGACCCTCTTCCTTCTCTAGTGTTCTAGGACAGAGGAGGTCCCTAACCTCTTTGGCACCAGGGACTGGTTGCATGGAAGACAACTTTTCCACAGACCAGGGGACAGGGGAATGCTTCAGGATGATTCAAGTGCATGACATTTATTGTGCACTTTATTTCTACTGTTATTACGTTGTAACATATAATGAAATAATTATACAACTCAACCATAATGTAGAATCAGTGGGAATTCTGAGTTTATTTTCCTGCAACTAGACAGTCCCATCCAGGGGTGATGGGAGATGGTGACTGATCATCAGGCATTAGATTCTCATAAGGAGAGCGCATCCTGGATCCCTTGCATGCGCAGTTCACAACAGGGTTCGTACTCCTATGAGAATCTAATGCTGCCAGTGATGAGACAGGAGGTAGAGCTCAGGCAGCGATGCGAGTGATGGGGAGTGGCTGTGAGTACAGATGAAGCTTCCTGACTTTCCTGCCACACACTGTGTGGCCAGGTTCTTAACAGGTCACGGACCAGGGGCTGGGGACCCCTGTTCTAGGGGATAGAACACTCAGCTGACAAGAAGGTAGAAGAAAAAAAGGATAAGAAAGTTGAACAGAAAAAATTAGTTACAGCTGCTTAACAGCTCTGGGCAGGCTGGACTTGAATGCATACTAGAGGCACGTGGAGGTGTAAAGAAAGTTCCAACTCACAGACACTAAAAGAGTTAAGTGGGGGCCACTAATTGGCCATTGCTCTATGTTCAGTAACTAGAACTCTGCTGGGTTTAGCAAAACTGGGCATTCTAATCACATAATTCACATTTCTCAAATAAGATTATTTTTAAGTTCTTGGGGGAAAATCAGTACATATAATGTAAACCAAAATAAACTTGGCAAGTATAAAATTATTGCTAGAATTTGAGAAATTGTCTTTCTAATCATGAGATAATTTTTTAAATGACTATTATTATTATTTTTAATGAAGAGGTTTTAAAATTCAACTTGGAAGTGTAAACACAAACTTAAAAGTAAATGAATAATCTTTGCTTAAAAAAACAGTAGCACGTGGGAAATAGGGTTCCTCTCTTACTATTTGGCATTTTCTCTGAGTGAAGTCATGTGAGTCTCCCAGAAAACTCTTAACGCAGCTTAACATAATAATCAGGCCATTTTCAAAATCCTGCCCAAATTCCACAGATAGAATTTGTCATTATAAATATGCACAGTCTTAAAGGGTCACTAAAATGAAAGTAGAACTAATGCCGATTATCAATTTTATTTTTGTGAAAAGTCCAAATCTCCATGCTGCCCCCCCAAAATTCTTGTTCAACATCTTCAAAAGTACTGATGTTGTGAGTTCTGATTACGAAAGCACAAAGATCTCTTCACAGATGCACTTTTTCTTTGCATAGCACTTGTCCGTCTGTCTTTATAGCCCAAATTCAGACCCAATGCCCTGCCTTTGCCGTGGACTTTTTAAAAAAAGCAGCAATGAATACTCGGCCAAATGCCCTGGGTCCTGCCACCAGCTGGCTGGAGGCCTGGCTGCCCTGAGCAAACACCCTAAGAGCATCATTGCACACGCAACAACAGGCTTCTCAGTCCTCCTACAAAAGCTTCAATTTAATGTGGGCTGCAAAGCTAGCTCGAAAATAAATACAAGAAAAGGTCATTTTAGATTGAACACAGCTTCTCAATAATAGGAATTATCTAAGGCAACACATGGGCATTTTCTTCCTTTGCCCAAGAGAGCTAGAGACATTTTAGATCAATAATGGGATGAAGAAATCTAAGATCTAATACAAAATGGGTAAAGACCTTAAGAGTCAGATATGTAATATTTCTGTAATGCCTAAACTGCAAAGCCATGATTAAGGAAGTAAAGCAAATCAGCATATTTCCCCACCCTAGGAAAAGACTTCTGTTCTTGCTTAGCATTGCCTAAAGTTTTGTGAGAAATTAAATAAGCATAACATCATGTTCTCTAAAGGCAGACAGCAGCTGAGATAGATTTTGACTATATATATGGCACATTTTTTTTAAATGCTGTAACTTTTGATGACTTGTTCTCGAGAGAGATAGAATATAAAACAATTCACTGACTCATTCTATTTTTCTTATGTATATGTTTGCAGCTAATTTGGGGTTTTTGAAATAACATTGGTGATGCTTCATAAAATACTTCCTAACTTTCCAGAAGGTATATAGGACATTAAAAGAAAGCATGAAAATATTATAAATATGCACATTATTCTAAGCATGAAAACCACTGTAGCTAGTTCAATTAATAAAGAAGTAAAGATAAATCTGATAAAAAGAAAGTGTTGAATTTGTAATTAAAAGGAAAGGAAGCCAAATTAAGTAACAAGTCATTATTTTAACTCAGGTACTTTAAAATTTCTCTAGTTATAAAATTAGAACCACTTAATAGAAATTTATGCTTTTAATGAATAATCCATTATAACTAAAAAGTACCATTAGTATTAGTACAATATATACACAGAAAACCTTCCTACATCATATGAATATTTCAAAAGAATTTTATTTTTATGTCTTGGGTTTTTTTTCCTCTTTCTATAAAACTGACATTACAATTAATAGCAACATGTATTTTTTCAACCCTAAACTATCGAAAAGTCAACTAATAACATAGTGAGACTAGATACCAGACAAATATATTTAGTTGTTAAATTACATTTTTAGTACGCAGCTAGTTTTTAATCATATTTAAGAGTGTAATTGTTAAGGACAATGCTACCAAGGCACAGATCGATTCAGTTCGTACTTGTTGATTATGTACTTATACGAGGCACTATGGTGGCACTGAAGTTTATTAAAAAGAAAACATCAAGGAAAATTTTTAAAAACTGGACACACATCCTATCTTCATGGAGCTATGGAACGGATCAGGGAGCAGAATTTCCATTTTGAGTTAGCTTTCTTCAACATGGATCAGATTGTGCTGACCCATCCATTTATTCTGCTTGATCAGCCATCATGACTGTGGCCTGAACACAGTGCTATCAGACTAAGTGTAGGTGATGGGAAAAGGATTTTCCTCATGCCTGTTCCATTAGGGACCATGAAGTGGGCAGGTTCATATGCACCAGGTCAGTCCCCAAGAATCCTCATTCCATACTCCACAAGAGAAAAGCAGTGTAGAGGAGTGGTGCACACATGAGTTCAAATCCAGCTTCTGCCTCCTCCTAGCAATGTGACCTTCAGAAGGGAATCCAGCCTGCTGATGTGCTTCCTCATTTGTAAAATGAGGATAATAACCCACCCTTAATGGGATGCAATGAGAATCAAATTAGTTAATTCAGGCAAAGCACTTAACCACAGTGCTTGGTATAGAGCATGTTTAGAATGACCACATAATAGACCAGGCACAGGTAGCTCATGCCTATAATCCCACCACTTTGGGAGGATCTCTTGAGGCCAGGGGTTCTAGATCAGCCAAGACAATATAGCAAAACCCCATCTCTAAAAAATAAAAAATAGCCCGGCATGGTGGTGATCACCTGTAATCCTAGCTGCTTGGGAGGCTGAGATGGGAGGATTGCTTGAGCCCAGGAATTCAAGGTTACGGTGAGCTATGATTATGACACTGTACTCCAGCCGTGGTGACAGAGCAAGATCATGTCTTAATACTACTACTACTATTACTAATAATAATCCAGTATGATCATTAATCAGAATAAAGTTGTCGCAAACTGGAGAAATGCTCATGATTCATCTCAGTAAGTAAGACTATTCTCCTTTTCTTAATTAGAAGCATTTGATTTCTGTTAAATGTACTTATATATATTTTTAATTCTTCTGAATGCTAAGTTTCTCTTTCTTTAAGTACTTTGAAGAAAGAGAGTTTCAGATTTAATTCTCTGTATTAGAAACAACTGGTCAGCCTCATGAAAATAAAATTTGGAATGTAGGAGGAATTACAGTCAGAGAAGAAAGTCTAAAAGAAAACTGGAAAAAACTGACAGATTTTTGAATAATGTAAACAAACATGCCTTTTCCTAATATTGCTGCCTTGCTAGATGTCTCCAATAGGACAAAGGGGAGGACAAGGTGGCTTGCACTGGATTTCTGCTAGAGAGAGTTCATCTACATTCTCTGAGGGATTTGGCCACCAAGCCCTGTCCACTCACGGAGCATGTTGGTAGTCAATTCCACTTCTCTCCATTCCATTCAGGAGCTATTCAAGTAGGAAACACTTCTGCCTCCACGTGATTCCACATGTTGACCCAGCGTGACTGCTTTGGAGGCAGGACCTGGAATCTACGCCCATTTGAAAAAAATATCTCCCAAGCCCCCTGGAGAAACTGTATAACCTTGAGAGAAATACCCTTCAGAAAGCAGCAGATATCTGGGCTCTGAAGGCCAGAGCATCAGCTGACTATCATAACAAGAGGGGACCCCTACATCTGCAAACTAATGCCTCATTTAGAGCTTTCAGAATGTGTTTAGATCCTTCATAATTGATTCAAATATTATTCTTAATCAGAGGACCCTTATAACATCTTCCTCAGAGAAACTTCTAGGATGAAAAATGAAATGAACATCCCTTTTCCCTTTGTTTACTTAAATGGTCACATCCTCCCACCCAGTGCAAAGCCATCACCATCTGTTTTCTGTGATCTAATTACAAATGGAATAAGCTCTTAATTCCCCTTTCCATCATTTATGATCTATCACATGAAAATGCCTCTGCAAATACTTCTAGAGTACTTATTTTTTTGTCACGTCTTTGGTACAACTTATAGAGGCAAAGTTATTTGTTTGTGCAGAAACAAATTTCACTCAAAGGTGTTTACATGACAGAGATTGATATGTGTTTTATATCTGTACTCTGCCTGGTTTCCCAATTTGTTTACTGCAGCCTATCTTAGGAAACCAGGGAAGAAGTGTATTTAATGGTAAGTTAAATGCTTTTTAAAACCATAAAAATTTCTTATTCTTTTAAAAATAATTGTCACACACTTGAGAGCCTTCTAAGCCAAATGTTACTGGATATGTAATTTGGTTTCCTATTTCCAGTAGACCACAGAGTGGCTTTTTCCTTTCTGTCATAGTTGATCTTCACCCTTTGCCATCTGGGGAATTTGAACTCTATTTTTAACATTTCATGAGTTGCCAATTTAATGCATTTAAAAGAGTGCAGAGCAGATGTCTAAAACATTGAAGGTAATTAATTAAGTCCCACAATTTCCAGACTACACAAAAACAATTTGCCATTGCCTGTAAAAAGGTATAATTGAGTATTATAAATGTTTCCAGGCCAAGTCTTGCTATGAATTATTTAGTGCATCTGTCCTAATTAAAGACCTATTGGAAGATTAATGTCTCGTAACCTGACAAACTACTTTACTTAGTAACAAATTATCCATATAATGACCTCAAACTAAATTTATATAACCCAAGAAGCCATCTGAAAGAACTCACAGGCATGCTTTGGTAAAAGGCATTTTCCCTGCACATTTACCTGCATCTGCTCAATATCCTTTCAGCTTTGAATAGTTGTAAAGGGAAATCAGTATGTTCCAAAATAAGTTTTCTAATGTCATTTCTAACTTTAGTCGACATCTTGTAAGAAGTATGTAATTCACATTCCTCCCAATGACATAAAGAATTATGGAAGAAGATTAAGTAAATTTTTAGTATTAAACACATTGGTGATTGATAGCGGAGAATTTTTTAAAAAGCATTCTTATTCTGGGCTTCTGCTTCCAGAATGAGAACACCCTGGAGGGAATAGAATTTTTTTTCAGCAATAAGGGAGAGACAAAATATTCAGCCAATTTTTTAAGCTGACTATTGGGACACTGACCTGCTGGGGCTGTATCTCAGGGAATCTGATGGAAATACAATACTGAGGTCATTTAAACCTAAACTTAAAAGCCAACTAGAAGGACCAATCTTCCTTTGGCATTAGGCATTTAATATGCATGCTACAGCTGTAATCTCTATGACACTATTAAAAGAAATCAATGGGCAATAGGAAGGAGGCCCCTCGGCCTCTGCTGATTGTATCACATGATATAAAGTGGTTGGTAGAGGGGAGACGCAGGGTCAGCCAGGGGAAGACTTAATATTTTTTCTTTTCAAAAATGGAAATCATTCCCTTCCATCACAAATGAACTGCCCTTATCATGAACTTCTTTAAAAGGCATTTTACATATTATTCCTAAAGCTTAAGAAAAAATCTTTCCACCCAAGTTTCACAGGAAATTTTCAGGTTTTTCAGCAAGTCCAAAGATATCTTTCTCACTCCATAGATTCACTGGCAGCTATATTTTAGAGCATAAAACATAAAAATATTATCAGTGTTAAGTTAAAAAAAAAAACTTTTTGACTAAGTATGCTATAGTATGGTTAATTGGCCCACAATTGTGAGAAAGTAAATAAGAGTGAATTAGATATATAACAGTAGCATGGGCCAGACATATCATATATATATGTATAGGGAAGAAATATTTGGCAAAATGTTTTTACTGTCATCAGGCCAACAGCAGTATGTTTATAAATTATAGTTCACTCTTATCTGGACAGAGAGGTTAATATTCAGAAAATTTTCCTTTTCCTAGTTTGGATATTAGCATTCATGAAATTGCTATTTAGCATTTTGTCCATGTAACTTCCTTTCTCATACAGACTTTCTAACACTGAAAAATGACTCAATTTCCTCTTTAACTGTCCCATGTATATATATAAACAAAATTTCCAGTCATATGTTTTTATAGGAAATAAGCCCAGATAATCACATGGATAGAACGCTACTGTGCCCTTCTCTCTTTCTTTCTTTTCTTTTTTTTTTCCTACATCTACGATGTATTTGGTGTTCTTTTAAAATGATTTGAGCCAGAATCTACACCATGCAGAAGTGCAAAAGTACCTCTAGTTATATACAGTGGGCTTACTGACTAATGTACCAGGTTGGAGGAAGAGGATAGTGAAATTGAGCGGGGAAAAGAGAGAGTTGAGTATTTTTTTATCACATTTGTTTTCTGAGTAACCATAGCTCATTGTAGAAATTTGGAATATAAGGAAAAGCATACAGAGGATAATTAAAACTGCTCACAAATCCATCAACCAATGACAATCTTACTGGCATTTTGGCATACTTTCATTTTCTTCCTATGCACCATTATATCATAGAATCTTTCCTCACAGAGTTTAGTCTCTTTACCATACCACTTTTCATACATTGTGAGTACTTTCTAGTAGTCTTGGCATCTTATCTGTCTTCCTTGAGGGAATGCTTATTTCTCATCAAAACCACATGTATCCTTGGTGTAACACAAAGGAAATGTATCCTTCCCATGTAATTAAACTTCAAACTCCTCAGCAATGGCAATTCAAGAAACTAGCTCTCATCTACTCCCTAAGATTTCTGCTCAGCAGTGGATGAGTTATAAATTGATCAACAGAAGACAAATGTGTCCATGTGTATGTCCGGGAGCTGTATGATACACACACTGATATTCCTGCATTCTTGAAGTGGTTTATTGGAAAAAGAAACCCAGCTCACTAAGATACAATGATTATTTAAAAACTTAATGTTAAAAATAATTGTGTAAATGAAAACCTGATTCTTTTAATTTAGTGCTATCAAAAACATAAAAGTTTCAAGTGTGTATTTTAATCAAAAACCAGAAGCAGAAGCCAGTTGGAAAAGCTTTAAAATGTATTCTATTATGCCTATTATTCAAATATGCTTTGGAAAATATATTTTCTTACTAAATTAATAGATTATCAATTGGCATAAATGCATTTTCTGCTCCAAATAAACAACCAGTTATTTACCTGTTTAAAATGAATTTTTTACTCAAAATGTATTAGGTGTCAGCAAAACAAATGAAAGAGAGTTCTCTTTTTCTGTTTGCCTTAAAATACCCCCTGAAGTGGACATCGAAGGCCCAGCTTTGCAGATATTCATAATAATTGTCCTCAGTTTGCATCCAAAAGTGCCCAAGAAAAACTCTTATTCAAAACCATTTCAGAATATGTCAGAAAGCATGCACAAAAAAGGGGACCTTTGAGGCATTCATTCATGCATTTATTAATTCACACAAAATTTATTAAATTTCAGTACTTAGAATTGTGAAGCTGCTAAATTAATGTTGAAATAAAGAGGCAAAACCCTGCAAATGTGTTACATCTATGCAGCTGAAATGTTAGATAAATCCTAGGTTCAATCAGATGGCCTGTTCCCTGGCCAATTCATCTTTCCTCTTCTTCCTTTTTCTTTGCCCCATCTTTTTTTTTTTTTTTC
>NW_016107656.1:1993162-2007876 GCF_001604975.1 Cebus imitator
CCCCAACTGACCCCAGTGTGTAGTGCTCCCCTCCCTGTGTCCATGTGTTCTCATTGTTCAACACCCGCCTATGAGTGAGAACATGCGGTGTTTGATCTTCTGCTTTTCTGTCAGTTTGCTGAGAATGATGGTTTCCAGGTTCATCCATGTCCCTACAAAGGACCCAAACTCATCATTTTTGATGTCTTTGTCACATCTTTCTCCCTGTTTCTATGACACACACACACACACACATGCACACACACACACATCCCTACATATACATTACATACACATACACACTTATATACCTATATGTACATACACACACACAGACGTCAGAGTCTGTGTCTATCATATATGGTGACACTCAACTCTCTAGGTGAATGTCTTGACATACCTGTCACTGTAAAGTAAGAAGGAAGTATGACTCATGGAACACTGGCCTCAATAGATGCCTAGCAGAAAAGAGTTCCCTGGTGAAAGAAGTGTGGGAAGCAATCTATTTTATTCTTACTCCCCAACAGAGTTTTTTGATACACATTAGCATAGTAAAGGCTCTGGAATAATTTTTGCATAATCTTGCAAATCTTGCAGGTGTCACTGACGTAGGTGAAGCCTACTTTAAAGTTTTTGGCTACAGAATGTTTGAAACTGGAAGCACGTGTTTATTTACTGTACACTACCAGCTGCAGGGCACAGACAATGATACACAGCACAGAGGACCTTCTGATTAGGAGGCATCAATATCATGACTAGACATATGTGGGATGCCATAAGGTTCACAAAGTCACCATCTTTCTCTCTAGGACCCTTTGGGCTTGTTGTATCAAAATTAGATAACCTGAAAAACTGAAACATGAAGGCTTATATTCACACACCAAAACAAGTTAATTAAATTAAGATGACTAAAGGTTCTCGTCTATCTCAAGATTCCTTTGCAGATCTCTGATTTAATAGGTTTTGTAAAAGGTCTGGCACTGTTCCTTTCCTTCCTGGAGACTAGGAAGTTAACACGGTATTCTGTGACCTCCCCCAAATGCTGCCTGTAAAAGACATCTCATTTCAAACACCTTTCTGGGATGTTACTGTGTGGATCACCATTCAGAGTTGCAGCACAAGATGGTTGGTTCACCAACTGCATTTATTTCTCGACTAAATCATTTCTTTACTACAGAATTTTCTTAAAGGAAAATAGAAAAAGATTTGTGAAATCTAATCATATCCACTTTAAGTACACTTACAGACTGATGCTTTCCCTTAAGAATTCTCAAATAGTAGAATTGACATTTTTAGCCAAGTCCCTCAGCATAAGCCACAAGCAGAACATTTCGTAGGGTGGGAAAATTCAAATTACTCCACACACATAGGTGAAGATGATGTTTATGTTGCTTGGTGGCAAACCTCTCTGGCCTGGCACTGTGGCTCATGCCTCTCTGGCCGGGCACAGTGGCTCACACTTGTAATCCCAGCACTTTGGGAGGCCGAGGCAGGTGGATCACGAGGTCAGGAGTTAAAGACCAGCCTGGCCAACATGGTGAAACACTGTCTCTACTAAAAATACAAAGATTAGCCGGGTGTGGTGGTGCATGCCTGTAATCCCAGCTATTCTGGAGGCTAAGGCAGGAGATTCACTTGAGCCCAGGAGATGGAGGTTGTAGTGAGCCAAGATCGCGCCACTTTACTCCAGCCTAGGTGACAGAGTGAGACTCTGTCTCAAAAAAAAAAAAAAAAAGGAAATAAATTAAAGTGGAACAATGAAAAGAAACAAGTGGCTACTTTTCCACCTTCCAAAGGCACGTGTTTGAGTGACAGGCAAACCTAAAGACCGGACAGGAATGGGCACCAAGACACTATGGTGACAGGTTCACCGTGACAGGTCAGATCAGATCGTGGGTCCTATTTGGAACGATGACATGGATGTTACCTATAAATGTCTGCCTGGAAAAAATTCCATAAAAGAAAGACAAAAGGGGAGAAAACAAGGTGGGGGGAGATGTCACCCAGCTTAATCCTTAACTCCATTTCACAACTATCTGATAAACAACCTTCTACTTAAGTTTTTGCTTCAGTGGCTTTTATAGTAGGTAACAAAATCTTTTAACTTTACATCATCATGAGAGGCAAGAAGGAGTTTTGAAACTTCTGTTATGATTTCTGGTTGGTGAAGAGTTATGTCTAATATTATAAATGAAGGCACAGTTATAACACACCAGAGAGGGGTTTCCTTTGGGCTAGCCCAGTCTCCCTTGCTAGTTTTCTTTACCAATGTGACTCAATTCTAAAAAGATATTCCTGAGGGCCTGTGTAAACTCTGACCTCTAACTCCCCAATGTGAGTTTGGAGAAGGTAGCAAAATTGTAAAGATGCCCAGTCTCTGAATTTACTTTCCACTATGTCAAGAAATATTGCTTCTGAAATTACGACCCTTTACCTATGGCAAGGATCCTGCTATGTGAATGATTTCTTCCTCCAAATCCTTATAAATAAGATCAATTTGTAAGAGGAAATCATTTAAAAATATGTCGGAACCTGCTATGACCTATCGTTCCCTCCTCTGTACCCCTTGCTGTGATTCCCCAGCCTACATTTATTGTGCATTTGGAAATATTCTTGGAAGTGAAGACTAATAGTCAAACACATTCAGTACAATGGGCAGTTTCCATATTAATAGTTTTCTTTAGAGTCAGACTAAAAGCTGACCACACACAAAAAGCTCCTTTCTAGAGAACATACACCACATTTAGGTTAAAATGCAAAAATCAGACAATTTCACATTTGAGATCTCAAAGAAGCTATTCCTAGAAGTGACAAGAAGAGAGAGTTATGAATTTTGCTTCCCACAAAATTCCATTTAATAGTAATGTACGACCACACATGACCTCTATTTGATAATATAAAAATGCTATACTTATTTTAGGGTAAATTTGTTACACTACTTGATACCAGGAAATAAGCTGTAAATAATAAGCAACTGCTCTTCCCTCACATCTGGCTTTTCAAAATCCCTCCCAGCTCTCAGGGTGCAAATGAAATATCTGGAGGCTGCCAGGATCTATCCTAGAAGGCAGAGACAGGATGTGGAGATCCACATCCCCTCAGGGTCTTTTCATCTTGGTAGTAGGCATGCAGTTGTAGAAGCCTGAAGAAATTAAATGTAAGAAGGAGAAACAGCCTCAATCAAGAGAACTGAAATTCTAGAGAGCTTTGGCTTAGAAACTGTCAAAGGACAGGATTTCCAAGCAGTACTGAAGTCTAGTAAGGGAACAGCAGCATGAGCTAAGTTTTCCACCACACATGACGGGCATTAGAAACATACTCTCAAGGGAGAAAGGCAACAGGAGCCTCCTCGCAACACTCAACCTGATTTCCGGAGCATTTAGACAACCCTAAAAATAATTACCAATTTTTAAAAAAATGAAACAATAAAGAAATCCCATCTCTTCTCTGATTTGTCAATTGCATATGGTGGATTTGAATGGACTTATCTGCACAATTTTTATATAGAGGAAGGTGAAAACTCAGGAGGGCAAAAGACAGCCTCAGAACACTCTTAGTGACGATGCTTTCTGGCCCCAAACTGGTCCTCCCCCTTTCTGAGCTGTCATCTCCATCAGGAAGCGTAGAAATGCATCTATTTATGTGCAAGGCGCTATGCTCAGCTGGGCTGCTCTCAGCTCAGTGTCACTGAGTAACAGCTGCTGTCACAGAGCCAGAAAGGAATATCTGTCCCAAGCTCACACGAGGGGCATCCCCTCAGAGATTCTACTTCTCGGGCTTTCTCTTGGCATATTTTCCCTTGGGCTTTAAGGGCAGGTCCTGGAAAGGAGAGTCAGGTATGGAAGAGGACGTCAGGGAGGGACCTCAGGCTGGAAAGGCAGGCCAAACCATGATTACTTCTGCAGAAATCCTTCCCAATCTGACAGAAACCTACATTTCCTTTTGATGGTTTTAAAGAAATCTGGTAATAGAAAAAGTGTACCTGGGCCCTGAGCATCAGGTTCAAATTGAGAGCTCATGAAAATGAGTGTGTCTTTACTATATAGAAACCTAGACTGTAAATGTGGGCAGGTATCTCGGGCTGTGATAGAGGGAATGCTGAGGTTCTGACTGGTCAGGTGATTTTGAGAAATATTCACAGTGAACAGCAGAAATGGAGAAAGGGCTTTCTGTGTCCACCTTCAACTACCAACCGTTGGAGCTGAAAAGACCCACTACAGATATGATTCATCTTGTCAGCGGGGAAGGCCAGTGACTTAATTTCTGCTTTACTTTTGCAACTATTAGGCCTAGTATGGCAAGGGAAATCTTAGCTTTTACATCACTATACATATGTTTTCTACAACTCAACTACCCGTGTATTGCTGCCATCTCTTAATTATTGTTGTATGTGGAGAAGGAAAACTATGACTCAGTTGATTCAAATCATTCATTTTCTTTCCATTTTGAAATTACATATTCCTATGGAAGCCATTCATAGGAAAAAAGTCGGCTGGGCATGGTGGCTCATGCCTTTAATCCCAGCACTTTGGGAGGCCAAGGTGGGTAGATCACAAGGTCAGGAGTTTGAGACCATNAAAAAAAAAGCCGGGTGTGGTGGCTCATGCCTATAACCTCAGCACTTTGGGAGGCTGAGGCAGGTGGATCACCTGAGTTTGGGAGTTCAAGACCAGACTGACCAACATGGAGAAAACCTGTCTCTACTAAAAATACAAAAAAATTAGCTGGGCACGGTGGTGCATGCCTGTAATCTCAGCTACTCAGGAGGATGAGGAAGGAGAATCGCTTGAACCTGGGAGTCGGAGGTTGCGCCGAGCCAAGAGAGAGACAGAGAAAGACAGACTGGGCGACAGAGCAAGACTCTATCTCAAAAAAAAAAAAAAAAGAAAGAAAGAAAGAAAGAAAAGATAAAAGAAAATGACATATGTAAGGTTTTGACAAAACTAGCTAACAAAACACAGAACATAGTTATATGGAAAAAAGCTATTTTGTCATCCTCTTAATTCTTGTGTTCCTATTAGAAGCAGATATTAACTAGGTCAAGCTTCTCGTATCTAGCCTGCCAACTTCTTTTTCAATTTTCCAATTCATCCAAAGTGCATGTGGGGATATGATCAGCCTGAGGAATGATAGCTCCTAAAGCTCTTGCTGGCAACTAGTGAAATCTTTACTATTCAAAGATGCACAGATGGATTTTATTCAAATTCCAAGGATTTCAAAGTAAAGAAGCATCTTCATGAATATCAATGAATGGGAGTCTTAAAATATCAGACCTGTTTAAAAATGTGCAATGGAGTCACTAAGATATTAGTTGTTATGGATGACATTTCTAGGAAAGGTATGTGGAAGTCACACTCCCACCTGTGAATGTGGCCTAATTTGGAAACAGGGTCTCTGCAGATGTAATCAAGTTCAAATGAAGTTTTATGGAATTAGGGAGGACCTTAGTCCAATATCAATAGTGTCTTCATAAAAGTGAAGACAAATGGAACACACAGGGAGAATGCCATGTGACAGTGGACGTGGAGATTACAGTGAGGCATCTGTAGGCCAAAGAATGCCAAGGGCTTCCAGCAACCCAGAAAGCAAGAAGGGATCCTCCCGTGGGGCCTTCAGAGAGAGCAAAGCTCTGCTGACAACTTGATTTCATACTTCTAAGATCCTAAACTGTGGGACAATACACTCAGCTGTCTTAAGCCACCCATTTGGTGGCACTTTGTTATGGCAGCCCTAGTATATTAAATGTACTAGGTAAAATATTTCAAAACAAGTATGATAATTTGCATAATAGAAAACTGACTTTCTTATTTGGTGCCTGATAAGTAACATCTACTGTATTTAAATATGGACAAACACAAGTTATTATCTGACCTATGCTCATGTAATTGCCCTAAATTCCAGTAAGTGAATGCTAGAAATAAATTTTCGGCAGTTTGGTGAGGAAACTAAAAAAAAAAACAAAAACCCAAAAACAATAAACAAAACAATAAATCAGAACAAGAACTGTACGCTGGGATTTACATGCAACCTAATGAAGAAAATACTTCTAAGTGTATTGTGTTATTGATTAATTATCAACATGGGTTCTCTCATTGGACAGCCATTACTGAAACCCAAAGGTAAGTGAATATTTACAAAGTTTATCTCAAAACTGGGTAAGTGTTTTATCTTGTAGCCACTAATGTTTTGTGTCAACTTATAAAGGAAAGCCAACAAGGTTTCATCATCTCTATTTCATCTTTTCTTACAAACAGCCTTTCCCAAATCGCAGATGTCAGTATTTAACAGGGCTATGCTAGACACATTTTATCTGTCTGTAAGCCATGTGATGTCATTTGAAACAAATTTGTTTTGTTTTGTTTGTTTGCCTTTCTCCTTTATATTGTTTCCTATTGTAGGCATAGCCAGAAGCTTCAGATCTAGGTAGGAAGTAAGCCAGAAAATTCAGCCCTAACCAGGAGGAGAGTATTCACAGGCTATATGGTAAATCGTGTCTCCCTCTACTTTCGGCTCAGGTAGTGGATTCCTGCACAAAGGGAGGCTCCATTCGGGGCCCTGGAAAGCACACCTGGTGGAATGCCCTTTTCTGCAGGTAGTAAACATTGCTTTACTGGACAATTCCCTAAACACAAAGGTCTTTGCTCCCAAGTCATCTTCACAGTGAGGTCCTCCCTGCCCCCTAGTGAAAAACAGAAGCTCTCTGAGGTTTCAGTCTTCCTTGCTTTTCTCTTTCCTTCTTAACATATATGTACAGACTAATATTATACTTATTTATGTTGTTGATTGTCTTTTTCCAACTGGAATGTAAATCTCAAGAGGGACTTTTGACTCCGTGGTTCACTGCTGTATTCTCAAAGTGTGTGGCACTTGGCAGGCACTGAATATTTACTTGTTGAATAAATGAGCTACAGGGTAAAGACGTGCGCTTGTTTCCTCGTGAAGCATGAGAAGTGAATTCGCCATGCCACAGTTTCTGTCCACTTTACAAGATGATATGAGTAGAGTTCTCACTTAGGCTTAAATATTTCTAAGGCCTGATGGGGGGATTTAGAGAGTGAGCGGAAGAGCTGATGGGCAGCTGTTTCTCTAGGCCACCCAATCAAGCATCTATCATCAACTGTACATGATAAGCACATTATCATTTTTGCGAATTGATTCTCTCTTACTGCCAAAGCTACATTTTTCTTGATTACTTCTGAAGCATTATCCAAGTGTACAATATCTAAGGGCCTCATAAGTCAACTAGGGGAGGATCAGGTGCCTCTAGTGGCCCTAAACCAACACAAAAAATTGCTCAAAGAGGACAGAATAATAAAGCCCAAACTAAACAATTCTTACCCAAAACATCAAACAGAGCAACCTAAGAAGATGCATGAAGACAGAAAACAATATTTGAAGAAGGCCCAAGAACTCTACTAGCACTTATGAAAGTAGACTGCAAATTCTAATCTGCTCTATTCACGAAGTGTTGCTAACTGACCAATGGCACACAGCAGGCAACACTGATTGGGTTCACTTAGGAAATATCTGTATGCTAAACTGCCGTGACCAGAGGCAAATAAGGGGCTACAAATCCCCTTCACAACTTGATGACAATTGGTTAGCTCTGACCAAGGCAAGCTGACCCCCAAATTAGTACCACTGTTTTATTAGGCAGCAGCCATAAAAATACTTCTCAGAGCACCCTGAATAAAAAGTTCGCGCTAGGCATATATGATGATATCCTGACAGAGGAGGGGCAACAATCAGACTGGGGACAGAACCTGAAGGGATAGATGAGAACAAGCTGTCACTAGACTTCAAAGGTAACAGTAAAGGGATTTGGCTTTGGGGCTGCCTGGCCTGCAAGGGCAGGGGTATCCACAAAGTTCTTTGCTGTAAACTTCATGGAAAATTATTATTTTACCTATTTTATGCCATTTAATTAGCCCTTTGTACATATTTTCATAACTATACAAAGCATAAGCTGTCCCCTCTATTGTGTTGATTCCTAATAAAGATATTTCAACTGAAAGAAAAAAAGAAAGAAAAAAATCTAAGGTGAGGTTTACAGCCCATTTACAGACACACGTACATGAAACAATTTATACTGAAGTATAGTAAACCTACCTATATTGGCAGAAATGGGGCCCAAGAAATTCAATGCATAAAATACACACTATATCACTGTCATTATTATAGTTATATAATTTTTTTTTTTTAATATAAGGTCTCACTCTGTCACTCAGGCTGAAGTTTAGGGTGTGGTGGCATAGTCATAGCTCATGCAGTCTCCACCTCCTGAGCTTAAGCAATCCTCCCACTGCAGCTTCTGGAATAGCTGGGATTGCAGGCACATGCCACCATGACTGGCTAATTTTGTTTATTTTTTTATTTTTTGGTACACACAGGGGTCTCACTTTGTTGTCCAGGCTGGTCTCAAACTCCTGGACTCAAGCAATCCTTCTGCCTTGGCCTCCGAAAGTGCTGGGATTACAGGCATGAGCCACAGTGCCTGGCCCATAGTTGCGTTATTAGGTAAACAAAGTGACCAGAGTGAGCCTGAGTGGTGGGTGACTGGGAATACTGGAGTTCTGGCTTAATGTTCCAACTGTGTCTTGTTCCCTACAGTGGGTGGTACCATCTTGTAGTAGTTGTCTGCTCTGCCTTAAATATTGATGGCAGGAATCTCTTGATTAGATGGCATCCATTGGCACCCAGTTTCTTAGCTCCGTTTGTGCTACTTCTCCCCACCCTGCAGAAGTGAGAGCAGAACTCAGTGGAAGAGGGAAACTAATCACCCTCTGCTAATTCACATTAACATAGGATGCATTGTTGCAGACATTTTTTTGCTACTAAAAAAAATCCTTACAGAATTCCAGAAAGCTTAAAGCTTAACAACCCACAGATGCAGAGCCTTTATTTCAAAAACTAAGTCATGAAGCCACATGGGTGGACTATGAAAATGTCATTGAAAAAGTACTAGATTCATGGACTGCTGATGGTTAGAGGAGGAAGATGGGTCACATCTATGAAGCCAGCTTTGGCTCCTTTGGCTCAGCAAGCATATCTAGGACAGGGTCTGATGATCACGCAGATGATTCTGGTGGTAGTCCTAGCAGCCTTTATCCAAGAATCATTTTTGAGAGTCTCCTGCCAAGGGTAAGGTGATTCTTCTGCTCTACACATCCTGTCCTATCTTACATCTCATGAAAGAAAAATTTTATGTATAAATTTTGAAACTACATTCTTATTTGGCTACTTTGTAACTTTTTGACTTTTTCTTTCTCATAAGGGTACTCCAAGCTGCATATATTAAAGCATATAATTTGATATATATGTCCATGAAATTGGTGCCACAATTAAGAAAATAAACATATGTATCATCCCAAGTCTCATCATTCTCCTTTGTAATCTCTCCCTCCTGCCCATTTCCATCTGCGTTCACTATACCACACCCACCCCTGGACAACTAGTGACTTTCTTTCGCTAAAGTCTAGCTGGTTTGCATTTTCTAGAATTTTATATAAATGTTATGGTATGCTCACATCTTTGTGTTCTAGAGTTTTTCCACATACCATAATTATTTTGAGTTCATCCCTTCTCACATGTATCAACAGTTCATTCCTTTTTTGATTGAGCAGTATTCCATTGTATCACTATACCATGGTTTACTTACGTATTCATCTCTTGATGGATAATGGCTTGTTTCCAAGGATTGTGTTGTTACAAATACAATTTTCATGTACATACATGCACAAGTTTTGGTACTGACATATGCTTTCAATGTTTGGGGGATAAATATCTTGTCGTAGAATGACTGGATCATATGGTAGGCGTATTTTTAACTTTTTAAAGAAACTGCCAGACGATTTTCCAAAGTGGTGGTATTGCATTGAATCTGTTTGTGTCTTTCTCTTTCAAATTGGTTTTTTATAGGCAGCGTTTAGTTGGGCTGTGCTTTTTATTCCAACATGAGAAATTCTGCCTTTTAATTATTAATATGCTAAGCAGACGTCTTCTGTTTTTTTTTTTTTTTTTTTTTAATATTTTGGTTGAAACGTACCCAAGTGAACCCAAACAAATTCTAATATTTGCTACTTAAACTATAAGAGTTGGAACAGACTTTGAGGATCTTCCAGTGCAATGCCTTATTTTATGCTTGAAAGTCTTCTATAACATGCTCACCAAGTTAATCCTTTGAATAAAAATCAAAAGTGATGAAAAAAGTTTACTGGCAAGGGATAGAATTTCAGTTTGCATAAAAGTGTAGTTTTGGAATCTGCTCTTGGGGGCATAATTCTGCTTTCTGGAAAGCCATGGAATTTTTAGTAAAAGCCTCCCTCACTTTCAGATATTTGAAGACACACCATCTCTCATCTTAAATTTTATCTTCTGTAAGCAAAATATTCCTCCAGTGGTTCTGATAGCATTAAACTAAGATGCTTTATATGGTTATTATAACCTCTGTGTTATATCTGTTTCTTCATTTATTTGCTTTATCTCAGAAGCCCTATTTTATGTCATCAGTCAATCCGAA
Source organism: Cebus imitator (assembly GCF_001604975.1). Lineage (NCBI taxonomy): Eukaryota > Metazoa > Chordata > Mammalia > Primates > Cebidae > Cebus > Cebus imitator. The sequence goes on from NW_016107656.1 coordinate 2,003,661, forward strand.
AACTTGCCCATCTTCAGAGCAAACCTGAAGACCGATTTTACTTATTCATTCAGCAATAAACAAATATTTACAATACATAATACAGTATTAACTAAATACTTATTGAACATCCACTAGGAGTAAAATAAAATGTATTTTTATTCTCCCTGAAGCCTCTGAAACATTTTATAGTCTGAATGCCACCTATGCTTGTGATCTACATCACAGCATTAGTACAAAACTGTGCACTGTTATTTCAGTTGGGCTAACTTTGTTCCTCCAACTCTGTAGTATGTCCTTGTACATTCTCTATAGTGTCTACTATAGGACTAATAACTAAGTACAATTATTGATTAGTTCATTTATTCAAATCTATTCAGTAAATACTGGATTTTTTAAAAAAAGGATGCTTAGTATTAAATGCTATCTTTGTTGTTTTAATTCTTTTCTGCTTCTTTAGTACCAAGAAATTAGTTGTTGAAATCCTTGTGGATCAAGAATATTATTAGGTTGGTTGGTACAAAACTAATCGTGGTTTTTGCTAAATATTTTTATCTTCTGAGCAGAGAATTAGCATATTTACAGTAATTGTTGATAACATTTAAAAATTGTGTACAGGAGGTTATGATGTTTATTTGGTAATCCAAGGTACAACAGAGCAAGTCAGTTTGGGCCAATCCTAATCTATCATCATCTCTCACCTGAATGACGCAAACCTCTATGAATTTCAAAGTTCCCATGCTCTAATGCATCCTCCACTATGCAGGTTTTTCCTCTTAAACAGAGATCAGCTCAGGCAATATTTGCTTCTTAAAAATGTGAAGATATAGTGGTTCCCTGTGACCAATTGATTAAAATTCAACTTGTCAGCATGTCTCTGAAGGCTCTTTTCAGTGTAGTCCTGACCAAACCTTCTCGTTCTCTGGTCACTTCCTTTCTTACCTCCGCAAGAGCAGGTGGTCCAGTCCCACCAGGGCTGTGTCAAGCCTCTTTGTTTCCTCTCACATAGTTCTCTTCATTCTTCAACCTACCTTCTTTTTGGGTCTCTCTCAAATGTCACCTATCCTGTGAAAGTCTCCTGCCTTCCTTCCAGACTCAGGCCTCTTGAGCAATGATTTTCAACCTAGGCTACATATTAAAAACCCAGAGAGCTTTGGGAGGCCGAGATGGGCGGATCACGAGGTCAAGAGATCGAGACCATCCCAGTGAAACCTGTCTCTACTAAAAATACAAAAAAATTAGCTGGGAGTGGTGGAGCACCCCTGTAGTCCCAGCTACTCAGGAGGCTGAGGCAGAAGAATTGCTTGAACGCAGGAGTCGGAGGTTGCAGTGAGCCAAGATCGCACCATTGCACTCCAGCCTGGCGCCTGGCGACAGAGCGAGACTGTCTCAATAATAATAATAAAAAAATCCCAGAGAGATTTTTAGAAATGCCAATGTCTAGACTAGTTGAATCAGAATAATGTGTGGTGCATAATAGCTTCTTAATGAGCATTTTGAAGCAATCGACCTATTCAATAGAAATGGGAATTGATTTTTTTTTTTTTTAAAAAGCAATAACGGAAAGTAACTTAATAACATTTAGAATAGTTTTGATATTACTTGTACTGTTTGTTTCTGACAGTAAGGACTATTAATGATAATGAATAATATTATTTATTCAACTTAAAGGGATTGTTCCACAGAAAAATTCATTAATCACGATAAAGCATTTTATCCATATGCAGTGTTGACTAAAAGGTCAGAGTCATTAAGAAAGATATCCAACAGAGCAAAGTTTTCCTTTTGCAGGAAATTAATGAATGAAGCTTTTGGAAGGAAACATTAATTGATATGTTAAAAAAATCCTCATGCTTTTCAAAAGGCAATTTACCTAAAGAGAAGGAAGGTATTATTTGGATACCATTGATAAATTTTGGATCCTTGCTACTTCTATTACTTTGATACGCCTTTGAAAGTATACCGTTAGCTACCCTTTTCTGCTTGATCTGATCAGGAGTATAACCTAACAGGTCTACTCATTGGTGGTGGTTGAGAATTAACCCAAAGTTAGCTCATGCTTGATATTAAGTTAGCTTCCTGCTGCAGTTCACAGGCTCACATTCTGGAATTTGAGTTTCAAAGGAGCCCAAAGCAGCTCACATGGGAGGCGTTATCACTGTTATCATTCACAGAGCTTTCACTTCCCTTCCTTGAGAAGCCATCTTTTCTTAGAGTTCTTATGTCAGGGACCCAAGTGACAATCCAATTACTGAGACTTAGAGGAAAGAGGCCATGAGAGAAATCTGTGGCAGCGCGGCGTCTATACCTCTCCTTGGCTTGAGCAGATTTGACGTGTCAGAGGGCATTGCTTCAAACTTTTCCATTCCTTGGAAGGAAACTGAAGGAGACATCAGAATCTGTACAATCTAACAAACCTTGAATTGAACTTTGGAATATAGGTCTGTTTTCTTCCTTACTGATTCTTGACCAGTGAACCAGAAGTGAGTCACCTCTTCTACTGTAGAAGAGATGACAAATCAAATGTTTTAAGGGCCTATGAGAAATAAATGTAAAAGTTGTATATGACACTTATGTTTTAAAATATTTCTAACAAATTAGTTAAGCTGGCTGTAATTTAAGTCAAATGAATGGATGGGAGGCATGGCCTAGAGGTAACAGAAAAGAGCAATGTATTGGTTCAGGAGGAAAAGGGTAGTTCTTTGCTATCTCCTTAGGACTTTTTAATTTAAGAAATTGGCTATCTCCATTGCTCATCATGACTATTGCTCTTCTGTTATGTAGTAAACTGATAAAATCACTGGGAGATTTAGTGTGGAGTATGAAGTAGTTCTTTATGAGTATTTTTCAATTAAAGTGCAATTCTGTACTTATTTTAAAGCACTATTACTTGTATCTTGCATCAATTTGCATGTAATCAATTCAGTTTTAATGATAACACTCCCAGCTAATCACCTTATTTTTAGATAGGAAATTATATTGTTAGAAATATGGGTACTAATTACTAAAGGAGGAAGTCAAATTGTCTCTATTTGCAGACGACATCATTGTATATTTAGAAGACCCCATCGTCTCAGCCCAAAATCTCCTGAAACTGATAAGCAACTCCAGCAAAGTCTCAGAACACAAAATCAATATGTAAAAATCACAAGTATTCCTATACACCAATAACAGACTTAAGAGAGCCAAATCAAGAACGAATTCCGATTCACAATTGCTAAAAAGAGAATAAAATACCTAGGAATATAACTAACAAAGAATGTAAAGAACCTCCTGAAGAACTACAAATCACTGCTCAATGAAATAAGAGAGGACACAAACAGATGGAGAAGCATTCCATGCTCATGGTTAGGAAGAATCAATATTGTGAAAATGGCCATACTGCCCAAAGTAATTTACAAATTCAATGCTACCAGTGACCTTCTTCAATCCTCATCAAGCTACCAATCACCTTATTCACAGAGCTGGAAAAAGCCAACTTAAACTTTACATGAAACAAAAAGAGAGCCCGCATAGCCAAGTCAATTCTAAGCAAAAAGAACAAAGCAGGAGGCATCACACTACCTGACTTCAACCTATACTAGAAGGTTACAGTAATCAAAACAGCATGGTACTGGTACCAAAACAGAGATATCGACCAATGGAACAGAACAGAGGCCTCAGAGGCAATGCCACACATCTACAACCATCTGATCTTTGACAAACCTGACAAAAATAAGCAATAGGGAAAGGATTCCCTGTTTAATAAATGGTGTTGGGAAAACTGGCTAGCCATGTGCAGAAAGCAGAAACTGGACCCCTTCCTGACACCTTACCCTAAAATTAACTCCAGATGGATTAAAGGCTTAAACATAAGACCTAACACCGTAAAAACCCTAGAAGAAAGTCTAGGCAAAACCATTCAGGACATAGGCATAGGCAAGGACTTTATGACCAAAACACCAAAAGCATTGGCAACAAAAACCAAAACAGACAAATAGGACCTAATTAAACTCCAGAGCTTCTGCACAGCAAAAGAAACAATGATTAGACTGAATCGGCAACCAACAGAATGGGAAAAAATTTTTGCAATCTACCCATCTGACAAAGGGCTAATATCCAGAATCTACAAATAACTAAAACAGATTTACAAGAAAAAAACAAACAAGCCCATTCAAAAGTAGGCAAAGGATATGAGCAGACACTTTTCAAAAGAAGACATATATGAGGCCAACAAACATATGAAAAAATGCTCATC
>NW_016107656.1:2009412-2037458 GCF_001604975.1 Cebus imitator
CTGCCATGTGTGTTCCTATGCAACAATTTTGCATGTTCTTCACATGTACCCCCAAACCTAAAATACAATAAAATAAATAAATGGGAAAAAAAAAAAATATCTGGAGACAACAGATGCTGGAGACAATGTGGAGAAATAGGAACACTTTTCCACTGTTGGTGGGAGTGTAAATTAGTTCAACCATTGTGGAAGACAGTGTGGTGATTCCTCAAGGACCTAGAAATAGAAATTCCATTTGACCCAGCAATCCCATTACTGGGTATATATTCAAAGGGTTATAAAATTGGAGCATTGTTTACAATAGCAAAGACTTGGAACCAACCCAAATGCCATCAATGATAGACTGGACAAGGAAAATGTGGCACATATACACCATGGAGTACTATGCAGCCATAAAAAACAATGAGTTCGTGTCCATTGTAGGGACATGGATGAATTTGGAAACCATCATTCTCAGCAAACTGACACAAGAACAGAAAACCAAACACCGCATGTTCTCACTCATAGGCGAGTGTTGAACAATGAGAACACATGGACACAGGGAGGGGAGCATCACACACTAGGGTCTGTGAAGGGGAAATAAGGGAGGGACAGTAGGGGGTGGGGAGTTGGGGAGGGATAACATGGGGAGAAATGCTAGATATAGGTGATGGGGAGGAAGGCAGCAAATCACACTGCCATGTGTGTACCTATGCAACAATCCTACATGTTCTTCACATGTACCCCAAAACCTAAAATGCAATAAAATATATATTTAAAAAAGAAAAGAAATATAGGTACCAAGAGCTTATTTAAAAAATTAAACATATGTTCATAATATAATGTGTAAATACTCAGGAAATACCACATAATTATTCTCAGGTCTTCAAATATGTCTGAATAAAAATATACCAATATTATTAATTGGTTGCACTTTAAAAGCTTGTTGACATTATTTTACTGACTTTAAATATAAAGCTCCATATAGGCCATATGTTGAGATATCCCTATATGGTATATATGTATAGGGTATTTATATAAATATAGCTATATTTACAGAAACATTCTATATGCCAGATAAACAAATACTTGTATATCAAGTAATGTTGAGAATATTTCTAAACTGAAAAAATGATTTATATTTTCTATAAATTTTAGAGCTTTGCAAAATAAATGCTAGTAAATATACAGTACTTATACGTCTATTTTACGAGTTTTATGATACTGAAAAATATATTTGACTAGTAATTGTATTTTGGACTATAAGCAATTGTTTTTTGTCTGGAAGAGCCAAATGTATATGAGGAAAAGTACACCATGATTTAGAAAACACCTGTGTTTTGACATGCAACATTTTATTTCCTAATACAATTTAAATTAAATTTGGAGGATAAAACAATCTGGATATTCTTTTTCATTATGCATTTCATTGGACTATCCAAACTAACATGGCCTGTGGGATGGCCATCTGCTCCCAGATTTAAGGCTGGCTGGAGGGGACAGTTGATCTTATTTAATTATCCATCAGTACTCTCTGGATAGTAAATATTTTCTCAAAAATTTTCTTAAAAGTTTATGTCTGAAGGATTCCTTGATTTCCAGGAGTGCTACACCAAGAACAGATGGGAAATAATTACCTGGAGCCTGGTCATAAAAAATTAAGAGGTGGTAAGGGTTGAGATAAGGAGGCAGAATACTACTATTTCTCATTCTCTGTGATATGCACTAAGATTCCATGCTCAAGCCTTCACCTTGAAGTTTTTGCTTTCCAAATAATACTTAGCTTTCAAAGATGATGCTGTGAAATAGTTTATGATTCAGAATATGGTATAACCTTAACATACAGTAGTTCCCCCCTTATTTGAGGGGGATACGTTCTAAGACTGCCAGTGGATGCCCAAAACTGTGGATAGTACCAACCCCGATATAGACTGTTTTCTTCTTATATATACATACCTATGATAAAGCTTAATTTATAAATTAGACACAGTAAGAAATTAACAACTCATTATAAAACTAGAGCAATTGGCCTGGCTCAGTGGCTTGTGCCTGTAATCCGAGCACTTTGGGAAGCTGAGGCAGGCAGATCACTTGAGATCAGGAGTTTGAGACCAGCCTGGTCAACATGGTGAAACCCTGTCTCTACTAAAAATACAAAAATTAGCCTGGCATGGCAGTCACCTGTAATCCCAGCTACTCAGGAGGCTGAGGCAGGAGAATCACTTGAACCTGGGAGGTGGAGATTGCAGTGAGCTGAAATTGTGCCACTGCACTCCAGTCTGGGCAACAGAGCAAGACTCTGTCTCAAGGAAAAAAAAAAAAGAGCAATTTTAGCTATATGCCAGCACTACTACTCTTACACTTTGGGGTCATTATTAAGTAAAAGAAGGGTGGTTTGAACACAAGCACGGCGATACGGCCACGTTGATCTGAGACCACAGAGTCAGCTACTAAGTGGCTCAATGGGCAGTAAGCAGCACAGACAGAATGGAGGCGCTGGACCAAGGGAGGATTCCTCGATTCCTGTCTTGAGCAGTACAGGGCGGGATGGCATGAGACTTGAATGTTGGAAACTTAGGAATTATTTCTGGAACTTTTCATTTAACATTTTCAGGCCATGGTTGACTTTGGGTAACTAAATCCTAGGAAAGCAAAACCAAGGATAATAGGGAACTACTGTAATTAAAATCACAACAACACAGAATTTCGAATTGGATAACTGACAAGCTGTTTTTATTTTTCTTAAGGTGAAAAGTGCCTACTTGCTGAAAATGCATTACTGCTGTATTTCTCATGGCATTATGAAATATTAGCTTCCTATAAGTAAAGGGTCTGTTTAGAAAAGCTCTCACATGGAATTTTATTTCCTCTGGTAAAAGTAATATAAGTTTAATTTTAGATATAGGTCTCTGCTGGTTAATTTAAAAACCAGTTAATTTTCATCTCTAGCAAGTCCTAGATTTTCTAACTTTATCATACAATGCTTAAAAAAAAAAAACTAGGCTTTATTTGATGTCCATAATAAATTGCCTTGGTATGTTATCATTTAATTAACTCAGTAAGTACATTCTGTGTCACATCCTTGCAAAGCCAAAGGCCATAAAGCTTGCTAGGTTTGTATACATATGTTTTCTCTAGATTCCAGATTCATTTAAACAGCATTCATGACACGATTACCCGCTTTGGATTTTTATATAAAAATAAAGGAATGCAAGATCAAGTTCAAACAAATTTGTTAAAGCATACATTGTAAAGAAGCCAAAGAGATCAGACTGCTCCTAAATCATACGATTTGCTTTCTCTCATTTTCATCACAGCACATCTTAGGTCACCCAAAGTATGTCACTCTTATCTTCAGACAAATGCCTTTGTCATTGTCTGCCAGAATCCAACTAAAAATTGAATACAGCTGCATGCAGACGTTGTCTTCAATGCTATACCGCACACCAAATATTTAAGTCTTTGTCTAGATTGACCCCTCTCCTTAAGCCCGAGTTCTGTCTGCCCTAGTTTAAACAAAAGCCTCAGGTGATAGGCTGTGTTCCTTTATAAGAGATGGCGATTGCGAACATACCCTCGGCACTCTGGTAATATACAGAGTTATGAACGTTTTTTTCACACACACAGGCTTGCCTTGAACTAATTTGGACAATTAATCCTAAAGCTGCACAGATCAGCAATAATCCAACATTAGTGCTAAATCAGGATACAAAAAATAATGCAGAGCGTCCATTAAGCACTTTAGTACCAACATAATGCAATACTAATAGTACTTAAATATGACCTCGAGCGTTACTTGTAAGTAAATCAAAAGCCTTGTATACGAGCCGTCCTTAGTAGAACAAAAGTATGAATTTCTTTCAGAAGCAGAAGAAAAAAACTGGAATATGTACTAGTATACTGAAACAACCAGAGGAAATTAAAAAAAAATTTTTTTTAACAGTATCTTCAAAATTAGACAGCACTTTGCTTCTTTTTGACTATATGACACATATAACTGCACCTGTGAATTTTTTTTCTAAAACTTAAAAAATTACTTTTGATATAATTGGAACTTTTTTTTTTTTAATTAAGGGATCATCTGCTTAGGGTAGACTCTAAAATCCAGATTTTTTTTTTTTTTAAATCATCATCTAGAATAGGGAAATTTATCTTCAACTATTACACCTTTGGCTTATCTGAAGAAACCATTACAGAGAACTCCAAGTTCTCTATAGAAGGGATTGGCAAGCTACAGCTGGATTTTGAGCCATGACAGCAGAATTGAATAGTTGTGACAAACTTTATTGCCTGCAAAGCCTAAAATATTTCCTATTATTCTGTCTCTTTACAGAAGTTTGCCAAACCCTGAACTAAGGAATTCACACATAGGCAAGATTTCTGAATTTGTATGAAGGGAATGATTCAAATACCTAAGGGAATTTATGCATGATTTATGCATGATGAAAAGGCTAAAAATCAGGAAATAGGACAAGATGAAGTGCTGTGGCTGATCTGAATTGTGGACTAAATTGTTTGGTTGAGGTCTTCATCGTGTTTACAACGTGTGATAATTTATGCCTATAGCTACTTGAGTGGACAGAGGTGTTTTATCACAACATTTCTGTGCAAAGCCCCCAACTTCACAAGCAAATAGGGGTTAGTGGTTAAGAACTTAAGTTATACAGGTAGATGTTTTGAATTCCATCTCTACCATTTATTAGCCGTACAATACTAGGTGAGTTTGTTGACCTTCTGAGTCACAGTCTCTTTATTTGTTAAATTGAGGATATTGAAAACAAGAGCACCTTCTTCAATGAATTGCTTCAGGAGTAAATAAATTAAGACATATGAGGTACTTAAAACAGTGTCTGACGTGTAATCCATGCACAGTGAACATTTGCCATCATTGTTTTCTTAACTCAAAACATTGACAGACCCAAGATTTAAGACTTCAGGATGTAGGTCTCTGAATTATCACAGAGTTCAGAATTCTGAGAAATTAAGCAATGAAAATAACTTCAGAGCTTATCCAGACCACCCCTTCACTTTCTAGACGAGGAAACTGAAGCAAATGTACAGTGATTTGTTGAGTTTTTGATCTACTGCTACGGGTTTTATTGTGTAAATACTCTTTAATCAAGACATGACTAACAGAATTTTCTTATTTCCCTCTAGTTCCATCTGTAGTGAGATTTTATCAAGCACATCTTCTATTCTGGAAACAATATTCTAGATATCAAAAGTTATGTTATGAAAAAATAAAATAATTTTCCTGAAGAAAAAGGAACAATAGATACTAACTGGATCAAGCTAAATCTGCTTGCTTCCTCTCCGTCTCTTAGGAATTCTGCAAAAATGGTCAATGCCATATCCTGCCAGTGGTCAAAAGACTGAAGACTAATATTGTTGTCCAGGTAATATTCTTTGTTTTGTTCTGTTTTGATTTTTTGAGACGGAATCTCGCTCTGTCACCCAGGCTGGAGTGCGGTGGCACGATCTCAGCTCACTGCAACCTCCACCTCCTGGGCTCAAGCGATTCTCCTGCCTCAGCCTCCCAAGTAGTTGGGATTTCAGGTGTGTGCAACCATATCCAAGTAGTTGGGATTTCAGGTGTGTGCAACCATATCCAGCTGGTTTTTGTATTCTTAGTAGAGACGGGATTTTACCGCCTTGGCCAGGCTGTTCTCAAACTTTTGACCTCAAGCGATCCGCCTAAGCTTCCCAAGTGCTGAGATTACAGATGTGAGCCACCGTGCCCAGCTCTAGGTAATATTCTTTGGATCTCATATTTTTTCTTGTAAGAAGGAGAGTTTTAAAGTTGATTTCTTGTATTTAGGTGTCTGTTTTAGCCACCAAATGCTGAACCTTGACATCAGTCATCTATGTCACTAGAAACTAATACTGAAGTGGTTTTTAAAAAAGTTTTTGTAAGAAATGCTTCTCATTAACTGTTTAAAAATCCTAGAATAAATCTGCTTTGTTGTGACCAACCATGTGCATGGTGTACTTCAAGCAGAAGCAGTTTCTGCTTAGAGTTAACTGAGTCTTATAGAGGAGACCACTCGAATTAGACTGCTCTGGAGCTAGTCTTTTCTAGAAATTATACAGAAACCTGCTTAATAAACTGGGAGATTTTCTCTTAAAGAAAGGAAGGGAGGGAGGAAGGAGAAAGAGAAGAAGAGAGGAAGGAGGCAGGCTGGCTTCGGTCTTAACTAGTTTGAACCTCAGTGGACAAGTCAGGACTCAATAAAAGAGCTTGCATCTGCTTGTTTGTATGTGGTTAGCAAGAGGACTGTTTTTCTCTGAACAAAAGATTTAACTTCTTGATATCTACCAACTAATAGCTCATGATTTATAAGAATGTATCAACTTTTCTCATATAGACTATGCTTTTGGGATCAATTCTCATAACTCTTCACATAGCCCTAGCTTCTGAACAGTTTTTTTTTCCCCCAAATACTTTATAGTTTTCTGTTTTACATTTAAGCCTGTCATCCATTTTGAATTAATTGCATAAGGTATGAGGTTTATGGCAAGGTTCAATTTTTTTTTAGGTATGAATGTCAATTGCTCCAAGATCATTGTTGAAAAACCTATTAGAAAAACATATTTTTAAATTTAATTTTATTTTTAAATGCTAAATAATAATTGTATATTTGTGGGGTACAATGTGATGTCTTGATACACGTATACATTGCAGAATAATCAAATCAGGGAAACTTCACATATCCATCACCTCAAATATTTATCATTTATTTGTGGTGAGAACATTTGAAAGCTTCTCTTTTAGCTATTTGAAATATACAACACATTATTATTAAGCATAGTCACCCTGTTGTGCAGTAGAACTTATTCCTCCACTCTAACCGAAACTTTGTACCTATTGACCAACATCTTCCCTTTCCTCATCCACCCCTGTCCCATCCTAGTCTCTGGTAGCCATTATTCTACTCCCTATGAGTTTATCTTTTTTAGATTCACATAAGTGAGATCATACAGTATTTGCCTTTCTGTGCCTAGCTTATTTCACTTGTTGTTACATGGATGGGCAACTTTTTTTTTTTTAAGGTCGAATAGTATTTGTTGTATTTAGATATGACATTTTAAAAATCCACATATCCACTGATAAGCACGTAGGTTGTTCCCATATCTTGGCTATTGTGAATAATGCTGCAGTGAACATGGGCATGCAGACATCTATTCGACACACTGCTATCAATTCCCTTGGGTGTATGCCAGAAGTGGAATTGCTGGATCATGGGGTAGTCCTAGTTTTAGTTTTCTGAGGAATTTCCACACAGTTTTCCAAAATGGCTATATTAATTTACAATGCCACTAAACAGTGCACAAAGATTCCCTTTTCTCCACATCTTCCCCAACATTTATCTTTTATCATTTTGATAATAGCCAATCTAAGTGTTAGATGATATTGTATTGTAGCTTGAATTTGCATTTCTCTGAAGATTAGAAAGGTTGAGCAGTTTTTCATATACTTGTTTACCATTCGTATGTCTTCTTTTGAGAAATGTCTATTCAAGTCCTTTGCCCAATTTGTAATAGGGTTTTTTGTTTTCTTGTTATTGAGTAGTTTGAGTTCCTTATATTTTTTGGATATTAGTCCCTTATCAGATGTAAAATTTGCCAATATTTTCTCCCAACCTGTAGATTGTCTCTTTACACTATTAATTGTTTCCTTTGTTGTACAGAAGCTTTTTAGTTTGTTGCAATCCCGTTTGTCTATTTTTGCTTTTGCTGCTTGTGCTTTTGGGGTCATATTCAAGAAATCACTTTCCAGACCAATGTAATGCAAGTTTTCCCCTTTGTTTCTTGTAGTAGTGTTATAGCTTCACGTCTTACATCGAAGTCTTTAATATATTTTGAGTTGATTCATACATAAGGGTCAGATAAGGGATCATTTGCATTCTTCTGCCTGTGAATTTCCAGTTTTCCCAACACTATTTATTGAAGAGACTGTCGTTTCCCCATTTTTTTTTTCTTGGCACCTTTGTCAAAAATCAATTGACTGTAAATTTGTGAGTTTATTTCTAGATTCTTCTTCCTATTTCATTGGTTGACATGTCTGTTTTTACAGCAGTATCATGCTGTTCTGATTACCATAATATGTTTTGAAATCCCATGGTGTGACGCCTGAAGCTTTGTCCCTTTCAGTCAAGATTGCTTTGATTATTTGAAGTCTTCCGTGGTTCTATACAAATTTTAGGACTTTCTTATTTCTGTGAATGACATGGGAATTTTGACAGGGATTACACTGAATTTGCAGATCACTTTGGGCCATACAGACATTTTAACAATATTAGCTCTTCTAATACATGAACACAGGATATCCTTCCATTTATTTGTGTCATCTTCAGTTTCTTTAATGGATGTTTTATAATTTTCAGTATATATATCTTTTACTTCTTTGGTGAAATTTACTCCTAAGTATTCAGAAAAATATTTTGAAAGCATAAAATACATAGGAGTATAATTGAAATCAACTTTATTTAAATACATTTATCAAATGTTTTAAAAATAAACATTTTCTGGCCAGGCACAGTGGCTCACCCCTGTAATCCCAGCACTTTGGGAGGCCGAGGCAGGTGGATTACCTGAGGTCAAGTGTTTGAGAACAGCTTGGTCAACCAACATGGTGAAACCCCATCTCTACTAAAATACTAAAAATACAGAAATTAGCTGGGCATGGTGGCAGGCACCTATAATCCCAGCTACTTGGGAGGCTGAGGTGGGAGAACCACTTGAACCCATGAGGCGGAGGTTGCAGTGAGTCAAGATCGCACCACTGCACTTCAGCCTGGGTAGAAGAGTGAGACTCCTTCTCAAAAAAAATAATATTGTCATATTTTCAACATGTCAAATAACATCTAACAATATGATGAGCAATTATCATCAATTCAAAGGGTGATAGGCACAAAAACCTATTTCAAGATAAGGGCAATGACGAAGGTTTCATGAAAATGTATGTGATTTCTATTGATTTTAGAGCCATAAGTACTGCAAATGCTACTGTTCTTATTTGCCTTTGTAATCCAAAGAATTCTATGGTTGAGTCAGATGTTATTGAAAATAAAGATGCATTTTTCCCATTAAATTTCAAGCATCCCAGGTTAAGAACCCCTGATTTAGAAGAAGGAAAGGATTTACTTTGCGTGGTTCTAGAAATGGTAAAGCTAGGATCATTTGGTAGATAGGATACTATTTATCACTAATAAATTATTTCTATTTCAGCTTAAATCATGAAAGAGCATTACAACAATTAGCTGTTTCTAAATGCTTTTTTGTTGTCTGATAAATAAATACATTTCTTGTCCAGAAAATTTCAAAACCTGGAGAGCACTCACCAGAACACAATGCTTAGGGTTGTGATGGACAACGGCTGAGACTTCCCATAAGCCACTGAGTTTTTTCACTTTGGAGAGTTAAGTATGTTAGGTTCTTATGATTCCAGATTAGTTCTATGGACCAATAACTTTAACCAGACCAATGGAAAAATAACTAAGCCACCCAAGCCAAAGGGTTCGAAAGCAGTTGTTAATTTTTCCTCCCTGTTTTTTAAACCATTTAATAGATTGCTGACTGATCAGTATCAGAGAACTGTGCTGTTTTCATTATTACATGTAAATTAATCTACTGAAAGAAGAAAGCCCAAGCATTTAGGAGCACAAGGTTGTCCTATTTCGACAGCATTTTAGTTATGGGTTCAAGAGTAATTACTGAAATAAATCATCAATAGGTGGTGGCAATATTGATTTTGTGTCAACACCTGAGTAAACTATAACCCAGCCTCGGTCGGGAGTCATGTTCATTGTCTTTTGCGTTGTATTTTTGAATTGATGTCCAAAAAAGGCTTTTTAGCTTCCACATGAAATTGCCTACTGAGGTGCTTTTCCCAGGAAACCTCACCGCTCAAATCACCTCTCCCTCTCCAGCTCTCACCCTGAACAGTCTCCTTGGATCATTTTACCACACTCTCTTAACTAGTGTGAAATGCTAATATGGATGGCTGTGATTTTCCAACAAAGAGAAAGGAAAATGTGATTACTGGTCAGAAGGTTTCATATTAGCACTTGCTTCTGCTAATTTAAAAATAGGTTGGACGGCAGGAAAACCAATTTCCTCCCTTAACATTAGTTTGTTCTGCTGTTCTTTGTTTAATAAATATCCTCTGGGCCCAAACTAATGTGAATAGGAAAAAGAGAACTGAGCTCCCCTTCTATTAAATGCAAACTAGAAATCTAGATGGCTTTAATCATTTTGAAGATCACTTTAAACTTGATCTTCAGACACAAATAAAACAACCTGCCTGGTCTATTATTTTATTTATTTCTTTTTGCTGCCTGGCTCAGACAGAAAATCTTTGTTGTTCCCAGTTTATTAAAGGTGAGTCAGGTAACTCTGAATGGAAGGGCACTGAATCAGGATAATCTAACCTTAAATAAACTCTGATTAAATAGTTTTTGCTTCAGACCAAGAAATGCTCCTCTGGATGATATCAAAAGGCAGATAATGAAGCAGAACATATAACCAAAGCTTCCACACTTGCAGAACCACAAATCTCTGTCTCTAAAGTTGTCCCTTAAATTCTAATGAGGACTAGCTATATGCATATCCCAGAAAAATGACTCCTCATTCCTCTTTAACAGTGCTGTATATTTTGAATGAACATTTCTGACTTTTCTAGTTCAAAATCCAGACTCCTTTCCAATTTCCAACTATTATTTTGCCTCTATTGATACATACGTATAAACAAAACTCTGCTTTCTCCCAGCTCCATGCTTGACTCCCTGGTCAATCATCAAGTATGCATTTTACCAAGTGTCTGCTTCTGTTCATCTCCAAGATTTTCAGAGCTTCAAGCAAAACTTAAATACTGATCATTACATCTTTTTGCGTTTGTATATCCCTTTATATTTTACTAAAATGTTATTACTTCATCTGAAAGAAGTATCATTACCTCTCTTTTACCAATAAAGAAATTGAGTTTCAAAAAATTATGGACTCAAGAGCAAACATTCCTTAAACAGCAAAGATAATTCTTGAGTTCTTGCTTTCCACTCCACCTCCTTTGCTCGTCCACTACTACAGGCAAAGTGCTTTTTGATTATAAATGTTTTCCAAGTTACTTCAACCCTTTTATCCTTCTTGTTGAGTTCTTCCGTCTTCTCCTGAGAGCAGGTGCCCTTTCTCCCAAGTCTAATTGTCTATGTTTGAGTTGCCAGGAGTACACCTGTTTCTCACAGATAAATCCCCATACAACACATGTACATGCATTTTTGAACCCCTGCCCAGAACAGATCTTGAAGAACGGCTGCTCTTGCAATAGATGCTATATGCAGCTCCACCTAAAAGATTGTATGTTTCACTCCATGCACAGTGCCTTTTACATAGTAAACATTCAATAAGTGTTTGTAGAATGAATCAGTGAATATACATTTAGAAATCTCTGACATGCCATCAAAATAGTTCCCAGCCTTCCCTAGAGGGTGTGAAGGTAATGTAAATGTGAGCAGAAAACTCAGCAAATGTCAACAGGCTATAAATAATCACTTGGTCTATCAGAGCAGGGAATTTACATATACAGACATTTCCTTTGATGAATGCTAAAGCTTATCATGAAAAGGAACATGAATTTAGAAAAATTAAACAACAGAACTAATACAGTGAAAAAACATGAGTTTTGGATCAAAAGCCTGGCTTCCCATCTCAGCTCTGCCACTTTCCTCAGACACATTATGAATGTTTCTGAGCTTCTGTTTCCTCATTTTAAAACGGGCTCAGGACCACCTGTCTCACACGATTATCGTGTGGGCCAAATGAGATGATGTCTGCACAGTGTCTTTGGACACATAATAGGCATTTATACTGTCACTTCTATCATTTTCTTTTGTAAGTCATGAGGGTACTATTCAAGTTTTAGTTTTTTTTTTTTTCTTTGAGACAGAGTTTTGCTCTTGTTGCCCACGCCAGAGTGCAGTGGTGCCGTCTCAGCTCACTGCAACCTCCACCTCCCCAGTTCAAGTGGTTCTCCTGCCTCAGCCTCCTGGGTAGCTGGGATTACAGGTGCATACCACCATGGCCAACTAATCTTTGTACTTTTAGTAGAGACGGGGTTTCGCCATGTTGGCCAGGGTGTTTTTGAACTCCTGACCTGAGGTGATCCACCCACCTCGACCGGCCCAAAGTGCTGGATTACAGGTGTGAGCCACTGTGCCTGGTCCAAGTTTTACTTTTTAAGAATTGACGAGTCGCTGAACTGATCTAAATATGAAATTCTCGATATGCTGATCGCAAATTTGGAAACGTTTAAACAAGTTACATTAGATTTATTTTGAGGGGCTGATAGATCTTAAACTCTCATCTGAACAGTTACAGGACTCTGCCCAGGTGGAACTTTTTGACATAGAATCATTCACCTAAATCCTAAGCTAGGATCTTAAGATGATGAGAAAAGAATACGATGCCATCCCTTTTGTGGGGAGTCCAGTTTAGTGCCGGATGAGGAGCACGCACGTGAGAATTTGAATATAACAGGGTAGGTAAGGGTAGCACGGAAGTGTGGGCAGCATGGGAAAGGGTGCGTAGGTGGAAGTCAGTAAGGCTGGCAGAACTGTGGATGGCATTTGAGAGACTGTAACATTTGAACTTTTTTCTACCTGTATAGAAATGTTGGAGGTGAATACCAAAATCTGTGATTTATTCCAGGTACCGAATGGCCTTGCCTTTGACCCTGAGATGCCCAGTTGTTTCCCTGACTTCTTACACGTGCTTCGGGCCTCCTTCTGTAGCTGTGTTGGCCTGTGTTTTGTCTTGAGTGTGACACGGCCCTTCCTGGTGACGTGTGGAGGGCTGCTGCCTGCTTCCCTTACCCCTAACAAGTGAATGGCTTGCAACTTCTAGTTTAATAAGGTTTCTTCTTCAACACTGACCCTAGATAAATCTCATTTACCTGTCATCTGTCCCTGGGATGTGTCAACTCAGAGATATTAGCACAAATCTATGGCTGAGGTGGTCCTGTAGAGTGAGGTTGACTGAACTAACTTAGAAAAACTGCATCAAGGAACAAAAAGTTGAGGGCTAACGGCTATTGCTTACTGGTAATATATAAACAATAACTAAGGGTGGGTGGGAAGCAGGCTATTCCTTGTTCCTAGTGTGCTTTAGGCAATAATGTGTGGACATATATATATATATATATATATATATATATATGTTTCATTTGATTCTTACAACACCATTAAACAGTATTATTACCCATTTTACAGGTGACAAAGGTTGTGCAGAGGTAGAATCAGGAACTGAACAGAAAGGTCTTTCTGATTCCAAGGTTCATGTTCTTAGTTCTTAACCATGATACCTGCCTCCAGGTTCTTATTCAATCTCCAACCTTTCATTTCATGTTTTATGGTATATGTCGGAACTTTCGGATGACTAATTTCTGCCTCTGTTAGCAGCGCCATAGTTTGGAGGCTCTTCTGCTCCATACTTGCTGAAATTTATGAGCGAAAGGCTTCCAGTCACTCACATTTCTCCTTCAAGTTCCTCTGTAGTTGAGGATCCTAAATTGTTTCTTAGTATCTTGAGTAAAATCAGCGCTGCCTATATATGCACACTTAACAATATACGTATTTTGATAATTAAATACTCCACATAGAGAGTAGACCATTATACTCTGAGCATCTTGAGGGCAGTGCCTGGAAAAAGGGGAAGAAAGAAAGAAGCAGGGCTAAATCACCAAGGGAGTTGCATACCTGTGATTAATTTACTGCTGGGCAAATTTTGCCTCCTTTGTTTAGAGACTTCATTGACTCAGCACTTGAGTTGAGTATTTTAATTCTTAGGGTGGCATTACAGTTGAGATGCTTTAAAACTCTTTAAAAGAAAACCCTACTCAAAGGGTTTGACTCATAAAATAGGGAAGCCTAGCAGTAGGAGTTTAAGAGACAGACACTCTAAGGTATTTAAGTGAGTCAGACTCCAGGGTATTTCCAAGGACCCAGTTAACTTCTTTCTCTCTGCTCTGACTTCCATAGAGTCAGCTAAGGCCAGCTGCCGAAACAAAGTTTGT
Organism: Cebus imitator; assembly: GCF_001604975.1. NCBI lineage: Eukaryota > Metazoa > Chordata > Mammalia > Primates > Cebidae > Cebus > Cebus imitator. The sequence goes on from NW_016107656.1 coordinate 2,023,457, forward strand.
TGTAGCAGGTCTAAGTTTCATATCTGCGTAGCACATGGTGTAAAAGGGGACAGAACACTTTGTTCCAACAGTTTCCTTAGAAGTCTTTAGATTTCTCCTAAGTCTCACTGATCTAAATGAAGTCATATCCCCTTTCTTAAGCCAATTTCTGTCCAGGTTGGCCAGAGGAGTGCCATGAGTGGATTGGCTTATGTTTGAGTTATCTGAACCATTTAGATAACCCAGACATAAGGAGAATGGAAGTTTCCTGATTGTTTTGGACTAGCACATGCCCAATCCTTTGCTGAGAAGAATGCCATCTTAACCTAGAAGACATGAACTTTGAGAAGGAGGTACTTAGGAAGGAGGAAGGGGGAGCAGATACTGAGTAGACCACCAACAACCAATGATATCCACTTATATAATGAGAAACAGATTCACCACCACAATACAAGAAAATAATTATTTAGTTAATACTCAGTAACTCAAATGTGAGTCCATCTCTAGGAAGAGCATATTGAAATTCTCAACATGTCTACCAGCATATTGTTTGTGGTATATGCTTTTTATATATGTAGTCCAATTCGCTCAAGTTTTTTAGAGAAACAAATCCCTTCTGTTTTATTTTGGATTCTTCCCAGCAATGAGCAAAATGCTATCATTATTAACAAAGCAGTATTTTTATGTAAACTTCATTTTTGGATTGGAATTTGCCATTCACTCATTTGTCAAATATTTTTGAACACTTATTATGTACCTGAAATTGGGATAGAGTCACGAGGGATACAGACAGAAAAGATAGTGACTGAGTTTGAAGAGCTTATAATTTAGTAAGGTTGAGAAGATGTGTTTTTAAATGCAGATGGTCCCAAATTTACACTGGTTCCAACCTAATGCTTTTCATCTTTACTATGGTATAGAAGCAATTTGCATTCAGTAGAAACTAAACATACCCATAAAACCATTCTTTTTTTCACTTTCAGTATAGTATTCAATCAATTACATGGCATATTCAATACTTCACGATAAAATAGGCTTTGTATGACATTATTTTGCACAACCATAGGCAAATGTAAGTGTTCTGAACATGTTTAAGGTAGCCAGGCTAGGCTGTGATGTTTGGTAGGTCAAGCATATTAAGTGCATTTTTAACTCATGTTTTCAACTTACGATGAGTTTATTGGGATATAATACCGTGTGTCAAGGAGCATCTATAATGGATTTAAAGCAGAATTGGCATATGTCTTAATGTAAGTACAAAGGACTCTAAAAGTCTATAAGTAGGCAGATCATCTCTGGCCATGGGCACTAGATAAAAAGAATGTGGGATAGTAATCTCTCTGAATCTGCATACTAACCAAATAAAAAAAAGGGGCATATATTCATTGATGAGTGTATGTGGCTGAAGGAATGAGCTTCATGAGAAATTCTGGGTTTAGCCTGCCTTGAGAACAGTGGGGTTGGGAGGCAGGATGTACTGAAGTATTACAGTGAATGGATATATTAGGCTTTAGCTAGGGTAATAGAAACCACGCTATGTACTTAAAAAGAGTAAAGCTGATGCTAAGCCTTGTTTACACAGGTAATGGAAGACGTGAGTCACCTCATATGAACAGTAATTGAACATGCACGTAAGCATAGTGGGAGACTGCTATTACCTTTAGGAGTGAGGGGCAGAAGGCGGGTGTGAGGTGATGGGGACCAAAGGCCTCAGTCACGAAGCGAAATCTGGAACCTTAGATGACCTATCTAGAGAGACCTGGAGACAAGGAGGTGATGCCTGAGACAAGGGGAGAGGAAGAAATACTTCAGCTTCTCCTTCCTTCTCCCTAGTCTCCCTCCTGTGTTCATTGGCCCAACCTGCCAGAATCCAAGTGACATGGGGGCTGTCGGCTCAGCTGCTTGTGATGTGGAGCAGAAGAGGGCAAAGTTGAGAAGTTGAGGAATGGCCCTCAATTACTGTAAACAGAAATGGCATGGCAGGAAAGTGCAAAGCCACACCACTAAGCTTCTGCCAATAGTGACCTCTGTAATAGATGACTGAGGCCACTCCACAGCTCTTAAGAGGGTAAAAGCAGAGGCAGATCATCACGATTGGAGGCTGCATGCATGGAGTGAAGTAAGATGAGCTGAAGAGAAAGGCTCCTCCATCATTGTTTCAATGAAATAGCAACTGAGGAAACTTGATGCACCCTTTGACAGGGCAGATATCACTATGGGAGAGGCTGGAACTGGAGCCAGAGGCTAACAGCTTCTCAAAGAAACCAGATGATGAAACTGGTCCCAACACAACAGCCACTGCACAGTCTCATATACTCCCTACCTCAAATGGACTCATTTTTCATTTCTTTGCTTTGTTTTTAGATGGAGTCTTGCTCTGTCACCCAGGATGGAGTCTTGCTCTGTCGCCCAGGATGGAGCGCAGTGGTATGATCTCAGTTTACTGCAACCCCCGCCTCCCGGGTTCAAGTGATTCTCCTGCCTCAGCTTCCTGAGTAGCTGGGATTACAGGCACCCACCATCACACCCAGCTAATTTTTGTATTTTTAGTAGAGATGGGGTTTCACCATGTTGGCCAGGCTGGTCTCGAACTCCTGACCTCAAGTGATCCGCCCACCTCAGCCTCCCGAAATGCTGGGATTACAAGCATGAGGCACCACATCCAGCCTCATTTTTCATTCCTGTGTCAAAAGATAAAAACATACAGTACTATTTACATTTAATTCCATACTTATGGAGTCCAGATTAGATGGAGTTTCCATGTCACAGTTTCCCATTGAATCAAGCGAATGACTACATTTCTCATTTAGGGCATAACCTCAAGTCTCAAAAGCAGCTCTCCCACCATGGCGAGATAGGGCGACTGTTCAAATACAGCTAGAATATCAAGCACAATCTGAAAGACCAAACCATATTGTCTAATTCTGGCTATATTTCATAAGAATGGTTGCTATAAATACAGTGGTGAGACCAGACTAAGGCAAGAACAGATGATGCAATGCCTATAAAACAACCCAAGGGAATACAAATGAGTGCACATATCAGTGTCCGAACCCCAACAATTGAACAGCTGTGTACCTTCTCATCCTTGTCCTCGCCTAATCACTCAGGCTCCTCTTATAATTCTTATCACTCCGGTGCTTTTAACCCTCATCCAAAGACTAGTCTATTTCAACAGATTCTTTCAAATGGCTCCACTTGCTGTAATGTCTTTAGAGAAGATGAATGCTTCTTCAAAACAATAACACTGCTTTTGGGGATGATTGTAACTACCTAATGATAGATCAGTCATATGACTGACTACGCACCCCAACTCTCCCCTTATGTCAGCAAAACAAAGAGAAATAAAGGAGGCTTTTCAGTTATACTCCATATGCTATAACTCATATGAAATGAAACCCCTATTTATTCATCTCTTTTAGTAGCATGCATTTGTAAGTTGCCTGCTCTGTGGTTTATAAATTATTTTAAACTCTTATGCCACTGCTCAAAAATATAAATGTGTGTGTTAATATGGTAGACTAGAACTATGCTGCTGATAATACAAGGGAAATTTAACTAGCTTATAAATGTTAAAATGTAAACGCAAAGGAAGTCTTGCTATTCATCTTCTCTGCAATATTCAGACATTCATGAAATTGAAAGTTAATGTACCAGGGACTTTCATTATCTGACCCATTCCATCCTATCTATTAGATTCACAAAGCACTGAAGACAGAGGACCAATATGTCACCAACACAGGACTGGAAAGGTCACAAAAACGAAGCATCAATAAAGCACTACTTCTGAATTAAATTTCACAGTGCTCAGCAGAAAATATGTTCCATGGACTAAGAATATTTGTAAGAATGAAACTGATAGCTAGACACAAATTGAAGGAAATAGAAAAGTACTTCTTGATTTTAAAAATTATGTTAGAACTATGTTTACATACACAGAAAGAAAAGTAGTATTTTATAGGCCTAATAAGGAATAAAAAGAATGCTGCATTGGAACCAAAACAAGGTTTTACAGTAACAGAATTCACTAGAAAATGAAAGTGTCCTGCAAAAATACTCTTCTTTCTTTCCTTAATCATTTATAGAGGGATATTACAAAGGACTTTTCAAATCAATGTGGTTTTTGATACCTTTCTATAAATACAGTCTAATGTAAAATTTAGAGAGTTTATCATAATTTTGCTATTTTTACTGTCTGAAATATACAATCTTGGTTCCCTTAATATAAACTCATCCGCCCAAATCCATGATTTCTTTTAGTTCCCCAAATTTGGAATAATTCTGAATACTCAATTTTTCAACAAGCATATTTTTGAGATTTGCTGTCAACATTGTGATCGTAAATAGGTACCACAAAGAAGAAAAAATAAGTATAAAATAGGGCTCTAAATTAGCTGCAGGTACAAGGAAATATGTAAGAGCATAAAGAACCACACAGCCTCAATGAACGGTCAATGAGTTCTACAAAGTTACAGGAGGTCTCCAGAGGGGACAATTATCATGGCCTGCTGGGGATGAATTGTCAACCAGTGGTTCTCGGGCACTTGGATTTCAGTTTCAAAAGATTTGAGGGACTGGCATGGAGTTGTTATTTTATTAAGAAAAGTTAAAACAATAATACTGCTATTTAAAATCACTATATTTTATTTCCATAAAGAAAATTCTTTTTTTTTTTTTTGGAGATGGAGTCTTGCATTGTTGCACAGGCTGGATTGCAATGGCACGATCTTGGCTCACTGCAACTTCTGTTTCCCGGGGTCACGAGACTCTCCAGCCTCAGCCTCCCAGGTAGCTGGGATTACAATCGCACACCACCATGCCTGGCTAATTTTTTGTATATATTTTTTTTTTTTAGTAGAGACAGGGTTTCACTACATTGACCAGGCTGGTCTTAAACTCCTGACTTCATCATCCCTTAGCCTCCCAAAGTGCTGGGATTACAGGCATAAGCCACCATACCCAGCCCCCAAAAATTAAATTCTAACACTAAAAATTCAAGAGAATATTATCTGAGAATAAAAGTATCAGACAAATTGAGCTTAGTGACTAGCTCACAACGTTATCATTTTTTCTTTTATTCTGGGGAAAATTCTTTTATAAAAATAGGATTTGGGAGCCTTGGGTTAAGTGCTTAGTGTGTACCAAAGTACAGAAGTGATAGAAGACAGTATTCCTGGCCATAGGAACTTACAGTCTAGAGGAGGAAGCAGTAAATATTGATGTGATAAAGTAATTAGGTAGTGAAAAGTATTAACGATGCAATAGATAAAATACAAAGTAATTAGAGTCATCAGAGAGCCCAGTGGTCTAGGTCTGGAATGGGGTGTGAATTCTCTAGAGAGGAGGAAGGAAGGGACATTTAAGGAGGGGCGATGCACAGTCCATGGTAGTCTAGAAAGAATAAAACTAATGAATGGGGTGGACCATCAGGAGACTAGACAGATTGCAGGGATGGTTTTATGGGTGGAATATTGGGGGAATTCTCCTAAATGCACTCGTCAGTAAAATCAATTGGAGTTAAGTACACATAAAAAGACAAGGAAATTCACATCGTTTTTATTTTTTATAGCTCTGTCAATAAAAGGAGACAAATAACAGTCTAGATAATAATACAAGGAAAATTAAATATAAACACTCATGCCTGTCCCTAATCATCTTAAAAGATAATTTGAGTAGCAGTAAATTAAAAAAGAAGAAATATACACATTCTTAAGGGAGAAAAATTTATAACTGAATGTACTCTTTATATCTAAGTTTTTTTACTAAGTCCCACAGACATTTATTAGCAACGATTGCTTTCATCCTATGTATTATGTCTTCCTTCCCTTTTTAAATGACTGAATTATTTTCTCTTCCTGGCTTTTTCTACCATATCACACAATTTAAAATATTTTAATATTAGCCCACTGATTTGGCAGTTGAGATTCCCCCAAAATTTAAGAAAAAAAGTAATTTCTTGAAAAATATGAAAAAAAAGAAAAAGAAAAATGTGGTGTAAGATCATTTCTTCTAGATTTTAACAAAAAGAGATTAAAACCATAGTTCTTTGAAGAAAAGGAAGACACAGCCAGATATTCTCCCAAATCAAAAGAGTCTTGCTCCGATAGCCCAAATGTCACTGAGCTACATAATGCACGATGCCTTAAACGACTTGGTCCATTAAATTCAGAAAAAATTTAGCTGAGAAATACAGTGTGCACATTCAATAATTGTTGTCCTAAGTGATCACATCCTTTCTGGATCTCCTATATGTAGTTAGTTGATTATAAACACTTTGAAACATCCTCCAGTTTTCCCCTAACTGGCCTTGGGAATGAAGATCTTGTAAGATATTTTAAAAATAACTCTTTCTCTGTTTCCCTGAACACAGGGCTGCCATGTTTCCCAAGCCTATGGGTCTGTTTTAAATTCAAATGGAATCCGAGGATCTTGACAGAAAGGACCCCAGAGAGGACTTGTCCAATTGACAACAGAGAATCCAATAAGTCTTTTCATCTTAAGCCATGAGATGTTATATTGGGAGAAAAAGAGGAAAGCAGGAGCGGAGGGAATGCTAATAACTTGAGCAGGTTTGGGGTGGAAAAGTCTTTTTTCTGTTCCTCGCCATTCATATATGCTCAAATACACCACAAAAACTTTTCAATTAGTAAGTGTCCTAGCACAAACAGGAAGAGAAGATCTAGCTTCACAATGCGACCTGCCTTTTTATTGGATTTGGAGGTTTGACAGGTTTATTCCATAATAAATATATTTTTGTTTTGTTTTATTCTTAAGGAAAAACAATTTGCATTCAACTTTGACTTTTATGACTTATGGTTATTTATTTAAAGACTAGGTATGGGGTTGGATCTAGATATTTTTAACTTCATCTTCACACCAGACTTAAAGTGACCATTTTCTACATTTCTACAAGAACCTCTGTTCCTCTTACATATGCCAGAGGGTGAAGATTTTATGTTTCTAAGATGTATGTAACTTCGTACTTGAATAATTCCCTGGTACATAGACTGTATATTCAGTTGAGAAACTGTGTTATAAAGGTTAGAAGAGGTAACAATGGTGGGGAAAAACTGCCTAGCAAGAATCTATTTAACATGTTTCTTGTTACTATTCCCAATGACTGCTAGTATGGTTTAATCAGATCTTCCTGACAAAATTCATTACAGAAAATCCTGCATTAGTGAAGAAAAAATAAACGCAGCTCGTTTATAACCTATTATTTTGTTTTTAAGGAAACAGAATAATTTTTCTTTCTTTCATTCTTTCCCTTTATCTAGAAGACTAATGTTACAAGCAGTAAAAGAAGAGCAGATGAAAGCTGGTAGACAACAAATAAACAAAGTTCACCAATCTACCTGTCTTTTATTAGCACCATTCTCTGCTTATGGAGAAACAAGTGCAAATTGAAAGAGCTTATTGGGGCCAGGTGCAGTGGCTCACGCCTATAATCCCAACACTTTGGGAGGCCAAGTCAGGCAGATCACTTGGGGTCAGAAGTTTGAGACCAGCCTGGCCAACATGGTGAAATCCCATTGAAAATACAAAAATTAGATGGGCATGGTGGCGCACATCCCAGCTACTAAGGAGGCTGAGACATGAGAATTGCTTGAACCTGGGAGGCGGAGGTTGCAGTAGCCAAGATTGCACCACTGCACTCCAACCTGGGCAACAAAGTGAGACTCAGTCTCAAAAAAATTAAAAATAAAAATAAATAAAGCTTATTGGGAGGGAGTAGAAGATGGCCTAAAATCTCTCCTATCCTTTCTCTCCAATTCCATTGCTGCTGTTGCAAATTCAGGCCCTATTTTTTTTTCTCCCCAATATTAACAATCACTTCTAACTCAAGAGATCTCTTTGGCCCACGCTTGTAAGGAATCCACTCTCCACCCAGTGTCTGGAGAGAGCATCCTCACACACAGATTTAATCATGTTTCTCTCATGCGTGAAAATCTTCAGTGGTGTCCCATTACCTCTGAAATAATGAGCACATGTATAATAGAACATCCCAGGACCCCCATTAGCAGGCATCTATTTAGATCACCACGCTGTTATACTCCCCTTCCTGGCATAGCCCACCTTCACCCAACGTCCCAGCTGCCTGGGTAGAACCATCTGCAGCTCCTCAGAATGGGAACCACCCAGGCAGTTTCCCAGCTGAGGATTAATTCACACAACTGCCATGAACTGAAGTGTTGCCATCTCTATGTCTACTCACCTGGAGAACACCTGGATATCACAGGGCTCTTGATTGACCACCGGAAAATGTTGCCCTATTGATCTAAATCTGCATGCATGCACGTGCACGTGCACGCACACACAACATACACACATTAAATATTCGTGTATATATCTACATATGAATATATTCATATATGTGTATATGTGCACACAAACTTCGGTGACAAATTATTATCTACCAGATTTTGGCAAAAATAAACAATCATTTCAGAAAAAAATCATGAGAAAATGTGCCCTCCCCTTAGTAGGTTGAATTGTGAAATAAGGTACTGAAACTGAGACTACACCATGCATGAAGCCCATTGTTTGTGAATCAGGAGAGGGCCACTGGTCTACCTCAGCTGTGGAATAACCTCTATGCCAGAGGGCAGAGTCTGTGAGCCACAGAGCTTCTCCTTGCGTTCTCAGGCACAGTTGCCAGGTCACACACAGAACATAGCTGGAGGCAGGGGCCCCATCAACTGGACTACATTTGCCCCACTGGCTTGAGTTTTATGTATCCAGTTTATTTGAACTCTGAGAGTAATTAACCTTATTAGCAAGCTACTTCCTATGTTAAACAGGACTTCCATTGGCCCAAACTTATCTCTCTAAAGTTGCAAGGAAAATTGGTTCCCTTGTAATAACATTACAGAATTAGATGAACAAATTTGTGCTCACCATATTCATGTATGTTCCTTGTTGGTTTTAGACTTTGATCATAGCTCCTTGAAACTCCATGTTGAAGGGGTAAAGCCCTGATGGTTTCATGTATCCTCTTCCGGCATGCCTGGCCAGCTCCTATTCCCTTGAGCATTCTGGTTCCCTCTATGGTACCTTTCTGTCTTCAGCTTCCCTGGGCTTTAAGGCTGTTATCTTCCCTTGAATTTCAGTGGCCGAAACTGCACAAAATCTCCCGGGTGTGGCGAAACTCTGCTGTATTAGTCAGTGTTCTCTAGAGGGATAGAACTAATAGGATAGATGTATATATAAAAGGGAGTTTATTAAGGAGTATTAACTCACGCCATTGCAAGGGGAGGTCTCACAATAGGCTGTTTGCAAGCTGAGGAGCAAGGAAGCCAGTCTTAGTCTCAAGGCTGAAGAACTTGGAGTTTGATGTTTAAGGGCAGGAAGAATCCAGCACAGAAGAAAGACGTAGGCTCAGAGGTTAAACCATTCTAATCTTTCCATGTTCTTCTGCCTGCTTTTATTCTGACTGTGCTGATTAGATGGTGCCCACCCAAATTGAGGGTGGACCTGTCTTTCCCAGACAACTGACTCAAATGTTACTTAATCTCCTTTGACAACACACTCACAGACACACTCAGTAAAACTACTTTGCACTCTTCAATCCAATCAAGTTGACATTCAATATTAACCATCACACCTACTTTTTTACCAAGGGCAAGGCCAAGGTTTATTTTGGGTTACCAGCCTTCCTGATTATTCACATGGTGCATTTCTTTAGCATTTTAGGAAAAGAGTTTGTATGGTCCATTTTAATTCAGTTCAACACAAGAAATATTAATTGAGCAATGATCATGAGTTTAATACTCTCATAACTATATTTAAACAATGGTGAAATCTATCATTTTATAAGGTTGCAGAGACAGGGGAATAGAATGTCACAGTAGCTTGGGCAGAATTTAGGAAATCAGCAATTCTGATAGTTTCAAAACTTTCTATATTCAGGAAACATTTTCTTCTAATACAAGCTCATTAGAGGGCTCATAATATAAAAGTGGAGCTGTTCTAGTAGAAGTAGCTATTCCAGAGACAAGAATAATTCCCAAGAGCCTTCACCACTGCACTGACAGATGTATTCACAGAACATCGAGTTTCAGAACCTTGGCTCAGGCTTCAGTATTTAATTTAGAAAAGCAACTGAGGTTAGATGAGGTGGAAGACCAAGGTTGTCTGACTCCTGGTCCAGTACAGTTTCCGCTCTATTGCTTATACTTTCCTCTTGTTGAAATTCACCTGTGACTTTTTTTCACCCATCTCTTGCAGTGACATTTTTCTCGATTGACTTACTAAGTTTATCATTTCACTATGCCTGTATTTATTTACTATTCCTTCCTTTTTCCCTCCCTCTCTTTCCTTTCCTCCTCCCTCCCTCCTTTTCCTTCCTCCTTTTCCTTCCTCTCTCCTTCCTCCCTTCCTTCCCTTCCCTCCCTTCCTTCCTCCCTTCCTCTCCTTCCCTCCCTCCCTCTCTCCCTCCTTCCCTCCTTCCCTCCCTCCCTCCCTTCCTTCTTTCTTTCCTTCCTTCCTTCCTAACTTCCTAACTTCCTTCCTTCCTTCCCTGTATATGTGTGTACAAGGAACAAGTTCCTCACACCATCCTGTATTTAACTTTCCAAGACCTTAAGTTGACAGAAGCCTGACCTCACAGGCTTCTAACTTATGCTTCTACTCAATCAGATGAAGCAATCTCTATTTGCACTCTGAGCTAATTTGTCATAAATGTATTCTGAATGCATTTACTTGTTCTAATTCCTTTAACCTAACTCATTTTCCTACATTCCTTTTCCTGGTCAAGGAAGATGACCTGATTAGGGTTTCTGTGAAAGCAGCCTTGTGGTCTCTAAAAGTCCCTTTGATATCCTTGTGGGTGCAGGATGATTGGCATTCATAATAGTGCCCATTCAGCTCCTCTGCAGGACATGAGCAGCCTCTGAGGCTGCTACAAAACCCACCGCTGCATGCTTTGAGACTTGCCAGGAACAGCGCCATGCCAGCATACCTGCAACAACAAGAGCACGATCCTGATGGATGAGGATATATGTAACAGCGGACAGGACCATAATAACACCACTATGATGACCCTAGATTATCTCTTGCAAAGCAATAGCACATGGCCTTAGTTATAAATGGAATATGACGCACATGAATGACAATCAAAGGAAGAACTTGGGGCACTTTAAGAATTGTCAACTTCTTAATGCTGAAAGTTAATAAAGAGACTAGACACCAGATCAGAGGTATGAAAATGAATTCTCACCCCATCCTCCTGATGCTTTGTTATTGGACCTGGTGATCTTCCGAGGAGTGAAGTATATAGGAGGAGGTTGAAGGACCATTAGTAGAATATTCTGTAGCATTAGAGGATCCCAAGACTGATGCTGCCCTTTTAAAGAGAGCCTGCTTAGCTTGGCCAGACATCAGAAACACATCTTTTCCTCACAGCTTTGCATCATCACAAATGATCATTCTGTAAATGCTGGTCTGTGAGGGTTACTTCACCATACTCTAGGGTCAAATGAGGGGATGGCAGAGAGAAGAAAAAGAGACTGAAAATTGCTCTAATTTCCTAATCCAATGCATTGTGACTACTAAACCTAATAGAAAGCTTTTCACTGGAAGGCCCACCAAGATGTCACCTGTCTTTCTAAAGTGCACATTAACTATAGTAATACCATAACTATCAACACACACATTTAGAAGAGACTCGTTGCATATTCTGCAACTTCTATGTTCCTTGAACAAAAATGTTGCCATGGAAACCTCTACCATAAGGCAGGTGTAGTTCTGCAAGGGACTATGGGCTGTGAAATCAGGTTCCCATGGCAACATTTTTGTTCAAAGCCTGAAGAATCTTAAATACATGTGCCAATACATATTCGTACCCAGCAGGAAACACAGGTGGGATTAATAAAGTCCAATATTTGCTCAACTAAAAGTTATAATCATGGTAATAGTAAATGAATTAAAATCAGTTCCTACGGATAGCTTATATAAACAGAGTTTGGAGTTGTAACACGACTTTCACATGAATAAGTAAATCTATGTGAAGCACTAGTAGATGACTTTCTTTCATTAAATTCATAAGGCAGAGAAATCTTCACAAAAATTATGGGATTTTAAAATTTTGAAATATAACTTCAGCTCATAATTCACTGATGAGATTAAATCACTCAAGCTTACCAAAGGAAATTAAGATCACACTACCCACCTGTAATAGAACCAGTTATTATGGTGGCCGAACAGTGAAAGAAAAAATGCCAGGTTGATTCATCTATGTTATATGAGCTCATGCTAATAAAATGTGCCCCCTGGAATATTTATGATAATTGCCATTTCTGTAGCCTCAACACATCCATATAAATATGCCAAGAACCAAATTAAGAAAAGCTTTTCCCTTTATCTTTTACAAATAATCCAGAAAATAATAATCATTCATTATAATAATATATTTTAGAAAATATATTAGAAAGTGTGTAAAGAAGATACACTACAAAATGCAAAGATATGACCACATGGGGCTAATTTGTTGTTGTTGTTGTTTGGTTTGTTTGTTTTGAGATGGACTCTCTCCATCCCCCAGGCTGGAGTGCAGTGGTGCAATCTTGGTTCACCGCAACATCTACCTCCCAGGTTCAAGCAATTCTCCTGCCTCAGCCTCCCTAGTACCTGGGATTATAGGTACACCACCACAGCTGGTTAATTTTTTGTGTTTTTAATAGAGACAGGGTTTCACCATGTTGGCCAGGCTGGTCTCAAACTCCTGTGACCTCAAGTGATCCACCCACCTCGGCCTCCCAAAGTGCTGGGATTACAGGCATGAGCCACTGTGCCTGGCCCTGAGTAAGTTTTTGAAAAGAGAGCTTTCTTATTCATTGCCATTTTACATCTACTAGTCCCATAAAATTTCAAAACAAAACTAATAAACACTACAGTGCGCAATCTATGAGATCAGAGACTGTGCTCACTGCTGCTTTGCATGATGCCCGGATCACTCTACGCACTCAATAAATATCCACTGAATGAATGAATGAATGAATGAGTGAGGGAAGCACATTAGTAATTTAAGTAACAAATAATCTTAGGTTACTAAAGGTGTCTTTCACAAAATTATTGTATATAAGTAAACTTAGGTGACTTAAGTGAACTTTCTCCATTAAATTTTAAATTTTCATTTTAAATTCTGAAACACATTATCATCCTTTTTGATTGTTTTGTAATTAGTATTGATTCCCAAAACTGTGGCAATTTTTCCTCTTTTTTTTTCCCCTGCCATTTAATCAAGTGGTTAATGATGCGCAATCAAACATTTAAATGCACTGGAACTGCTAAGCACATAAAGGAACCCTGAGGACCCTTTTATAAAGCAAAAAATCCACTTTTTAAAATGCAATTAACCAATTCCTAGTTTACTTGTTTTGTTATTTTCCCTCCATTAGGTTTTTCAGAGTGGCGTGCCTGTAAACATTTGCTGATTAAACTCATCCTTTAAACCATTTAAGCCAAACTTGACAGAATTTATCATAGTTCCCCTAAGATGCTAAAAATTTAGTCTTTAAAAGAACATGACCACAGTTATCAAATTTATGTCCACAATTCCATGCATTAGAATTAGGTTCTTAAGAGAGATCAGTTTATCACAACTTTCCAAAGCAATATGTAAGCGGCAGCTTAAAGATAGAATTTAAAAGCAGGCAGACTACTCCGAGGTGCTAAAGACTTCAAGGCACCCAGTGTTGAAGATGGCCAGGCTCTGAGCACGGAGGAAACCCATTTGGCTCAGAGGATGGTCTGCATTCCCTTCCAAGGGTCTCTGCTTCGCTGAGAGGCCTTGGGTAAGTCAAGAGTCCTTTCTGAGCCTAAACTCTTTCATAATTTCAAATGGAAATAGTAACTGTCAATGCAGACAGGTTTTATGAGAATCAAATGAGATGAGATGCATAAAAGTATACCCTGGAATTCTATTTACCTCTAAAAATATAGATGTAAGTTAATGTTGCTGGCATTACTGTTTTATTAAACGTTCCTAAAAATTATGTAAGCTATGAAACAATCACATGCTCAT
>NW_016107656.1:2037533-2136570 GCF_001604975.1 Cebus imitator
AGCCTCACGTTCAGGTCTTGTAGTGCCTATTTTTTTTTTTTTTTGGTACCTTTTAAATTAAATTAATTTTACTTTAAGTTTCGGAATACATGTACAGAACGTGCAGGTTTGTTACATAGGTATATGTGTGCCATGGTGGTTTGCTGTAATTATTTTCTGAAAGGTAGGTATCCAGGCACGAGACTGCAGGATCTGTTCCTGGTATTTAAACCCTAAAGAGTTGCAATTATATTTTGAGATTTTGTGTGTGTGTGTTTTTTTTAATGCTACTGAAGTTAAAATGCAGTATTGCCAAAGAGTTAAAGCAATCCCAGGAGTTCTTAATTTCAGGAATCTCTTAAGTCCTGGGAGAAGTTGGTTGGGGATGATATAGAACCCATAGAGTAGTTAGGAAGACGGAAGGTCTCCCAAAGCTTACTATAGGTAAAAATACTCACAGCATTTTTTAGAATCCTGTCAAGGAAATATGAACTTGTTAAAGAAATCCAACTTTATTATTTCCATCAAATCAAAGGAAAAAATAGCAAAATATAAAGAAGCACACAAGGAAATAAGCAAACTTGTATTTAAAGAATATTTTAGGCTGGACACAGTGGCTCATGCCTGTAATCCACACACTTTAGGAGGCCAAGGCAAGTGGGTCACTTGAGATCAGGAGTTCGAGATCAGCCTGGGCAACATGGTGAAACCCCATCTCTACCAAAAATATATAAAAAATGAGCTGGGTGTGGTTGCATGCTCCTACAATCCAAGCTACTAGAGAGGCTGAGGCAGGAGAATTGCTTGAACCCGGGAGGCGGAGGTTGCAGCAAGCTAAGATCGTGCCACTGCACTCCAGCCTGGGTGACAGAGCAAGACTCTGTCTCAAAAAATAAATAAATAAAATAAAATAAAGAATATTCTAAATCGGCCCACATTAACGGTTTTGCATTTAGTCACTCACTTGGAGTACATTTGCTGCAGTGTTTCTTAAACCTTGGGGCACAAAGGATGAGAGGCATAATTGCTAGTTTTGCAAATCCTAGAAAAATTTAAAATTCTGGGACATCACCCAAATGACTTCTTATAACCAAAAGTTAATACATAAATAAAATAAAATAAAGAAAAAATTTAATACATAAAAATTTAATACATAAATAAAATAAAACAAAGTTTTCACAGAAAAAGCTTATGAAAGTGTTGAAGTCTGACAAGATGGCATAGCCTTGAGAAATTCAGAACACCTGGCAATGGTCATAAGTACCATATTTATGTTGTGACTTGGATAGACCAACTTTATATACTTCATTTATAGCAGGTGTAGAAGTAAACATGCAATGGAAAATTTTTCACATATGGTAATTTTTAATAAATATTATATTTTGAGGTGATTATTAAATTAGTGTATAAAAACAAATGGAGATTTAAATTCACATTCACTGTTAAAGGAATAATAACCAAGACAATGATGATGGTTCAAAAAATTGTGAATAATAATTGTCAAATAATAATAATACTTAAATACAAAAAATTGTAAGACTCAGGCAAGTGGAAACAGGTCATTAAACACTGTAAGAATTACACCAATTTTGACAAAACATCACCTGTCATGTACAATAATGTTTTTAGTGCCAACCAGATTGATCTTATAAATTGGTATGCACTTAAAACGCAAACTCTCAAAATATATTTGCAACTCTTTAGGGTTTAAATACCAGGAACAGATCCTGCAGTCTCGTGCCTGGATACCTACGTTTCAGAAAATAATTACAGCAAACCACCGTGGCACACATATACCTATGTAACAAACCTGCACGTTCTGTACATGTATTCCGAAACCTAAAGTAAAATAAAATAAAATAAATTTAAAAGGTACCAAAAAAAAAAAAAAAGAATATAATTAGGCCCTACAAGAACTGAACGTGAGGCTATGGATAAACAAATGTACGCTAACTGCTAAATGCTATTTTCTCTCTGTCTCTTTTTTTTTTTTTTTTTAACCATGAGCATGTGATTATTTCATAGCTTACGTATTTTTAGGAACTTTTAATAAAACAGTCACTCTAGTCTTACTGTATAAGAGCTTTGTATATAGGAGTTCATACCTAGTTAGTTTAAGGTTGTAGACATGGTGCAAATCAATAATATTAGATAATGCTTTTTTTTTAATACTTAAAGTTCTGGCGTACCTGTGCAGATCTTACAGGACTGTTACATAGGTATACACATGCTATGATGGTTTGCTGCCTCCATCTCCATGTCATCTACATTAGGTATTTCTCCTAATGTTATCCCTCCCCAACCTCCCCACCCTCTGCTATCACTCCTCTAGCCCCCAACCCCCAACAGACCCCATTGTGTGATGTTCCCCTCCCTGTGTCCATTTTTGAGTTAACAGTAAAGACGCTCAATTTTTTTTCTATCTTTAAAACATGTGTTTCTATTACTTCATTCTGAAAAAATATCTAGACATTGCACTAGGCCCTAGGGAGATAAAGATGTAAAATATCTGAAAAGATCATCCTCTGGAGGAGCATGTGGTCTGGGGCTGGAAATGGAAACATACTTGTAAAATATGCTGTGGCATCAAACAGTCAGGGTCTCACAGAGGCTTTTTCAGTTTTGCAGCAACCAAATGAACAAAAGTTAAAGCCATTTTTAAAGCCACTAACAAGTATACTGCAGGGTAACTTGCCCAATCCTCTTCTGTTTTACTAGAAAACTAAAGTGAAAATAGCAATCTGTCTGCTGTAGAACACACCAGAGCATAATCTCAAACTGATTACAGACTTGTAGAATTGTATCAGCATCGATTTATAAGGCAGAACCCCGCAGCATGTCAGTGTGGTGCCGCTTCTTAAAAGTAGCGCTCGGCTCTCATATTTGATTCTGGGGGCAAAACTGTGAGAACTTTTGTTTGCTGCCTTTGTGACAATCAGATTGCTGCTTGGAAACTTCAGAGGTTTCTCTGCAGAACCATGTGGAGGGGGACTTGCAGGACACCGGGTTCTTTACTGAGCTAAAACACTGTTAAGGGTATATCATCTAATGACTGCCTACATTGCAAAATGGTATTTCCAGTCTTACAAAGATATCTACTCAAAACAAAAAGTAACCTTATATCATATCCATGGAAGAAGACTATGTGTTAATTTTTGCATTACAAGAAAATTATAGAATATAAATGTTTTTAGATCAAAATATGTCAAGCTTCCCAGAGTAGACTGTTACGATTAAGTCATATGATATTGCATCTGTTGCTTAAGAGACATTTGGTTCATTTGTTATTCATTCATTCTTTCATAAAAATGCATGTTTACTGAGTCCCTACTGTGTGTCTGGCACTGCAGTTAGACGCACAACTCGGAAAAATGCATTAAATGAATAACTAGAGCTTTAATAAAATTTAACACATTAAGACAAAGAAGAGTCCTAACTCCAAATGAGATACTTTTTTAGTTACAGAAATCTCTAGCTGTTTCCTAAGCAAATCACTTAAAAGATGCCCATGCGTCTCCAGATTTTAGTTGGACAAAAGTAATAATTGAGGTGGCCACGGCGTGAGCCCATTATGAAGCTTCACAATTTCAGCTCCGACATTCAGGAGACGTTTCTTTCCTTTGACCTTTTCACGGGGCTAAGTGATAGGACTCCTGGGCAGAGAGCACAGGTCAGACATCTCTAAGGCTGCACAAATACCATTCAAGAGCAAACACTCTGTTGCCCAACTTGATTACATGGAAATTGGTTTTGCACAATAGAAGCCCTTTTGTTCAGACTACTATGGTCTCCCACGGTGTAACTTTCTTTACCGAGTTAATAGAGTAGGGATGGATTTTGAATTTCACACACATACACAAAAGCCTCATTACCATTTGCATTTGTGCATGGCTAACAAAAATTAGCAGGAGCTGCCTCAAATCATTAAGACTGAAAAATGAAATCGAACCGAGGTGAGAAAAGCCTGTTTTCTTAAAGCCCATTTAGTATGGATTAAAGTTAATTATAATGGGATATTCCAACCTGTAAAGAATAATTGGGCTTTCGTTTTCAGATGTTCAGAAAAGTAGATATCATCATTTAATTTGAAAGTTCTTTTTTACTGTTTGGATATCAGGGTGCTGGTTTGTCAAATATTCACCTCTAAAACCTAAGTCTGAACTTAAAGTCTTGATTCTAACTTGAAATGAATCAGGAATATGTTTAAAGCAGGTGAATAAGAAATAATGGAGATAAAGGAAGGGATACAGAAAAACTCCAGGAGTACCTACTTTCTCCAACTGAAAGTATAAAATCAAAGATATTCTTATCCACTCTCAGAAGGCCCAGAGGCCACCTTAATCCCCCACACCTGACCTCCCATAGACTTTGGAAATGCTAGTGCGACACCTTGTCTCTTCTGTCCTCTCCATTCAAACCCCATGTTTCTGACCCACTCAGCCTCGTGGTTCCCCTCTCTCTCCTCCTCATGTGCCAAGATGCATGGCATTGCCACCATGACTGCGGGAATTATCGGTACCTGCTGACATCCTACCTCTCCCTAGCTGTCTCTGTTTCTCAGGCTCTCTCTTTACCCACATTCTTCTCAACTCTAGCACTTTTTATTGTCATCTCCTTGAGCTCCAATCCCTGCCTCAAATCTCAGGTTTGGACCTAATGGGTACAGATCTGGGAAGCCCCTCTGCAAGGGCCAGGGCTGAGCCACTTGGAGACATATTCCAGTCCCCATGTGGGGAAGGCTGGGACTGGAATTTGTCTTTTTCTACTGCTAGGAGGCTTCTCCACACACAAGTCATTGTCCTATGTTAAAACTCACTTGGAATTTGCAAACTCTTTCTCTTTTACTCTATTTCTATGATTTTGTCTATATTTCTTGCAGTGAGTAGCAAGAAAAGAATGCAATAAGGAGCCAGCTAAAATTGAATTAATCTGATATTTTTTGTGTTTTTTAACTTTTATTTTAGGTTTGTGGGTACATGTGCAGCTTTGCTACATAGGTAAATTTGTGTCACAACCTAGTACCCAACAGTGTTTTTTTCTGTTCCTCTCTCTCCTTTCACCATCCACCCTCAAGTAGACCCCAGTGTGTGTTATTCCCCTCTTTGTGTCCATGTGTTCTCATCATTTAGCTCGTACTTATAAGTGAGAACATGCAGTATTTAGTTTTCTTTTCCTGTGTTAGTTTGCTAAGGATGATGGCCTCCAGCTCCATCCATGTCCCTGAGAAGGAAATGATCTCATTCTTTTTTAAGACTACATAGTATCCCATGGTGTTTATGTACCACATTTTCTTTATCCAGTCTACCACTGATTAGCATTTAGGTTGATTTCACGTCTCTATTATTGTGAATTGTGCTGTGATGAACATATAAACACATGTGTCTTTATGGTAGAACAATTTATATTTTGGGGGGTATATGCCTAGTAATGAGATTGCTGGGTTGAATAGTACTTCTGTTATTAGCTCTTCAAAGAATTACCATACTACTTTCCACAGTTAAATGTAATGGTTGAATCTGACAATTAAATGTATCATGGCATAAAATTAACAATGTAGGACTTAAGGGTTGGTCACAAGGGGTAACTGCAACTTGATGGTGTCACAGTCCTTATTGTGCCTTCTGGATTATAACTATTTCCTAATTTCACCAGTGATGAGACAACTTGCTGTCTCTTTCCAGACCAGAGACAGGTCCAGGCCATTGGTGACCCGTTCTGGATATTGAATGGATACACATGTTTAGCACAAAACTCACCTATTAGTCATTTTCCTAGATGCTGGAAGGAGTGTTGGATGATTACAGAAACGATGCATGTGGGCATTTGCCAGGTTAACACACTGGCATTTGTGTTAGTTCACTCCCAAAACTCTTCCTGTGAGGTGTGTGGTGGGGCCTTCCAGCCCTGTGCTCTAAGATTGTGTTTTCTATTATTTAAGTAATAAGTAATATATAGTAACTGCATATATTTATATTTAAAGTATACAATCTTCTAAGTTTTGACACATGTATGCACGTGCAAAACCATCACCACAATCAAGACAGTGAGCATACGCATCATTCCTGAAAGTTTCCTTATGCCCCTTTGATCAGCACACTAAAATTCTGAGTATCTTTGCAATTGAAGAAACCATCAACTTCATTTTCCAAAAGGGACCACAAACTATAGCATCCGTTTCATTCTACGTGACATGACCATCCACTGGAAGTCCCTATGACTCAGACTCCCGACTGTCCAAGGCTCAAAATGCTTTCGTTTATTCCACTGAAGAAGTGTATGTGTGCATGCATGTGTGTAGATGTGGATGTGTCCACATATGTACATACCTTCACAATACACCTTAATGTGATATGCACTAGAAGTAGTGATTTCTTCCAAAAAAATTAAGCTACCCTTTTAACTAAAGCAAATTTTCAGAAAGACTTCTTTTCACTGAAATGTGTCTTCTTTTCACCATATGGAACTGACCTTTCTGGCACAGTCTAGATACAAGCTTAGAAATTCTATTATTAGAACTCCAACTGGCCATTCGGATGAGTATAATGTACTCATCTGTGTGGGGTTAGAAGGATCCAAACAGGATCCAAACAATTAGCTCCTGTCACTCTTGCTGTGTGAAAATTGAATGATAACACCCACGACAGGGGCACTGGGCTCTGTGAACCAAGAGCATGGACACTGCCACCCATGTAGTTCTTGGCCCCCCCCCCCCATAAAACTCAGGCTCCCATGGAGATTGTAATAATTCAGCCAAACCCTCCACAAACAACTGTTTTCTGTGTTGCATCTTTTTTTTTTTTTTTAACAAACCATACAACTGTGGTTTAATAAAGGGAAGCGTCTGTCTTTCCATATTTCTAAGAGTGATATTATTTCCTGCATAAGAGGTAGCATGACCTCAGCTGATAGAAAGGAGTGTTTGTTAAGAAAAAGGACACTGTGATGCATGTCAGCGACTAACTTTATGAAGAAACCTCTTCCTTCACCACATGGCATCAGGAAGAAGCATGGATCAATCAGTACTTGCTGAGATCAGATGTAGTCATTTTCCTTCACAATGAGGAAGTTGTCAGATTTATAAAATAGCTTGCTTGAGCCCGAAATGAACTATTTCTATTACGATATTACTGTATGCATAGCTGGACCATTCACTTTCCCATGAATATGTACTGAATTTCTACTACATGCAAGGTATTGTGAGGTACATAAATATTAATACATCATATGGCCCTCGGGGAATTTACATCATGGCAGAAATGCATATGGCACTCAAGAGAACATTTAAGCCTGATAATGATGAGAAAAGAGAAGCCTGGCAGGAATGGAGCAAAGGCTTTCAGACCCAAGGAAATTCATGATGAACCAGGCAAGGTCTCCATTCTAATTAATAACTTTTTCTTAGTAACCTGCTCAGATACCTTTTATCATACTTGTAAGGTATCTTTGCCTGTTTTTTTCTGCATGTCTTTTACCTGATTTAGACTAGAGGACCTTTGAGGCCATGGATAAACTTATCTTTTATAGCTTGGTATCAGCACATACGAGGCTGTCTTACTGTTGGTGAATGAATGAACAGGGTAGAGATTGCATCATTTTCTGTGCATGAGTTTGAGGCCAGCCTCATCTTAGAAGATGGTCCTCTAGGGATGGCTAATAGTATCCCTGCTGTCCTTTCCTGAAGGAGGACTTTTTAAAATTTACTACCTCCAAAATTTACCCCCTACAGGATAAAAGAATATTTTCTGTTTATAAAATGAATGCAGCTTCATTGTATAGTTTTGCAAACACACAGAAAAATCATCAAAAATAATTCATTATCTTTTTGTAATACTGTGCCCAAAATAAGCACCACTAAGATACTGGCCTATCTGCTTGCCTTTTGTATGTGATAATATTACATAAGTACTCTGTAGATACTTAATATTCTACACTTAAGATATATTCTGCATATGTTTAATATTTAATACCACCTCTAAAGATGTATATTTAACTAATACTCTGATCCAGCAATTTATTTTTCTTTCTATTATACTTTTTATTAGAATAGTCCCATAAACAAGGGAAGCATAGTAAACTTAAATTCTAAAAGGAGCTCATTCTGTTTTAATCCACTATCAAGTATACTCATTTAAAAAATTATTTCAAAATGGAATTCAAGTTAGATTGAATACTCTGTCACAGACTCCATTTGAAGGATAAATCATAAGATACTGACCCAGGATATTTAGCCCCCATCTGACTCCTGGGAGGGGGCCCATTCCACCGAGATGGCAATACTTCCATCTGGTACATTTTCTGTAAATACCAAACACCCACCTCCTGATCCCTAGCAGACACAGATGACTCAGAAGAAATGAGGAAGCTTAGAAATCTCTAAGGGGCTCTGTTGAAAGATGAAGTTATTAAACAAACAAAGAGAGTATTAGAGCATATCAAGTGGCCCCCAGGCCTGTCATGCCTCCAGACCCTTTCTAGAACACTTGTCCTGCTGTGTCTGCCTCAGGAATCACTTCCATAGCAAATGCCTTCCTGACTTTTCATGCTACGTAAGGTAGAACAAAGCACTCCCTCCTTGGTACCCTCTGTCCCTATACTTGCTTTTATGCCATCCCACAGACACCTGGGCACACTGATTGGGTTTCATGCCTTTACCCTCTTCAACAATAGAGTCTCTAAAGAGTTATATTATCACATTTATCTTCCTGTTCTTGTTGTCCAGCATAGCCCCTGGCACACAGCATGCACAATTCATGTTTGTCGAATGACTGGCTGATTGAGCAAAGTTCTAAAGGGGGAACAATATTTGGAAAGAAGGCAGTGAAGAGAGGGGTAGGGAAGATCACACCCTCTGTGTGATCAGAGTCACTGAGCTCCAAGAATGATCTCTTTAACAATCCTTGGCCTGAGGTCTTGCTTTACTGACTTACTTTGAGATCCAGGAACTCCCAAACCATTTTCTTAATGTTCTTCTAAATCAGAAACCGTCCCCAGAGCTGGCCTACTGGGTGGCACTCAGCCTCTCATTGTCCCTTTCAACGCAAAGCCTGGCCTCTGTCCTACAGCCTCTCCTTGGGCATGGTAGCTGTCCTCAGCAGGGGGTCCTTCGCTCAGAACTTCCTCTCTCCAAGATTTCTTCCATTTTCCCTGGAAGACTCAAAATTCAGGGGAAAACATTTAAAACCTCCATTCTTGCCAATTACATTTCCCTCTGGCCTATTCACTGCTAAACATTGATATTTTCAGAGCAAGGTTTAACAGAAAAAAGAGGCTAAAGGAAATTTGCATGGCAAAGGTACACAAATCATTTTAGGCATGCAAATTATTGTTTTTAGAAGAATAAAAGGCTGTAAATATTTTGAGAAGTGGGCCCCTAGTGCCTCTTAAGTATTCTAAACTACACGGTGTGCTTCATAATTATGTAATATATAGAATACCAGCTGCTTTGAATGGTGCTCTGGAGGTTTGGATGGTATCGGAAAGCTCTCCTCCCCTAGTGAGAGCCATAATGAAGGAAGCATACCGTAAAGCCAGATCCAATTGACATTGAGTTGCGGGATTTTAACACACTTTAAAACAGATGTTAAGTCTGTGTGGTGTGGTTGCAGAGGAACATATTTTTTGCCTAAAAAATGTAGAGTCTTACGGAGTTGTATACCTGTAACGTGTATTAATATTTATCACCTCATTAACATCTGTCTAAAAGGAAACATCGCTTGCATTTGAATATGCGTGAATATACTTATATATTTTATATTTAAATATGTATGCCCTTTTCATTCAAATACACACATACTTTTACTTAAAAAACAAAAGGCTGGATACTTATTTTAAAGTGTAACAAAGAACAGAGATATATCTGAGCTTCTGGAGACAAAAACAAAACATACCGTTGCTTTCCATTGGATCCTATGCCTGACACAACTGTAGGCATCTTTCTGAAGTCTCCTATAAGGATAGATGAACTATTTACAGTCTTAAAAATCTCCCTTCCACTTGCATAGACCCTAAAAAATATGAGCCATGTGACTGCTTTAACTACAAAGAAAAACGGCGCAAAGAACAGAGTAGACACAACTTCTCTTTCTAGGAATTCACACATGGCCACCCCCAACAAGGGAATGGTAATTTCACAAAATCATCTTACAAAGAAAAAAAGAGATAAGAAATTAAAAGTCCCATAGCCTTCACAATTAAAATATAGACATGGATCTGCAACCATAAGCTTCCCCTTGGAAATCAGTTCAAAGAGTTTCTTCCGCCATTCCTTTCAGAAGAATAGAAAACTACCTGTCCCCACAGGCTGAAGCAAAAGAAGGCATATTGTTACTTTAAGAAGAAAATATGAGCTTCATTCTTGAGAGTCAATGGAGCGAGTTACTCAGACCTTAATTTGGCTAAGGCTGCCTCAGGACACAGGCATTGGAGTCAGACCCTATTACATTCCAGCTGTGTAACTGAGCAAACATCTGCCGTTTAGCAGGCTATGTGACCTTTCTGAGCCTCAGTTTTCTCATCTGTCAGAGGGCAACAATACTTATCTAAAGATATGCATATTTGTATAGCTCTTGCATTTTAAGACAGAATGAAAACACAGACAAAATCCATAGATAGGTTTTACCACAATTTCCCAACTTGGTAGCCACAAAACACGTTCAGCAATCAACCAGTCTGTGTATCTAGACTTAAAAAACCATTTGTAGTCTCAATTCCTTTTGAGTTTGAGAAGAACAAAGGTACTTTGGAGAAGGCTGAATCTGACAAGTAAACAACTTGCAGGAAGTTAAATTACAGAGAACCCTGAAGTGAGACATCTCCTATGCATCTACCCACATGTATCTCTACCTCTCTCATTTCCTATCGACCAGTCTCGTGGAAAGTCCATGGCCTGGTTTTAATTTAACACAAGCAGAGGAATTTGACAATTTTAAAGTATATTACAAAGGACAGATAAGGAGTGCTTGTCTCTTGATTTAGTGGAGTTACTCTTGAAGTTTTAATCATTATTAGTTTTCAGTGGTTCTGATGCAATAACAATATTGCAAACGGATCTGTGTTCTTCCGTCACCATTATCAGTGGTGTGAAGCCAATCATTTTTACAGGTAATGAGAGGCCAATATTGACAAATGAATTAAAAATAACACTCTTGAGTAGAAATGTTTCATAGTTTAATTTACCAGCATTTTAAACTGTCATTTATATCCACAACATATACTCTCCTAGCTATATCAAATTAGAGCCCTGCATTTCTGCCTGTCTAAAAATAATCTCCCCACAACCTTGTTCCTCATTCAACAAAGAGTTATCTAGTGCCTGCGCTAAGCCTGGCACCTTTCTAGAGCTGCTGTTTCTCTTGAACCCATTATCTGTTCCAGAAACGTGAGCTGCAACCTCATAGGCTGTGTCTCACCTGCAGATTGGCTTTATTTGGCTTGGACAGGGATTTTTTAAATGTGGGCCAAGATTTTTAAATAGACAGATCCCACATTAAAAAAAAAAAAAACTAGATTGCCTACTTCATTTGAAAAATCAAAACTGCTCGCAACATTGGGCTCACATTCCCATATGGCAACACTTAATTATGGCTGAAAGAGTACACGAGCCCTTCCGCTCACCATACCCTTCCTCTATGCACGTACTACACACACAGAGACATACACACTCTCACACAAACACGCATACTCACACACACACTTTTTTAAAAAAACTGGCCCCTGAGACTGAACATTTCTAAAGTGGGCATGTGAATTTGCCGTCCCTGTTCCATATAACCACTGCAGACTTTTCCTTCGATATCCATTTCTTACCACAGTTTTTCCTACCCCATCACAGAACAAAAAAATCTTCTCTCAACAAAAAAATACACTTATTGTCAAGTACCATGCCTAGCCTAACTGGTCCTCCTCAGCCTCTCTGAAATAGCTGAATCCATTCATCGGCGCTGCTTCCTGGAGTCACTCTCTGTCCTGGGCTTCTGAGACTCTCTGTGGTTCTCGACCACCTCCCCTCTGCCCTCCTTCGCCTCTTTGGGCAGGGCTGCTCATTGGCTCATTGATCCACTCCCCTCTCTCCCTGGAAGTGATGTCCTTTATCTTTTCTCCAGTTCCTTCCACCACATCAACCTAAACAGCTTTTGGATTTTTGTCTCTAGCTCAGTTTTCTCTTCGGGAAAGGAGACGTTTGTTGCATACCCCAAATAGTTGGCACCTCTAACTCAAGATGCCAAAGTGAATTCATTAGCCACCCCTGCAGCTTAGATTTGAGTTTTCTAGATCTTCACTATTGCTACACAATCCTTCCAGTGACTCATCTCAGTATCTAAAGTTCATTGTTGATATTTTTTGTCTTGAAACAACTATCTCCTCCATCTCCACTGGATCAGTCAATTCCATCATCACTATGACCCCCTCTACCCCTTCTCTGGCACTCTGATGGCCATCAGCACCATCAGCCCTGCCTGTGTTCTCCAAGGCAATTGTCTCCTGACTGTGTCCTGGAAGCCTCTCTCCTCCATCAAATCCGTCCTGCATATGAACAGCAGACAAATCTCCCTAAAGCACTGCTGCTCTTCTGTTCAAACCATCCATGGGTCCACACTGTCTAATGAAAAGCTTCAAATTCCTCAACCTAAGGGTTGATGATGTGATGTCAGAACTTACCCTTTTACCTTTTCTTCTGCTATACTCTTTTTTTCCGTTAAAAAAAACTCTTAGGATTTTCCTATTTTATGAGCTCTCCTGCACTATACTTTAATTTGTATTATTTCCTTCATTGAGAAAATAGGAACTAGGAAAGGGTTTTCCTGTTTTTTTACCAGATGTTTAAGTGTTGCCAGTCCTTCAAGCTTCAGTTAAAATAATACCTCCATAAACTCTCTGGTACACCCAAGTAAACAAACCTCTTATTCTACTATGACTCTACGGCTATATGATATTAGTCAAGTACTTACTATCTGCTGAACATTGTACTCACCACAACCCCACGGGGGGCGTGTTATTATCCCAGTTTTTGAGAAAACAGGTTTAGATAAGTTAAATGCCTTGCCCAATGCTGCATAGCAAGTAAAACATGGCATCTCAATATTTCTTCTTCTATGGCAGTTAACATGTTTTCACTTGTTTTTTTGTATATTGAATTATATCCTCTGCCAGTTAGATACCGGCTTCTTGAGGTCAGGGAGAATGTCAAGTATGAATACACTATATTATATATACAACACCTAGGGCAGGAAGTGCATGCTAATGATGTTTATTGAGTTTATCAATTAATTCTCTGTGTCACTATTTTCTTTTCTGTAAAATGGGGACAATAATAGCGCATTCCATGTGCCCTTGTTGTTCGAATTACATGAGTAAATCCAGTAGAGTTCTCAGAACAGTGCATGGCCCTGTTGCCAGTGCTACCTAAATGTTAATTATGCTAAGACCTGCCATGTTGATGGCTGCCTATTTGTTCCTCTTAAAAGGTCGAGGATGAAAGTGTCAGCTTTAAGAGGAGAAACACTTCAGCACTATGTTTCATTCCTTTCCTGGCTTTTCTCTGGTCTCTGTTTGCTGCCTCCATTTCCTCCACAGGTAACTCAGAGCTGTCACATTCTCCAGGGGGTACAAGAACCAGTTCACTATTGTGCTGCCTCACTGGGGCAGGGTTAAGCCCACACCACACACCGCCAAGGTGCTTCTGGGTCATGGGCTCCTGAGGGCCAGCTTGGATCAAAAGGACCAAGGTCGTTTCACCAGCTTTTCTGGAAGATACATGACACCCCTCTAATAGGACCAGACTTTATTAGGACCATGGCATCCTCAGAACACTATGCCCTAAGGAAGGAATGATAAAGATATTGACACTAATATCTCTGAAATTCACAGGAATATACCTATGCAATACACATGTATTATGTGATTATAATTAAGAAAAGGGAATTAATAATTATATTAAACATCATCATCCTAATAAAAGGTCTTCTAGAAAAACATAACAATAGCTCTTATTTTAAAATAAATTACATACATATTAATTTCTTCAGATACCAAAAAAAAAATGGTTACGTACATAGAAGCACCAGTTTCATCTTTTCAATCATTCAATTGACATTTACTATGTAAATGCTAGAGTCAGACGTGGCTGGGGACCAGCACTACAAAGACGAAAGAGGAAATGCATCCACTGGTTCTTAATCAGAGTAGGGATATTTTGCCCCCAGGGGACATTTGGCAACGTCTGGAGACATTTTTAGCTATCTTAGGGGCTGGAGTCCAGCAATGCTGCTAAACATTCGACAGTGCACATGACAGCCCTCACAACCGAGAATGATCCAGCTACAAATATCAATGGTGGCAAGGTTAAGAAACTCTGATACGGACCTAGGATGTTGAAAACTTACTCCTGATAATCTGAATCTAAAACTGAGGGTGAAATCAACATCTACAAGGCTATAGGCCAATGGAAGAAATGAAGAACACTGCTCCATATTTAATTTTCTGTTATTCCACCCAATCATTGATAAATTCTCTGAATCTTTTAACTTTATGTTTGCATTAATTGCATTTGTTCTTCAAAAGGATAATCATTTGAAACATTATTTTCCCTGCATTTTTTTTTCTTTTAATTTCCCAAGTGACATCGGCTTTAGAAACCCTGTTTCACAGAGTGCCGATGGCTGAAAGGTACAGCTGTGTGGTATGTTCTCCATACTGTCACTCTGTACGCTCCTCATTAAGCTGGAGAGGAGGTGGGGTCATCACGCCCAGCCTTCAGCAGCTAGAACTCTGTACTCTGTCTTAGAACTGTCTTTCTGAATAAGATATAAATTGCCACATAAAGAAAAAGCACTGAGATTTTTAAACCATGGAAATACCATCTACTGTATAAATGAACACAAAGAAAATAATGTATGTACAAGGGGAAAAAAGACCCTCCTCTTGACAAATGGCAAAATAGATAAGCACAGGTCTCCAGGATGATCAGTGATTCTGGCAATAAATGCCTGTTTTACTATAAGATGTTAAATTCTATTTTTTTCCCATAACTCACTATACATGCAATCCAATCTATTAAATTAAGCCTTAACATCATAAACTTTGCTTCTGTCTGTTTATAAATATACAGCAAAATTATTTGATAGAATTATCATCTTCTTTCAAAAGGACTGCTTAGTATGAGGAAATTGGGCTTCAGTTTAGGCCACAAGCATTCTAAAAGGAAATGGATTATTGTGCCTCGCTGCTCTTGTATGTCTGTAAATCCATACCTCTGCTTTTAAACTGCTGACCCAAGCAGAGCTGCTTCAAATTCAGAGATGAATGGGTTTCATATTCAGCTGATGAAATAACATTAGAAGAACTACGAGGATTCAATATATTATACATTCAATTCATTTTTTTAAACTGGGAAAATAAAATAGCTGAACTTTTGCCTAGAACAAAATGGTAAACAAGACATTTTTCCTAAAACAGACCCAATCCTAAAGATGCAAAGTTAATTCCCATAATTCCTTGGAAATATAATACTCTCTTACTTCTAGTGTCATGACAAGCTAAGACTGAGTCACGTAGAGGTCACAGAAAGTGCTGAACCGGTCTGGGTGCAGCGGCTCACACCTGTAATCCCACCACTTCGGGAAGCCAAGGCAGAAGGAACATTTGTGACCAGAAGTTCCAGAACAGCCTGAGCAACATAGCGAGACTCTGTCTCTACAAAAAAATAACTTTAAAAAATTAGCTCGACATGGCAGTGTGTACCTGTAGTCCTAGCTACTCAGGAGGCTGAAGTGGGAGGATCATCTGATTCCAGAAGCTCAAGGCTGCAGTGAGCTATGATTGCATCACTGCACTCCAGCCTGGGTGACAGACAAGACTTAGTCTCTAAAATATCATAATAAACAAAAATGCAAGACCAAATTTATAGCCACAAGTTGTTCACTGGTTGGCCTTCCATAGGCTGCCTTTCATGGAACTGATCCTCAAAGCCAACAGGTTTCTCCAAAGGATGAGGCCTCTCAAAAGTAATGTCTTTTCTTTCAGAAAACATTCAAGATGGCTGAGGGGAAAATGAGGATCAGATTTTTTATATTTTTCTGCTTACCTGTGTATACATCACTAAAATATGACAAAAATATATTATAATTAGATATTATCTAACAGAAGCCACGTGTCAGGTGTTTGGCTAAGGGCTATATCACTGAAAGTCAATAGATTAAGTTCTACAATCAAATGACATAGAAGCAGCTTGGATAAACATGCCCTTATGCAAACACATGTGTCATTGAGAAAACATAAGTCCTAGATAGAGATGCAAGTAAGACACACAAAAGGTTCTAAATATAGGACGTATAACCACTGTCTAAGCTTGTACCCCTCAACACCTTACCCATAAGGACAGTGGATAATTTAAACCTTAGCTCTACTTTATTAATGACATGTTTAGTGTGGGGAAAATTATCCAATTTTTAATGCAGTATTGTGTGGTGAAAAGAGCAAAGGATTTTTTTGTTTGTTTTTTAGTAAAATGGGGTACTTAACAGCTAAACTCTAAGACAAAGTGCTTCATTTCTCCAACTCTTGTTTTTCTCATTTGAAAGTTCCTCTCTGCATTTATCTGCTTGGGTTGCCCTTAAAAATTACTACAACTGTGTGGCTTAAACAACAGAAATTTATTTCTCACAGTTCTGGAGGCTGTGAAGTCCAAGATCAAATGCTGGCTGATTTGGTTTCTGGTGGGGACTCTTACTCCCCTGTAGATGGCCATCTTCTCACTGTGTCATATTGCGGTGCAGAGAGAGAGCAAGCAAGTGTTCTGGTGTCTCTTACAAGGCCACTAATCCCATTTTGAGAGCCCCACACTCATGACCTCATATAAGACCTCATATAAGCCTAATGACCTCCCAAATACAATCTTCAAATATGATCCTATTGGATTTGAGGGCTTTAGCATATGAATTTTGGGGAATGCAATTCAAGCCATAGCACTTTCAAAGTTTCTGAGAGGATTTCATAGTGTTTTGGCAGGGAAAGATCTCAAAAATTAGCCTGGAGAGGTGTAAAAAACATTAAGAGCAAGAAATGGGAAAGAAAAATTTGGCCAGAAGCCAACAATCAAGAAGGTTCTAGTTCAGTGGAATTAGCAGGCAAATGTTTAGAAATGACGAACCATGTATGTGCTAGAGGTCAGAGCATGCCAGGGAGGATAGTCCCAGCAGGGAGGCAGGAGTTGGTTTCGAAAACCATGGCAGTGAGTCAAAACAGGTACATGGCTCCACCAGCCAGATGTGACTAATGCAACTGACACATCTATTATGTTTTTACTCCAATAGCACCAAAGATAAGGTTTCAGGGAGGTGACTGGAAGTAGCAGCAAATGCATCACAATGTGTGTGTGTGTGTGGGGGGGGTGTTGCATTCATTTTTGAAGTGGATTTCCCTTGGTGTCTCTGTTGATCTAGCTGCACAGATTATTAATCTTGCCAAAGAATGTCTCATTAGCACAAATATATACCGTGGATTCACCCACCAGATGACTGAGTAGGCCTGGAAGACACCATGTGTCAGCCCCATTTCTGTAGCTATCTTTCTTGTGGATAGGGCTCCATGCCAGGCTCTTCCTGTGGCTCTTCTCGGTTTCTCCTCTTGGCTGCTGTCAGGTCTCCAGCACACAAATGGTTTCCTGCTTGCTGTGGTCCCCAGGTGAACATGAGACTGTCTGATGCAGCTGATCATAAGAATGAAACCTAGAGTGAGGGGTGTGTTACCCAACAGCATTGCAAGCTCATTCTTTTCCTTGCAAATTTCAAAACTTTAAGCGGACCTGTCACCATATAGCCCTTGCTTCCTCCCATTGAGGAGGTTGTTCAGTCTCAGGTCAGTGAATTGTGAGTGCCCCTTCAATATTTTTAATTTTGTTCTATTTGCACTGGAACTGGTAAGAAATGTCTAAAGGTTTTTTAGATCTTAGCCAATACTGCTCCTTCGTTTCTGGTGCATTGTAGCTGTTACTCTGTGTTGCTGAGCTTATTAAAAAGAAGACCCTATATTTTCATCTGTGTATTTGTGGCTTCCGGATTGAGTCTTCAGGATCTAACATAGAGCACGACACACAATTCAGTATTCAATAATTGCTTGCTAGCTTGAAACAATACATTGATTTCAAGGTTGTTTTTTCTTTTCTCTCTTTCTTCTTACACGTCATCATTACCGGCCAATTTCCCCTCTACTAGGTCTTTTCGAATCAGTTAATTGTTATCGTTTCAATAAAGGAAGTTGGATTTCAGTTACTACAACATAACATAATGAATAGAGCTGAGTATGTTCTATCTAATTCTACTGAGTAATATCCTGTATGTAAACATAGCTGAGATCAGATGGGGCAGTGGGTGACATAGAAAAAGATACCCACTGTCAATATTTACAATGGAAATGGAAGACTTATGCTGCACATGGGCATTTCCAGGCTGCTGCTATTCATGTCTGATGCATCTGGTCAGTAATTAATATTACCAGAAGCACAAGAAAATTCTTAGTAAATATCACACAAGCAGACAATAAAGATGTCACACTCATATAACTGGGCTAAAACTTATTAAACTACATACAACTGACTCTCCTTTGCAATAAACTCCATTTGAAGGGGATAAAAAGAAAGAGATTGCCATGGGTGTGATTAAACTTCACTAAAGTCTATGTTTTAGTTCCTTTAAGATTGCATTTTATTTAATTTTCTATGTTCACTTATGGAAAGGTGATTTTAACTCACCATAGGTAATTACTGAATACATCTTTTTAATCACAGCTTCTTGTTTGTAATAATTATTTCTTTTTCATTTCACTCTAATCGAATACGGCATTCAAGGTCCAGAATTTTATAGAGACATAACAGTAGTTATTTATATGCTGGGAGTAATCCACTTTTGAACAGCTGGCAAAGCAGCTTAATATCTCAGCCAATCATTTTAAGCTCCAAAATATTCAACATTCTCTAGTGCTGTTAAAGAGCAACCTCGTAATGTTACTCAGCCTAGGAAAAAAGATATTACCCTTCCCTTTTTCCTCTTTTTGATTTTTTTCATTTTTCAGTTGAGCTTTAACCTGTTTTATAACTGTCTGATAAATAAGTTACAATGGCAGGTCAAAATTAGGCAAAGGAGATTCTAAAGCTAAATTATCCGGCAGTAAAACATTCATTTATTAAACAAGCAGTTGTTATGAACCTTTGTCTCTGTACGTTAAGGACTGGGAACAGCAAAGATGAGGAAGACTTTGTTTTGGAGGTGCTCCAGTGAGGGAAGAAAAACACATAAAGATATCTTCAAAATAAAAAAAAAGATAACAAAGATGAGAATGGGCCTACGGCCAACATGTTGTGGCTGAGCAGACCTATGGGTGATACTCCACCTGGAGGAGTCTGGAAAAAGCTTTCCCAAGGAAGTGGCACCTAAGTGGGAACTTGAGCAATGGAGAGTCTGCAAAGCCAGAAGGAGCAGGAGCTTCAGAGGAAGCCATGGGAATCAAAGAACACAGAGGAGATGGCTGTAGATTGAGAGTGGATGCCCAGGGCTGGAGGAGACAACTTTGGGTAGCAAAGGCTGGAGGCAGACCCTACAGAGTGGCACTGTGTGTAGCATGTATATATCTGGACTCTGGAGTCAGACAGCATAGCTTCAAATCCTGATGTTGCTACTTGCTGGTCATGTGTCTTTGGGCAAGCTGCTTCACAGATGGGTCAAATGTCTTGTCCATATGCTGGAGGTGATTACACTCACTGCACAGGGTTGTTACAAAGATTACATGGGATTATAAACATAAAACATGCTGTCTATCACATTTTAAGACTACCTTCATTTTAAGTACAATTATATGCTACAAGACATGGGCATGCAGACAGTAGGAACCACTGAAGGTTTCTAATCAAGTGAGTATTATTATATTAGGATTTTAGAATGATTAAGTCTTCAGCATGAAGGAAGAGAGATGAAAGAACTGACTAGAGGCAGGAACGCTGGGTAGGAGACCAATCTGATATCCAGGTGAGCGATGATATTGGCTGAACAAAGGACAGAGGCAAGGGAATGAATCGCAGACATGTTTTGCAAGTGGAATGATCAGGATATTTTAAATGACTGAATTTTGTGGAAAAAAATATTAAAGATTTGTGTGAGAATCAATGAAGAAACATATACAATCTACATAATTTATATAGTAGCTTACTCAACATGATCAATGTAAACGAAGGCCAAAAGTCTTAGATCTTATAGAGAAAAGAAGTATTTAGTATATGTCCACTTGTCAACATTTACTGATTTTTTAACTGAAATATGATTTATATACAGTGAAATGTACAGATCAGAAGTGCACAGTTTAATGAATTTTAGCAAATGCTACATTTGTGTGATACACAACCAGTCAACATATAGACACCCCCAGAAATTCCTTCATGCCCTTTCCTGGTCAATCATTTGCCCACAAAAGGCAACCATCTGTGTGAAGTCTATAAAAACTGTGTCATTTTGCTCACTGTAGAACTTTCTATCAATGGAGTCTTATGGTCTATACACTTTTATACCTGGTTTCTTTCACTCAGCATATGTTTGAGTATTCTTTGTGTTGCATCTGCTGGTAGTTAATTTATTTTTATCGTTAGAAAGTACTTATACTGCAATTTGTTTATAAATTCTCTGATGGGCTTTTGGCTTGTGTTTAGTTTTAAACTTATGAATAACGGTGCTACAAAGATTCTTGCACAAATCTTCTGTGAACATACGTTCTCCTCTCTTCTTTTCATACCTGGGGGTGGAACGGATGAGTCACAGGTAAAGGCATATTTAACTTTATAAGAAACTGCTATACTAGTTTCCAGTATGGCTGTACCATTTTACACTCCCATGGGCAATTTATGTGAGCTCCAGTTGTTCTCATCCTTGCAAAAATTTGGTGCTATTAGTCTTTTCAATTTTAGCCATTCTAGTGTTTTCACAGTGGTATTCATTTGACTTTTTCTTGCATTTCTTTAATGACCAATATTGAGCACTTTTCTATGCAATTACTGGCCATTTGTATATTTTCCTATTAAGTTTTTATGTAAATATTTTGTCCATTTTTGGAAAAAAATCAGGTATTTTGTCTTTGTACAAGTAAGTTATAGAAGTTATTTATATATTCTAGATACATGTCCCTTGAAAAATATATGTATTGTAAACTTTTTCTCCCAATGTGTGACTTACCTGTTCATTTCTTAATTGTGTCTGCTAATGAACAGGACATTTAATTTTGGTAAAATCCAGTTTATTCATTTTTTTCCTGTAATGTTAGAAATCCTATGCCCTAGGAAATCTCTGCATGTCCTAAGGTCATGAACATAGTCTCTTTTGGTTTCTTCTAGAAGCTTTACAGTTACAGCTTTTATGTTTAGGTTTATGATTTATCTCAAATTAATTTTGTCATACAGTGTGGAATAGGGGTCAAGGTTCTTTTTTTCCCTATGGATATTTAGCTATGCCAACACAATGGATTAAAAGGATTTTCCTTTCTTCATCGGATTTGTTACCTTGCCAAAAATTAATTGACCATATGTATGTGGGTCTAACCGTGTACCCTCCATTCTGTTCTGTTGATTTGTTTACTTTAATGCCAATACGACAGGCTCCTCTCTCTTTGGGCCCCATTTTCCTGTGATACAGTTTGGGAAGTCCAGGTAGCAGCCAGGGTGAACGTGGAGTTTTCCTTCTCTCAAAGACTATAGCCCTGTGCTACCTGTTGCCCAATGTCTGAACACAGTTGTTTCATTCAGAATACCTGGCAACAACCTCCACGCTGGGC
This sequence comes from Cebus imitator, assembly GCF_001604975.1. Lineage (NCBI taxonomy): Eukaryota > Metazoa > Chordata > Mammalia > Primates > Cebidae > Cebus > Cebus imitator. The sequence goes on from NW_016107656.1 coordinate 2,059,317, forward strand.
CCATGTCTAGTCCTCCCAAAGAGCAGCCTGGTGAGAAAAGAAGGCTTTTGGAAAGCCTTCCCTTTCCTTCCCCCTTTTCCACGCCAGGACAATCAGGGTATCCTCCTTGGTAGTTCCCAAGTTGCTTCCTGTGTTTACCTCTGTCATTCTAATCCAGGGCTTTCAATCTCTGTTTTTATTTTCATCTCTACCACTGAACACGAACTCCTTGAAGTATTTGTTTTTGTGTAGCCAGGAACAAGCAGACTAACAGGCACAAGTGGAAAAAAAACTTAACATTTATTTGCCCTGCAATATCTGGTTTGTCAGAATTTTTAATAATGAGGTGATGTGTGAACAATATTAATTCCTGTACTATGTCAAGCTTCAATTGTAGGTGTTTTAGATGTTGTCTAAAGGAACACCATATGTGGAGAACAAGCTTCTTTCTACAAATTACATTAAAACCAGGAATGCTCCCTCAATTTTAATTGATATAATAAAATACATGTGTTCCAATAAAATTTAATATTCAAATGGAATAATAGAAGTCGGTTGTAATTATAAGTATTTTTACATGCCCTTAACAAAATAAATGTTTATTTCAATAAGGTAAAAACTTGGTTAAAATCATTTTCTTTTATTTTATGAAAATGAAGATATTTGTTATAGAAATGTACATATTTTACTTTAGTAATGCAATGTCCCATTAATAGGTTCCAAACATAATTTATGGATTTGATTCATCATGAAAACTGTTATTATTAGTGCTATTTTAAAAACAGTAATCATTCATTAGGATTTTAGAGCTAAACATTAAACCAGTAACAATATTATTTCAAATAATCAGACAAAAATCTTTTTAGATCTCTCTTTAAAAGTAAAAGGATGTGATACATAGTATGTATTCATTCATTTTTTTAATGAGTCCTGTTAACAGGTTTCTGGTATGTAGTACATACTCTTTAATTAAATAGATTATATCCATTATCTAGTGGTCCCTGTCTGTGTAAGGTCTTTGCTTACCAGAAAGGATCTCTAACTATTCATCTTCCCTCTTCATCGCCCTCAATGCTTTCAGTATTAGTATCACCAGGAAAGCCAAATAACAAGTGAACTCTATAATGATCTGTTAAAAGGGTAAGTCTTCATGGCTACAATACCTAGAGACATTGGCAGAAATCTTGTACATCTGTTCCTTACATATTATTCTGTGCTTCAAGGTCGTTCTGTTTTTATGCTTCCTATGCCTTATGCTGCATGATCACATCATATGAACTCAAATAATCAAACATTCAATGGAGAAATCAGTAAAAGTTCTTAATATTCACAACTTTACCATCTTTTAAAGTATATATTTACATAGTCTTAAAGTTATGTTTTTTACAAAAAATGTAATACTTCTAAATCCATTAACTTTAACATTACAAATGTTTAGTGTATCCTAGGGTGAAATTAAATTCATTTATATGGAAGTAAGTCTTTTTATATAATGTGATATTGTGTTTTGTAGTAGACAATTATGTGAGGTTATATCCTGCATAAGGCTTTTTGTAATGAGAAAATGAGTTAACTATAAGAAAAGTAATATTTATTGAATACCTTTGAAGCTCTAAACATATTTAAATCTTACTGCCTCACCAATTTAACTCTCCCAACAATCCTGAGGGTAGGTGTTACAACCATTGTATAGTGTGATATTTATCAAATAAACATAATAGGATTTGAATATCTTAAATATTCAAATTTATTCATTCAAATAAGTGCTATTTATTAAAGAAAATGCCTCAGGAAGACAGACACATTTTTTTTCCACTAGTGTTGCAATTGCTTAGATATCTTGAGGATGAATAGCCTCACATTGGAGGCAAGTTTTTAAGAGTGAATTTGAATCACTGGAGCAGTAAACAATTATTTAGAGTCTGGTATAATTGAAGAAAAGAATCATGACCAGTAAGCTGTCTTATAGGTATCAGCAAACTGACTAAAATTTATATGAAAAGGCAAAGGGATTAGAATGGCCAATACAATACTGAAGAAGTTGAAAAACTCACACGATCCAATTTCAAGATTTACTGTAAAGCTACAGTAACCAGGACAGTGTGGCCTGGTGAAAAAATAAACAATGGAACAGAACTTAGAGGCCAAATGTTGATCCACAGAAATACAGTCAACTGTTTCTTTTTGTAAAAATGTATGTATTCACCATTGTAAAAAAGGGTAATAAAATGGAAACAACCCAAATAGGCACCAATAAATCGATGTTTCCTTACACATTCCACTATTTCTATCCACACAATAAAATAATACCCAGTTGTTTAAAGAATAGATCTAGGAACACTGGCATGAATACTGGGTATATGTGTATTTAAATATATTTGTATACACACTTGTTTTAATTAACTGAAATCTATACTTCCTCGATTTTTATTTAATGTCCTTTTGCTGTTCCAGGATTCCATCCAGTACTACATAATACTTAATCCTCATGTCCCACGAGGCTCCTCTTGGCTGGGACAGTTTCTTAAACTTTCCTTGTTTATGACTTTGACAGTTTTGAGAAATACTAATTAGGCATTTTGTAGAATGTCGCTCAATTGGGATTTATCTGATGTTTTTCTCATGGTTAGACTGGGATTATGGATTTGGGGGGATAAAGTGCCAGAGAAGTAACAGTGACAGGATTTTCACCACATCCTGGCAACCGTACCTGCTGGCAACATGACTCATTGCTGACGATGACCTTGATCGCCTGGCTCAGGTAGTGCTTGTCAGGTTTCTCCCTACAAAGTTACTCTTTTACCCTTTCCCATACTGAACTTTTTGGAAGAAAGTCACTACATACAGTCCACACTTAAAAACTGGGCATATATGTTCTACTTTGAGGATAAATTATCTCCATAAATTATACAAAGTGTTTTGCATGGGAGATGTGTCTATTAGTCTCCTGTTTATCTACTTAATCATTTATTTATGTCAGTATGGACACATAGATGTTTATTTTATAATCTGAATTATAATCCATTACTACTTTATTTTCTTATTCAAATTGTTCCAGTGTTGGCCATTGGGAGCACTTGCAGTTGATTCCTGTGTTCCTTTGACATACCTCATCCTTGTTGATTTTTGTTGTTGTTGATTATGTTTCTTGCATACTTCCTTACTTTCTAGTCCTATAAAACGCTACAGGCTCATCCTATATAGTTTCTGCCCCAGCCATAGAATCATCCATTTCTTCAAGGATCCTTTGTTCCTTTTATTAGAGGATGAAATTAGAAACAAAGATCTGGGCACTAGGTGTGCTTGTGACTAGTGAGGTGCTGTTGCTTCTAGATTCTCTCAGCTGACAAAGCAAGGAAATAGTATATGAATCTGTATATCTACACATATGTATAAATATTTCTATATATACATCCATATGCACCTAATATGCTAAATATTCATTCACAAATGATGTCTGCATTTCTAATCTGTTACCAAACAGATCATTCAAGCTTTCTCCCGTTACTTATTTGTAACCTCCTACTCCAGCAACGAAACATTTGACTTCTGCCATTCACTACTCATTTGCTTGATTGTTCAATTTTAGTATATAATTATAGTTATTTCAGAATTGGCAACCTTTTATCAACCAGAATATTATGCCTATGTACAGTTACTTTTTCATTTAGTGATACAGTCTCTACTCATTTCCAAAGTTACTTATGCTTACAACTTTTTTCCCCGACTTCCTTCAGTAATGTTGTTTCATAAATTTGTAATAAATGTCTTTGTCATTCTGCATTCCATCCTGAGATTCCCCCAATCTCCTTAATAATTTTTAATTTGCTATAGTAAGAGACACTCTTTGTGCTATAAAGTTCTGTAGGTTTTGACAAATACATGTCATATACAGTATTATACAGAACAGTTTTACTGTTCTCATAATTTCCTGTGCTTCATCCATGCAGTTCTATCCCCTCCTTAAATCCTTGACAACCACCACTCTGTTTACTGTCTATAGTTTTGTCTTTTCCCAGAAGTCGTATAATTGGCACTAAAAATTATGCAGCCTTCTCAAGCTGGTTTCTCTCACCTAGTAATAGGCATTTGAGGGCAACTGATCATAATCTGGAAAGACATAATCCCAATCCCAAATATTGAAATCTGGAAAGATCAAAATTCTTGGGAAAAAATTTAAGGATATTTATTTACATTTTTAAAAGGGGATTTATTTGAGAAATACAAAAATACGATGGAGCATTTCACAGGCCACTTTACACAATAAAATAGGCAGCAATAACATATTTTTGCATGTATAAATACTCAGGTATACTAATGATGGTCACATAGGTCTAACAGTTAGGAGTAGACAAGCTGTATTCATAAAGAAATAGACCAAAAAGTGAAAGGTATAAATGTACATCACTATGGTCAGTAACTACATGCACCCAGCTTTATAATTGCAGTCATCTGAAATACCATGACAAACAATCTAAATCTTTGATGAGATCTATCAAAAACCAAGATGGGTCACCACTGCATAGACAGTCACCTAAAGAGCCAAGATCTTTAGAAACTTTACCTTTCACCTATTTATTTATTTTTTTGAGATGGAGTCTCGCTCTGTTGCCTAGGTTGGAGTGCAGCAGTGCAATCTTGGCTCACTGCAACCTCTACCTCCTGGGTTCAAGGGATTCTCCTGGCTCAGTCTCTTGAGTAGCTAGGATTACAGGTACGTACCACCACACCTGGCTAATTTTTGTATTTTTGGTAAAGGCGGGGTGTTACCATGTTGGACAGGCTGGTCTTGAACTCCTGACCTCAAGTGATTCACCTACCTCAGCCTCCCAAAGTGCTGGGATGACAGGCATGAGACACCATACCCAGCCTATCTTTCACCAACGCAGATGTACAGAAAGGACATCTCTTGATTTGTTGAGGAAGTTTGGATGTTTTTATATACACACACAATACTTAACACAAAGTCAGTGTGATAATGTACTTTCATGGAGTCAAATTTTCTTTTTTTTTTTTTTTTGAGACGAAGTCTCACACTGTTGCTAGGATGGAGTGCAGTGGCGTGATCTCAGCTCACTGCAATCTCTGCCTCCTGGGTTTAAGTGATTCTCCTGCTTCAGCCTCCCGAGTAGCTGTGACCACAAGCATGTCCCACCATATCCAGCTCATTTTGTATTTTTAGTAGAGGCAGGGTTTCACCATATTGGCCAGGATGGTCTTGATCTCTTGAACTTGTGATCCTCCACCTCGGCCTCCCAAAGTGATGGGATTACAGGCATGCACCACCATGCCCAGCCCATAGAGTCAAATTTCTGATGTCCAATCTGACATCCAAGGCAGCAGATGAAAAGTTTGCCCCACCTTTCAGAGAAAAGGGAAAGAGACAGGAGAGAGGAGATAGGAGACAGGAGAGAGGACATAGGAGACAGGAGAGAGGAGAGAGAGAGAGAAAAGACCAATTCATCTTCTGTAGTTTTTCTCTCTGGGCTCTTGATTGAATGCTGCCCTCCAACACTGAGGGCAGATCTTCCCCAGCTAGTCCGTCCACTCAGACCCACACGAAAATGTCTGGAAACACCCTGATAGACACACCTAAAGTGATGCCTTACTAAGTATTTGTCAATCCAGTCAAATTGACACCTAAAATTAAATCCGCAAGTCATCCTTTGTCAACTTGGCACCCATACATATATCCTTAAACCACATTTAATTTCCAAATAAACACAATAATAAGGTAATAGTTCTACCTAACATGATGCAATTATCCTGTGATCGTGATTTTCAGGATTTTAGATATGAAGGACTTAGACTGGAGAGGTTTTGATCATTAGGAATTTTGATCTTTTGGGATTTCAACATTTAGCATATAGAATTTGGGATCATCTTTTGGGATTACAATCCAAACCTGCATTTGAGATTCATCTCTATGGATGGTGGGATAGCCCATTTATTTTTATCACTGTATAGTATTCCATTGTATAGATATACCACAGCTTATTTATGCTTTCTTCTATTGAAGGACATCTTGCTGATTATGAACAAAGCTGCTAAAATATTTACATGCTATTTTCCTTGGATTTAAGTTTTCAGATCAATCAGGTAGATGTGTAGGAGCACAATTGCTGGATCATACAGCTACTGTATGTTTCCTTTGTAACAAACTGTCATACTGTATTTCAAAGTGGCTGCATCATTTTGCACTCCCACCAGCAATAAATGAGAGTTCCTATTGTTCTGTATTCGTGACAGTGATTGGTATTGTCAGGGTTTTGGATTTTAGCCCTTCTAATAAGTGTGTAGTGGTACCCAGTTGTAGCTGTAATTTGTATTTCTTTAATGAGAAAACCACCACACGAATCCCAACTGGAGGATTTTTTTTTTTTTAACAAAACATCTAACTAGTACTTCTCAAAACCATCATGGTTATCAAAAACAAGGAGATCCTGAAAAACTGCCATAGCTAAGAGGAGCCTAAGTTGACATGATGACTAAATGAAATATTGTGTCCTGGGTGAGAACCTGGAACAGAAAAAAAACAACAAAATCTGATAACGTATGGACTGTAATGCTAATAATAGTGTATCAGAATTTGTTCATTATAATAAATGTGTCAAAACATATAAGATATTAATAATAGGGAAAACCCATGTGGATCATATAGAATAGCACTCTTTTTGCAACTTTTCAATAAATCTAAAAGTATTTTCAAGTAAAATGTTTGCTTTACATATCATCCTCTTAAAAACTAACTCTCAAAAATAAAATAAAAAAATCTCTGGGCAGGGAGGTGGCAGATGCTCGAAGAGGAAGTCTGTTATAAAGTCACGACACTTCCCTGTGTGTATGGTCGTGTTTTGGGTTTTGGTTTTGTTTTGTTTTTTAGAAACAGCGTCTTACTCTGTCACCCAGGCTGGAGTTCAGTGTAGCGGTGTCATCACTGCTCACAGTAACTTTGAAATTGTTGGGCTTAAGCAATCCCCCTGCCTCAGCCTCCCAAAGTGCTGGGATTATGGGCATGAGCCAGTGTGCCTGGCTGGTGGTGGTTTTTAATGGGCCTCAAATCAAAATTTATAAAAGAAATTACTTTTGCCACTCAGTGGCAAGTATCATTACGTCATTACACCTCCATTAGCCAAGAGCTAATATTCACGTAGTACTTAATATTGTCTAGAGCTAATCTAAAAACTTCACTCACATCCTTAAGCATTATGCTGTACTGTGCTATATCAACTATTGAAAGTGACTACATTGACTGAGAAAATATTATTTTGAAAGTGTATGTAGACTTTTATCCCCAAAAAAGCATCAATTCCTATAGGTATAAGCACAGATGTGTTTCTATATTATAAAGAACAATCTTTGTGTTTTTATAGCCATACCTAAAAGCATCTATAATCCTCATGGGAAAAAAATTCAAATGCTTTGTTATTAATTTTGTAGCCAACTTTCAATTTCCTCTCAATATAATATTCAAGTTCATGTATTTTATGTTTTATTCAATAAAGTAATATGCCAAACTCTTCAGTAACTTCTGCTTATATTTATTAGTGGTATAAACTCTCTGTAGCTGTCAATAGCTTTTGAAATAATTTAGATAGTCTTAATTATACATACAACATGTATACTTAAATATCTGTAGGATTCTGTTTCAATATAAACATTTCACCTTAAATATTTTGAAAACAAAAGATTTAGAATTGTAAACCTTCAGGGCAGACATCTGTCAGTTCAGTGTCTGCCGTTTCCAATAAACCCACCCATGCAACCCCAATTCCTTAATCAAATAGCAAGCTCAGCTGTTTGGGTTGTCATCCAAGCAGACTTTTTCAAATTACTGTCTCACATTAAAAGAAAAGCCTTATTACCCATTCATCCAACACTTATGCAACCCTTGATGTAGGCCAAATATGTTCCCCTTGGACAGCTGACAAAGACGCTCAAAAGATACCTTTAAATGGCCAAATGAGCCTTGGCACTATGGAACTACTGATAGTGCATGTAACCCATTCTGCCTTTACTGTAAAAATGTTGTGTTGGAAAACGATGTGATACTTTGCAACCCAGTGCCCTGCCCACACATCTTTTCCAAATCTTTTTTTCGGTACTCTGTGCTTGACCAAGCAGAGAAAAACAATTTTTTTTTAATTTTTTGCATTACACAGAAGCAAGAACATGATAACATTTCATCTTAATACAAATTGGTCACAACAGTCGCTGCAGAAAAAAGCTCTCTGTTTGCTGCCACCACCAGGATGCCATCATTACTGACAAGATTGAGAAACCTGTCAATGACAATTCAGGACTGAGTCCAATTGTTGTATCCACATGAAATGTAAGTGGATTTTTTTTTTTAGGGCTCTATTTGTGGATCTCTTTAATTCTTATTCATGTCCGCTGGTCTTCGACTTCCATGGAAATTCAATGCAATAAAGGCTTCAGCTCAACTGATTGCAAGTTCAGAAATTATCAAAAGGTAAGATTTATAAATTTTTAAAACTCTCCTTGACTACCACAGGTGAGAGAAATACACTTTGAGGGCTTTGCACCTGTGCAATTTCAAGGCACTGTCCTGCTCCATCATGGAGGACAGCCATTCTATTTCAAGTTAATAAGGCTTAATTCTATTTCCATGGGCAATTGGCAAGAAAAAATTAGCCATTTCATTGAGAGCTTTCTGTAACAAAACTCTTTATGATTGGGGCCCACCCCACAAATTGTAGGTCCTTTCTACGGACATGCAAATATATTTTTCAGGATAATTTTTGAAGGTTACTTGTTTAACATTACATCACAGCTTCTGGCTAAAGTCTTTATACGTAAAGACTTCCTGTCTTTATACTTACAGACTTCCTGTCGTAAATTGTTTTTCTCCTCCAATGCACTTTAATGAAATTACTTAATTCTGTATGCAAAGTATTTAACCAAGGCAAAAGGCAAATATCCTTGCAAATCTTTTAAATGTTGGGAACTCAAAATTCCAAGAAATCAATGTGACTGCAGAGTGTGGTTGGTCATGCCTTGTAGTTAAACTATCAAGTCAAACATACTAGAATATTCCAGTCCAGCTGATGCTCAAGGCAAGACTCTTCCACCACCCGCCCCACCCCCGCCACACACACACATACCTCTTGCTTTGGAAAAGCTTAAGAAAGAGTGAATGATTTCAAAATAAATTAGAAATCCTGGCAGCAATATGGATAGCATCAAAATGAGCCCAACTCCTGTAATTTAAGACCATCAAATGAAACCATGTCAACCATATGTTAATAGTCTGCTATTCTCTGCACCTGAGAAAATTTTCCACATCAGTCCCTGTTCTTTAAGTAAGTATAATGCCAAGGCAAATACATACTTTACATACTTTGCCTGATGAAATTCAGAAATGACAATTTTGCTTCAAGGTCTCTTAACTAGGTATGCACAATATATTCTGAAGCAATGAGAATATTCATCTAAATTTACCACAAGGGAGTATATGAGCTTATATTCACCTCACAAAATGAAGTTTTGACTTTCCAGATGAATAAATTAGACTGCAGATCACTGTGTTCATCCATATGGAAATAATATAACTATAATACAAGCTTCCAATGGAAAAAATAGTGTTTTCCAAGGATAATAGATTATTATGGAATGTTTACAATTAAATAAACAGAAGCATAAGCAATAATTGTACATCAAAACCAGGTATTTCACATTTTAGTTCACATAAATGTCATAAGGCTATTTAAATCTGCTAAAACAACAGTCAGGAACTTGGAGAATATGTTAAAAACAAGGGGGCTAGAGATGAATAGGTTTAGGAGACATTTTGTGGAACTCAAAAGTCTTAGTTTCCTAAAATGTATACTCCAAAGTAAACAGAAAATGTGAAAAAGTGAGCATGCCTTCCTGCTGAAATTACAGGGGGATTAACCAGAGTTGAAAAGCTGCTAGGGTATTCACATCACCATCACTGCAAGAACCAGGAGGAGAATTCCATGCAGCGTGCACTACAATTACGTGGCTAATTCAAGAAGCAATTGTTATATTTGATTCTCAACTCAGAAATTAGGAATTTATCCAAAGTCATTATCTGACAGGTATAAAATTAATAATCTCTTGAGACTTTCCTGTAGTAACACTGTTAATAACCAATGCTTTGTTATTTTCTTCATCATCTGCCTCAATATCCAGAGATGGATTTCTTTTAAACCATAGCATTTGTACTTTTTGTCCCTTGTACTCATTAAACATTCCCTCAAATGTCACCACACTATTTATATACTTAACTTTATGCGAGAGTATGGACATAGCTGTAAGACATATGTGCACACTTCTAAAGATCAACTTTCCCATCTATTTCTCACTATCAAAGGGAAGTCTGGCTTGGGTGCTGGCCCAGAAGATTCATGCCTGGAAAATGTCAGAACCAGGGCTGACTGGTGATTTGGCTGGTGTGGCCAGGACTTTTAGAGATTCGACAGAACTAGTAGGGTTAAGGAAGGAATTCAGGTGAGTGTCAAAAACCAAGTAAGATGTGGTCCCTACCAAAGGTGATCTAAGCCAAGGGGATCTGGTTGGGGGCAGTGGTGGGTAAAGCACAGTGTCTGGGACATCAAGAGCTGGGAAAAATGGAGCTTGTGACAATGAGAAGTCTTAGGAAGGATTCCAGTCCCAGAAGAAGTAAAGGAGGTAAGGAAGGAAGGAAGGCGCTCTGGCACAGGGGAACTCAACAAGTACTTTTCATTTTCTAACTGGAAGCCTGCATGATTCCAGAACTGGAGAATCAGAGGTATGTGGGGAACTTAAAGATTTTTGGATATTTGGGTGGAAGGAATGATAGTCAATATGTTCATATCTCTTTTTTTGAGAAATAAGTAGACATAATTAGAGTGTATGGATACAGCAAGGGATTCTTAATTCTCAAATAATCGGGGGCCCTAACTTTATAATCTACTTGGAGAATTCATTGAAAATGAATGGTTTGTCATTTGATGGTTTATTATTTAAATGAAATTAACAAGTTAAAAAGGAAGCTTTCACTATCTTTATCACCCTAATTTTAGAAGAGGTTTGTAATTACAGATACAATGCAGTTTGTTTTAGCTAGTGCTATTGACTTTAAATACCAGACTCTGATTCATTTGATTTAATAAAGTTCAGGGGAAAAATATCTAAGTTTTCATTACCAATTTCCTTCAGTTTATAAAAGGAAAGCCACCATCTAATTACAAACTTTGTATTTATGGAAAAGGACTTGGCTTGTGGCTAGTTTTCACTGGCATTAGACAGCACCATTTGTATTGTCTTGAAGAAAAAATTCAGGACATTACCTCTAAAATTCAATTCACTGCAGTAATTGTTGCATTTGCAAATTTACCAGGCAGTTTCATGTAAAATATATCAATAAACTTTGTAGGGTCTGGCAGTAGACAATACATATATTGAGATGTCATGGGGGTTAATAAGAAAATTTTCAGCTTGCACAGGAAACAAAACAGATGATAAGATGGTATTACTTGGGCAGATAACCCAGTAAAGCCATAAGTGGGTCAGAACAACCTTTCACATGTGTTTTAGAAAATGATCATGAAAGCAGAGAGAGCACATTTTTAGAATGGTAAAGTAATTACATGTATGTATCATTTAACTAGTCACAGCTGCTTATGACGCACAAAGATACCATCCATCTGTGCTTCCTATGGGCAAGAAAAGAAATTAAACATCTTTCAGCTTAAAAGAAATCCCCTTAATTTAAGAAAGTCAATTCTGTTTCAAATGGAAATACATTTTAAATAATTTTTCTCTTCTACCCCCATTTGCAGGGGTAGGTGGTGGCTCTGAAAGGATTCAGAGATGATCAAGGCAAAAGAAATCAAAGCAGTAGAATAGAACTGAGTGCTTTCTCCTGTTCACAATAGCAAAGACCTGGAACCAACCCAACTCCCCATCAATGATAGCCTGGATATAAAGAAAATGTGGCACGTATACATTATGGAATACTATGCACCCATAAAAAAGGATGAGTTCATGTCTTTCGTGGGGACATGGATGAAGCTGGAAACCATCATTCTCATCAAACTAACACAAGAACAGAAAACTAAACACCACATGTTCTCTCTCATAAGTGGGAGCTGAACAGTGAGAACACATGGACACAGGGAGGGGACCATCACACACCAGGGCCGGTCAGGGGGTGGAGGGGCTAGGGGAGGGATAGCATTAGGAGAAATACCTAAAGTAGATGATGGGGTGATGGATGCAGCAAACCACCATGGCATGTGTATACCTGTGTAACAAACCTGCACATTCTGCACATATACTTTCTCCTCCATGCCATTGGACCCGTATAATTTCCCCCTCCTGAACCTGCCATTGCCAGGACAGACCATTCCCTGCCCTAAGGACTCCAATGGCAGCAGAGGTACAGCCCACCAGACTCAAAGGAGAATTTTTTTTCAGATTCCTCCTCTTAATCCTCTAAGATTAAGAGGAGGAATCTGAAAACATTAATCAATGTCAATAGCATTGATTTTGTATCTCAATAGAGAAAATTTGGCAAATCTTAATTCCTAATTTTTCCTAGGAAGAAATGAAGAAAAAGATCCCAGTGAAAACAAATTTCTGGTAATTAAATCTCATTACAAGCTAATCAGAAAGTGAAGTAGAGAAATACTATGAAAATGTATTTTCTGGCCAGGTGTAGTGGTTCACACCTGTAATCCCAGCACTTTGGGAGGCTGAGACAGGGAGTGGTGGGGACATCACTTGAGGTCAGGAGTTTGAGACCAGCCTGGTCAACACAGTGAAACCCTGTCTCTACTGAAAATACAACAACAAAAAAATTTGCCAGGGTGGTGGTGGGCATCTGTAATTCCAGCTACTTGGGGGGCTAAGACAAGAAAATCACTTGAACCTGGGAGGCGGAAGTTGCAGTGAGCCAAGATTGCGCCACTGCATTCCAGCCTGGGTCACAGAGTAATACTCCCTGTCCCCACCCTCCCACGCTCACCCCCAAATGTATTCTCAACATTAAAATTTCACAGAGGAGTAGATTTTAGATCAGGTCTGATGCATTTTGAGGTTTAATGCTGGTAGCACTTTGTTGATGTTCTTATATATTATTGCTGTTGATAATTTTAATACCAACAGTAGTTGTAACAGCCAAATCCTGAGAAGTTTTCAAATTTGAGCTCTCACATAGAGTGTAAGACTTAATACCTGTCATCAAGTAATATTTGGGTCACACAAAACATTGCAATTTCTGTTATGCGTATTGGTTTAAACAAAGAAAACAAAAATTAATATGAAGATTTCTATTATTTGTAAAAGGAAATCTCAAAGATACTTTAAAATGAAGAGTCCCAGTCATCACAAGAATTAAATGCTCTTTTAATCTTGTTGATTTGTTTCAGTATTTAAGTTCCGTATTTTGGGCTTCAATTACAGACACAAAAATCATCTCCCTAAATAATCAGTTAGAAGAAAACAGTTCCAGCAGACCCTGGATTAAAGGAATGCAGAAACACAATGGGGGCACATTACTAGAAAATGATTATTTATTTAATGCTAGCTCAGAATTCATCAGTAAGGGACCATTTTCTGGATCAAGATTTTAATTTTTGAATAAAAAGCTTCATGGTATAATACCTTTTAGACTCTCCTCTTTAAGCTCCAGGAAGTCAGGGCACATGATTTTTAAACAAAGCTTTTGCTCTCTGCCATTAATCCTTCCTGAGTAAGCAAATAAGTAATCCTTTTAATCGCCAGTGCTGATACTACCCTATTGGTGAATCATCAGATAGTCCTCTGCCGACTGCAGGAGAATAATTTCCACAGCCAGGGAGAAGTGCAGGATAAACATCTCCATATAGGATGTCATGGCTGAATTAAAAAGCACTGCAGTAGAAGCAGAGATGGATTATTATTTTATTGCATTATAATCCATGGCATCATTAACTTGGATGGCATGTCATATAGTCATATCCTTCTGTCAAGCTGCCGTTGTGTGCAGATAACTGGTACCCATTTATATGGGATAGATGAGGGTGAAGAAAGAATGTATCTGAATGCAACTTTTAAGCATGAAATACTGTGCCTGACATGAAGTGTTGGAGCTTTGTCATATTCTCTAAGTGGAGCCATTTAAATTAATCTTTTTCAACCTTTAGGCCCAGTACGGAACATATTTATTTTCTTTGACCTCCTGCAATGTATGACTTCTGGCCATTTATTCTTTTTAGTTTTTTTTTTCTTTCTTTCTGATCTCGAAGAGCTCAGAAAGGTTTTATGAAATAGAATGGTTAAACTGGAATGCATTGCACCATCAGCTTTTGGAACAACTTTTTAAAAGAATACATGTATACTTTAGCAATAAAATTAAAACTCATTTCCACTAAATATTGTCTACCACTGCATATTGTGCCTTTACCCATCATGACAGATTCTTAGAAATGACTAAACATTCTTTTAGTTCCTTTTTGATATCCCGGGAGGCTGAGGACCACCACCACCACCACCACCATCAATTTTACCACCATCAAGTTTATAACTAATATTTACAGAGCATACATTAAATGTTGGCACTATTTCCAAGCTGTGTGTGTGTTTGTGCCTGTGCACACACACAAATCACACACATTATATATGTAAATTATACTATAGTAGATATATTAACATTTTAAATATATCCATCCATTTAATCCTAACATAAATTCTGTGATGGTGCTTCTGTTGTTATCCCTATTTACAGGTGAAGAAACTGAGGCTCAGAGCAACTAGGCTCTTGCCCAAGGTCACAGCACCAGAAAGTGGCAGAACTGGACTGGAAATCTGTCCACATTTGGCAGAATAAGGAAAGCTCCGTGAGTTTACTTCTCAGTAAGATGAACATCATTAATCTAAATAAATCACCAGGAGTTTTCAAATGGGTTTCAATTGTCATGACGTACTTAGATTTAAGCAAAACAGGGAAGTTTGCTCTTAAGGTTTCAGAGGCAACATTAAATGTAAGGCACATCCCTAGCCTGGGAAACATAGTGAGACCCTATCTCTACAGTTTGTTTTTTTTCAATTAGCCAGGAGTGGTGGCATGTCCCTGTCCAGCTACTCAGGAGGCTGAGGTAGGAGGATCACTTGAGTCCGGGAGGTCGAGACTGCAGGGAGCTGTGATCAAGCCACTGTGCTCTAGCTTGGATGACAAAATGAGACCCTGTCTTAAAAAACTGAACCCCAAACCAAACCAACCATAAAAACAAAAATTTAAGGCACATGACAAAATTATTTTTCATTGCCTAAAATTAGGACAATTAAAAAACTATGAAAACACTGAGTTCCTATATTGTGTGCTTTACTCTTTGCTGCCCAGCAACATTTAAGTTGTAGTGTTTTTCTTTTCCTGAACTTAAACAATGTGAATTATTTCATTACATGTAACAAAAGCTAAACATATTTTATGAATAACAATGAGGTATCTAAAGGGTATTTAAATAAATCAAAGAATTAGCGTGTCAGGCTCAGTAAGGTCTCAAGTCCCATTAAAATAGGTTGTCAAGTTTTAAAAAACGTTCCAAAAAACATTGTTATATTTTTTCATAAGTAGCTTCCACTTTTTAAAAGACATTTATTATTATATGAAAAAGTTATTTTTAAATTTTAGTAGCAAATATGTCACTCTAGGAAAACATTAATTAAATCTATCTGAACATAAGATTTCCCATTTCATTAATTTATAGAATTCAATAATTCCTCAAAAATTACTGAGTCAGAATGCTTTGGTTTTGAAACATTGATCCATATATCACTCACGGAATATTTCTTTAAGGAGTTTTAAACTTTGAAATATAATTCAAGAATTAAGTTTATAAGGCAGGGCGAGGTGGCTTATACCTATAATCCCAACACTTTGGGAGGCCAAGATGGGTGGATCACCTGAGGTCATCAGTTCAAGAACAGCCTGGCCAACATTGTGAAACCCTGTCTCTATTAAAAATACAAAAATTAGCTGGGGTGGTGACGCATGTCTGTAGTTCCAGCTACTCGGAAGGCTGAGGCAGGAGAATTACTTGAACCCAGGAGGCAGGGGGTGCAGTGAGCTGAGATTGCACCCCTGTGGTCCAGCCTGGGAGGCAGGTGACAGAGACTCCATCTCAAAAAAAAAAAAAAAAAAGATTAAGTTATGATGGAAATTCTGAGAGAATCTTTACATGAAGATACTGTGATCTGACAAAAATAAAATTGAATGAGACAAAACATGCAGAGAGGCCTGGCTGGATGTCCAGCTCAGTTGCCAGAAAAGCAGGAGCTCAAAAGCTAAGTTAATTTGACTGAATCAGGCTTAAAGTATGCGTTTATGTTTTCTATTACTCTTTCATTCTATGAAAATGAAACATTATAAGAAGAGATGTAACAACAACAACAACTAATATCTATCATAATTTACAATTTACTCACTCTAGGACTATAGGTCTCCTTTATGGAAAAAGGAAGTGCTGAGAGCCTTATATTTCTTTTGCTACTAACAGGGAAGTACCTCACAGTGTGAAAAATGATTTCTTCAAAGCCACACAGCTGGCAAATGCCACACCTTGAGCCTACATCTGTCTTCCTTTCAGTGTACATATAGTGCTCTCTCTCCAGGAAGAATAGAGATGACATAATTGTCCTGTGCTGAAAATATTTGAAACCTTCCTTCAGCAATTATTTATGGGATTACAGCATCTATGCATGCAATCCCAGCTACTCGGGAGGTTTAGGCAGGAGAATCGCTTGAACCCAGGAGGCAGAGGTTGCAGTGAGCCAAGATCGTGCCATTGCTCTCCAGCCCAGGTGACAGAGTAAGACTCTATCTCAAAAAAAAAAAAAAAAAAAAACAAAAAGAAAAAGAAAACTTCAGGCATGGAGAAGAATGTGGAGCTGCTCAAGGCATTGTTCTGCCTTCAAGGAACTTAAATTTCAATGGAATCTCCAATGCTAAGAACATTTTTAAAGTTCTGTGGTCATACTAATACAACTATTTATTATTTATATGTGATCAGTTTTTAACTTATAATGCATTTCATATGATACTAGCAGCATTTCACCCTCTCTTACTCAGGACAAAATGCTTAGCAAGCTAGCAGCAGTTTCAAGGAAAAATAACTGCATATGAGGAGGGCCTCAACAAAAATGGATTCTATAAAATTAAAAGTAGCCACAGCAAAATAATGTGTGTGTGTGTGTGTGTGTGTGTGTGTGTGTGTGTGTGTAATATCAACACTAACTGATTAAGTAGTTTGCTCAATATCCTGTCTCTTAGAAGGAAAGTGTCTAACATGGCAAAAACACTTTCAACTCAAATAGACATGTTTTGGTCACATGAGGAGGTAGGATTTATTTGGGAAAAAAAAAAAAAAAAAAAAAAAAAAAAAGAAAAATCCACTTTCCCTGAAAAGAATCCAAGGGGGCTTCCTATTTTTATTTGCTGCATGTATAGAATCTTGATTTTACTACTTCCTCAGGGATAGATATCGTATCTTCCACTTACTCTTTAATCATTCATTCAACATTTTTTAAAAAAAATTGAATCAGTACTCTTTCAGGCAAAGGAGACAAGCCAGAAAACATATGAACTAAGTCCCTGCCCTCACACTATGGTGCAGGAGATGAAACTTAAATATATAGGTTGTCAATTACCCTGAAGAATAGAGCAGGTAAGGGAATGCAGAGGGAGGAAACAGGGGCTGCTTAGCTTGGAGAGGTCCTTTGTGTGCAGGTAACATTTGAACCAAGACCCAATCAAAGCTCTTGAGTTTCTTTTGCAAGTAGAACCAACAGAATTTGCTGGTGTATGTAGAGAGAAAGGAAGAGAGAAAAGGAAAGGACAAATCCAAGGTTTGGAGCTGGAGAACTAGGTAGAATGGAGATGCCATTGACAGATTGGGGCAGTCTGTGGGAGAACCAGGTTCATAGTTGGCGAGGGATGATGGGCTTGGAATTTGCCTTCAGTTTTGAACATTTTAAGGTTGAGATGTCTATTGAACATCCAAGTAGAAACACCCACCAGGCGACAGCATTGATGAGCCTAGAGTTTGGCAGGAGGTTGGGGCTAGCAATGTACATCAGTATGTCCATGGTATTTAAAGCCAGGGGGCTGGAGATCACCAAAGGGGTAGAAATAGATGGGAAAGGGAAGACAGGGAGACTAAGTCCCCAGATGCTTCAGGGGTGACAAGTTTGGAAGACGAGGTAGAACAATGAGGACCCCATACCCTCTAGCTGGCTGCTATGAAAAAATAACAATTGTTAGGATGTACAGACATTGGAACTCTAGGGTATTGTTGGTAAGAATGTAAAATTGTGAAAAAGCAACCGTGGAAAACAGTTTGGTAACTCCTTTAAAAAAGTTAAAAATGTCGTTACTATAAGACTGAGCAATTCTGCTCCATTTATACATCCATGTCCATACCAGCATTATTCACAATAGCCAAAAGGTGGAAACAACCAAATGTCCATCAAGAGATAAATGGATAAATAATGGGCTACATACATACAATGGAATATTACTCAACCATAAAAAATGAAGTTCTGGTGCATGCTACAACATGGTGAATCTTCAATACATTATACTAAGTAAAATAACGCAGAATTAAACACACAAATATTATATGATTCCACGTACATGAAGTATCTAGTATAGGCAAATTCCATAAAGACGGAAAGTAGAAAAGAGGTTACCAATGGCTAGAAGCAAGAGGATTGGGGAATTATTGCCTAAAGGTTACAGTTTCTATTTTGGGCAATTAAAAAGTTTTGAAAGTAGACAGTGGGGACTGTCACACAACGTTGTGAACGTAGTTAATGCCAGGGAATGGCACACATAAAAGGTTAAAATGGTAAACTTCATGTTATGTATATTTTACAACTTTTTTAAAAAAGAGATAGAGCTACAAGAAGAGACTGAGAAGGAGTGGCAAATGAGGTAGGAAGAAAACCAGGAGAGAGTGGAGGCCAAGCAAGTACAGTGTTTTGTGGAAGGAAATAATCAGAAGGGTTAGGGGCTTCAGAGAGGTCAAGGGAGATGACTGAGAAATGACCGTGGACTGGGCGAACCGATCAGGACCCTTCTACTATTAACATAATTAAAATAATCCTTGCCCTTGAAAGATTCATTCAGTTTCCATTAACCAACGTCATCGGCACACATCTTGGTATTACTGGGGCATGAGTGAGTTATATAACTAATTGCTGCAGAGTAACAGAAAGTGCAAGAGAAAAAAAATGAGAGAGAGAAAAAATGTCAAATACTTAGCACAGACACCATTTTTACTAGGCCTAACATGCATGCTTTTATTCTCTGACCTCATAAGTATGAAATTAATCTATTTTAAAAGAAAATAGGGGACAAGGTGCTGATTGAAACTATTCAATCAAGTTGGGAGGTGATTAATAGAAGGGATTCTTGTATGTGCTGCAGGCATGTCTACAATGCAGGTTGAGAAGTGGTCGTTGTATAGTTCATTACATATCTGTGTGATGTTATTTATTGTTTATTTAAGCAATAGCAATTTAAGCACAGGCCAATTCCTGGGAATTAATGACCCGCTGGGAGAGACCATTACCTTTGGACATTAACCCCAGTCAGTTCACAGCTTTTCCAGGAAAATCTCTCTGAAAAACTATTTGTTCTCCATCCCTTGTCACTACATTTAAAAACAATGCTGTAAGTATTCTTGTGCTGTAAGGCCATCGAACTATACTAACCATTCCACACTTTGGAAAGCAACAGTTTCTTTAAGATGGTAGGGGAGAAAAATCTACAAAGACCACCTCTTGATGGCCTTTCTCAGTTAATCCTACTGTGGACAGCAACCTACAGAATAAAAAAGGAAAAGAGAAATGTGAAAGAGAAATACACTTCCATGTTTCAATAGGCCTATTTTGAAACAAACATTTTAATTTAAGTATTTTCAGGGCTTGCAGAATCCCAAACACAGTATTTTTTCTTGGTGAGAGTACAAAGGAAAAAAATATAGAAGTTGTTAACAAGAAGAATTAACGGAACAAAAATACTAGACCAATTATGAGGCGTAACCCGTTAGCAGCTAGAAAATGGACTCAAAGGCTGAAATAATTCTTAGGGTTATGTTTGTGAAACTTAAATTCTACCTTCCTATTACATTTTCCAAAGCAACTAATAACCAATATTTCCTGAGCAAGGCATAATTACCAAGGTAAGGATTCATAGCATATTAAAACCGGAGAGAAGCTCCACGATCCACAAGGCTAAGACAATTAATATCACTTGCCTAAGGACAGAGAACTCATGTCTTCTCAATGTGTAGTCTGTAGTTACTTTGACTTCAGCTTTGCTGCTACTATTATGGTTCCAGCAACTATTCTGGACATTAAAAATTAAACAATATTTATATTCTGTTTATACACAGTACTGATCTAAATGTCTTCTAAATATTAACTAATTGAGTCCTCCTAATAACTCTATAAAATATCATTATTGCCATTCCTTTCTCTGTAAGAGGGCAACTGAGGCAGAGAGACGTTAGGTAACCTGACAAGATCACACAGCTGGGAAACTGGAGAAGGGATTTATATTCAGTCTAGCTCCAGGGAAGGTAAACTGGTCAGTACACTCAGCTGCCTCTCTTCCCCAAAGTCCTAGACACTCAAACCAATGATCCTTCTATCACAATCCTCTGTCTCTTTCTTTTTCCATTTCCCAACTGACTCCTGATGCTCCTTGGAGCATCTGATCACCCGTACATAAAAGGGGTAAAAGAGAATAGAAGCACTTCTAAATCATTTCAACATGTTGAAACAACTTCCACTGAATTAATATACATTTATTCAATATGCATGTTAGGTAGAGATAAGGTAACACAAGGAGAGAAAGTGATCAGAGAAAATGAATACTGATGGTGTGAGTACTAACTCCAGTGATGCCATTAATAGTTAACATTACTTTATTAAAAGCTTACCTTAATAAACTTAGCCTGGTGCTACAGAAACACTTTATATTCATGTAGATTATTGCAGATAATTTTCATAGCAACCTTTTTGGGTAGATGCTATTTGTATTCTCATTTAACAGACAGGAAAATTGAGGCTTATGGGGTTAATTAACCTGCCTAGTTCCTGCAGCTAGAAAATGGCAGAGTCAGGATTTGAACCCATGTCATTTGACTCCAGTCTGTGATCTACACACCTGGCCTCCAGGGACCCAGTCAAGGTTCAGACCTGCCCAGTGAGCCTGGGGGACTGAGAAGGACTGACTGACACACATAAGCCTGATATAATCAAATGTCCTTCCTGAGATCCCATCCCCTCCAATTTTATTCCTGAGATATGGCAGGACTATTTGGGCCAGGAGGCCACTCTCCTGGCTTTGTTTAGGGACTTGATTTCAAGGCTTTAAGTAAATGAAAGGAATCATTTATGTTGGTTGTTTCTATACCTTTGCGTGTTATTTTTAATCGTGTGTGTGTGAAGGGGAGGTGGCATGAGTAGTTTGGTCCAAATTGAACTGTAAATTGCAAGAAACAGCATTAAAAATGTACAGTCAGCCCTCTATGTCCGTGGGATCCACAACCACAGATTCAACCAACTGTGGGTTGAAAATAGGATTTTAAAATCTGTAAAAACTAACAATACAACAATATAAATAATACAAGTAAAAAAACAGCCCTCCACACCCATGGGTTCCACATCCACAGCTTCAACCAACTGTAGACTGAAAACATTATTTGAAAATCCAGAAAAAATAACAATACAACAATAAAAATAATACAAGTAAAAAAGACCATTACAGTGTCAAACTACTTACATAGCATTTACATTGTATTGGGTATTATTAGGAATCTAGAGATGATTTAAAATATACAGGAGGATATGCGTGGGTTATATGAATATACCATGCCATTTTATATAAAGGCCCTGAGAATTTGTAAATTTTGGTACCCAAGGGGGTGCTTGGAACCAATTCCCTATGGATATGAAGGGACAACTATACTTTAATTAAGCCTTTATTGCATAATTGCACTTCATACATATTTTCTTATTCAGTATCCCTGAAATGAACCAAATGTTTATGCCCTCCTTCAAAAATTCATATGTTGAAATCCTGACCCCACCAGATCACAGTACAAGGAGGTGAGGCATTTGGGAAGTGAATTATAAGAGTGGAACCCTCACAAATGGGTTAGTGCACACGGAGGTGAGGCATTTGGGAGGTGAATTATAAGAGTGGAGCCCTCACAAATGGGTTAGTGCACATGGAGGTGAGGCATTTGGGAGGTGAATTATAAGAGTGGAGCCCTCATGAAGTGGTTAGTGCACTTATAAGAGAGACACTTGGCGGGGCTCAGTGGCTCACACTTATAATCTCAGCACTTTGGGAGGCCAAGGTGGAAGATCAAATTCATATGTTGAAATCCTAACCCCGCTAGGTCATGGTACAAGGAGGTGGGGCATTTGGAAGGTGAGAGTGGAGCCCTCATGAATGGGTTAATGCGCTTATAAGAGAGACATTCGGCAGGAAGCAGTGGCTCACACTTAGAATCTCAGCACTTTGGGAGACCAAGGTGGGAGGATCCCTTGAGCCCAGGAGTTTGAGATCAGTCTGGGCACTATAGTGAAACCTCATCTCTACAAAAATACAAACATTATCTGGGGATGTTGGTGCATGCCTGTAGTCCTAGCTACTTGGAAGGCTGAGGTGGGAAGATAACCTGAGCCTGGGAGGTTGAGGTTGCAATGAGCCATGATCATGCCATTGTACTACAGCCTGGGCAACAGAGTGAACCCAGATCTCTTAAAAACAAAGAGACCCCAGAGAGCTTCCTTCCCCCTTTCACCATCTGAGAATACATTGAAAAGACAGCATCTATGAAGCAGGAAACCAGATCATTCATATGTTAACATCTACTACCCCATATGATGCTGTTGGGAGGTGGGGCCTTAGACAGGTAATTATGTCATGAAGATGGAGATTTCCTAAATCGGATTAGTGCTGACATAAAAAGAGCCATTAAAGAGCTTACTTTCTTTCTCTCTTGGGATACAAAAAGAAGACAGCTCTATCTGCATATCAGGAAGCAGACCCAAACCAGACACCAGATCTGCCAATACCTTGATCTTGGATTTTCCAGCCCCACAACTGTGAGAAATAAATATCTGTTGCTGATAATCCATCTATGGTATTTTGTTAGAGCAGCCCAGACAGACTATGATACTTCCCACACGACTTGGCCAATCCTCTTCTCTCCTCTTTACAGATGAGAGAACTGTGATTTCAGAGATACAGTACATAGTGCCTCACTCAAGCTACAGCATCTGTATCTGATGGGACTGGTTCTCAAATCTAGTTCTTCTGCCTGGACAGTCCAATACAGGGTATAACACGAATTGGCCTGTTGAGTACTGAGAGCTGAATCATTGTAAAAACAAGTTACTGATATTTAATAATGTATACTCCAAGATTTCTACATGCAGCATCAGCTGAGCCAGCAACACAGAAGCTGAAGGGTATTGAAAATTCATAGGAGGGGAGAGCCCCCAAGGCAATGTTGGAAATGACCAGTGGTTGAGGGTACTGGGTGTGTGAATATCCTTGTTCATATCACCTGAGACAACAGCCACATGACTCTACAAGCCTTCCTATGAGAGACATGTTATGTACCCTCAGAGGATCAAAACAGCGTAGTGGGCACTAAATGCTTACCTACTGCCTAGGTCATCTGTTTGCAAGTCAGCTTCTCACTATGACATTGTTAGTGGCCATTCTTTCCTTTCTCTCCCAAACTCATATGTTGAAGCACTAATCCCCAGGTACCTCAGAACATGACTATATTTGGAGACATGGCCTTTAATGAGGTGATTAAGTTAAAATGAAATCCTGATAATGGCTCTTAATCCAATCTGACTGGTGACCATGTAAGAAGAGAAAATTTGGACACACAGAGACACTGGAGACACAGGTGCACAGAAGAGAGACCCTGTGGGGACCCAGAGAGAAGGTGACCCTCTGTAAGCCAAGCACTGAAGCGTGGAACAGATCCTTCCCTTGTGGTCCTCAGAAGAAACCAAACCTGCTAACACCTTGATCCTGGACTTCTAGCCTCTAGAACAGTGAAGAAATAGATTTATCTGATTTAAGCTACACAGTCTGTGGTATTTTGTTATGACAGATTGAGCAAACTAACACAGACATAAAATTTCATAGCCTCAGTTTGATTTTAATGTTTAGCCAGAGCTCGGCCATTTCAATGTGAAATACTTTAAAATGCTTCAACATGTCCCCATCTAGGATGGAGATTCTTCCCTGCCCTTTCTTGAAGTTTGGAGCATCCCATTTGTCCAGCTGACTTCTAAAAGTTTTACAAGTGCTTCCTGTTTCATTTCATATAGACTACTTTTCCCCTCAGGCAGCTTTTTAAATTAAACACCTTCCTAAGTTATCTGGCATATTTCCAAATAATGTATTTGACATTTCGATGCAAATTGCAAGTGAATATTTAGTAGCAATCCCACATCCTGAAACTCAATTACTATCTCGTGAAGGAGAAGAAAAGGAGAACCACAATGATGGAGGCTCATCACAAAATAAGACTGGAGTTTTGAGTCTCTATGACAACAGCATATGTAGAATCCCTTTTTCAGAACAAAACTCTCCAGTGTCTAATTCAAATTTTTCTTTCAGTAAATGTTTATGGAGCACTTAGTACGTGCTAGGGGAAAGCATACAACATTTTAATGTAGCTGTTATAGCACTGGAGGCGTTGGGATTAGACAAATTTGATTTGATCTTGGAGTCATTTAAGTTAGAAATAAAATATTGCATTTAAAAACTCCAATAATGTTCACAGTAGACACTCATCCCATACCTTTCCTTTTTGATGAACACAGAATCAAGAGTAAGACACTAGTGACCCAGGGAGAGGGTGGAGTTGAGGGATATGGGACCAATTTCTAGAATGCAGTGCAGCTCAAAATCCCCAGTCAGACTGTGTTTTACATGATGGGTATTGCTTGGTGATGAGGAACTTCACATTTTGATTCAAGCCTGTCGAAACCGCCACCATGTTATACTGGAGGTAAGACAATGCATAATACTGACCTCCCATTAAGCCCCTTACAAACTGAAAGATCATGTCACCCTGTGGATCCACTCATTTGATAGGGATGAATTCAATTTTAATTGAAATAGAAGAAATGGAAGAGACAGAGGAAGAATGTGACATGCTTTGTGAGCTGTGATGACAAGGGTCTTCATTCCTTTTCACAACCAGGGTGGAGTACTATTGCTTCTGGAAAGGGGATGGGTATGAGGGAAAGGTTAGAGGGTAGGAACCATAACTGCAACCATTTCATGCTCTAGCAGTCAGCAGGGATGTGCCGTCCTGGTCATACCCACTGCTTATCCTAAAGCCACAAAAAGATACATGAGCAATAAGATAACACAGAGCATCTTTGAGTGCTACCACTGTCATGTTCAGAGACATGTTTCTTATGGAGTTGCCATAAATGGTAGGTTGAGGCTTGGAACCTACCATTTTTTCACCCTGTTGGAGGTGAGCAAGCATTATTCAGAGGCCCTGATTTATCCTCAAAGCATTTACCTGATAAAAGGTCATGAAAAAAAAGTTAGCAAGATTTCTCTCCAAAAAAAGCGCTTCTATTTATAAATAGATTTAGAATTTTAGAAAGGACATTCTTGGCCGGGCGTGATGGCTCACGCCTGTAATCCAAGCACTTTGGAGGCCAAGATGGGCGGATCACCTGAGGTCAGGAGTTCAAGATCAGCCTGACCAGCGTGGTGAAACCCCGTCTTAAAAAACAAAACAAAACAAAAAAAATAGAAAGGACATTCTTCCCATTCTACAGGTATATGATGACTTTCAAATGTCTGAGGATTTATAGTCCAGGTTCTTATAATCTCTGTAGAATGAGCTTAATTTCACTAGCAAGCACTAATGAATTATTGGCGTTGTTTCCTTCACTTGAATTGCACAGTAGCTAGTTCCTAGAGTTTAAATAACTTCTCCTAGGCCATTAAGTTAAGTTGTCTAATGTCTGGAATTTATGTTTCAAAAGATGTTCATGGGGCCAGGCGTGGTGGCTCACACCTAATCTCAGTACTTTGGGAGGCTGAGATCCGTGGATCATGAGGTCAGGAGATCGAGACCATTCTGGCCAGCATGGTGAAGCCCCAACTCTACTAAACACATAAAAAATTAGCTGAGTATGGTGCTGTGCACCTGTAGTCCCAGCTACTCAGGAGGCTGAGGCAGGAGAATCACTGGAAAAGGCAGAGACTATAGTGAACCAAGATTGCACCACTGCACTCCAGCCTGAGTGACAGAGGGAGACTCCATCCTTAAAAAAAAAAAAAATAAAAAAGATATTCTTTTACAAAGAAATATTGCAAAATAAACATTCAAACGCCTATGATAATTATTAAAAAAGAAAAAGCAAATCATCTTAAAATCAATATTAAAAGCCTTTTAACTTCTCTTACAATCTACACCATCTGAATCTATTCCATTGGTAAAATAATAAAATGAAGAGCAAAACCCCTCAAAGTGCTCAGTAAGTTGGATTTCAAAACAATTATAATGGTAGCCCCATTTCATATCCGATTTAGGATTGACATCGCCAAAAAGAATGGTCCATAAAATCATTCTAGTTTTATGCTTAACTCAATCGGTCAATGAATGGCACAAGACTCCAATTTCCTAGTCAGTAGTCTCGTTACTTAAAGCATGCTGATAGTCATAAATTCATGTGGATTTAGGCAGAAATCATCCCTTTGAATAAATAGCGCTATGATTCAGATGCTTAATCTCTTTCCCTACGTGGAAAGGTGATCCTTTTTTACTACACAGACCTCAATCTAAATCGACACTAGATATTTTTTTAAAAAATTAAAGTACAGTCAATACTAATGGAAGGGCAACAGGGACCGAGATAACCTCAGAAGGCAGCTAATCCAAAATGTGTTTAGCTTTGGCTAAATGGAGATTTAAAATGGATAAGCTGGGAGCTGATCTGATCTTAATCCCCAGCCACATACCTGAGCATTTCTTTTTCAATCTTAAAATCGTCCGTTGGTTCCAACTAAGAAACTAAAGTAAAGCCAGTAAGCAGTTAGCCTATTCCCAAAGCATGTATCAATTCCACGGCTTATGGGAAGGGCACTAATCAACAACAGCAGGTGTCAGTTACTCTATCGGCTTCTGTTCCTCAGGTGCCGCCTGATTCAGGCACTGTCTGCGCCATTTCAAACTCGCAGTACAATTTGCTCTTCTACGATACTTTAAGTAGACCAAAGGCAGGGAAAGTATAATTTCCATTTCTTGAGACAGACCAAGAAAACAGGCACGTCTGGCCAAATATGACAAACCCATTCCAACTCCCTAATCTCCTTAGGCAGAAAATACAGGGTTAAGCACGGCAAATAGTGATTTTGCAATGGTAAGTGAAAGCCTATTCATATACCAAACTGTGTAAACATAATCCTTTAGACCTTGAGAACACATTACCGACATAAACCTGAAAAGGTTATAAAGACGCTGCCATTTAGCAAAAGAAAATAAACATGTACAAATAATTATAATTTATTAATCTTGCTTTCTCTTCCAAAAGCAAGGCAGCGACGGAAAGCAACATTATGCCAGATTCCATATCACTGGGTAAGGAAGTTGTTCGATGTGTGTGTGTGGGAAGCAGTGGGAGAGGAGGAAGCCAAGCACAGAGAAAATACATACTTGAATAAAATGCCTTATAAAAGCTTAAGTTGTATACACAAAAAGAAAGGAAAACGAAAATGAAAAGATGAATTGAAGTGTAGGAAATTAATGGTATTTAAATGAAATAATGGAGCTTCATTCTTTAAAAGCAGCTGCGGAGCCCTTGATTCATTGCAATCTGCTTTTTCAGACTCATATACCTGTATAATAATGGCTAATACATACTAGGCACCTACAAAGGGTCAGCACGGTCTCTTTGCTTTATGTGTCTGAATTCACTTCCTCTCCCCAAGGACTCAGTGAGGCAGGTAATATGACAACACTCACCTTACAAAGCTAGAGGCAGCAGGTGTAGTGGCTCTCACCTATCATCCCAGCACTTTGGGAGGCCAAGACAGGCAGATAACCTGAGATCAGGAGTTCGAGACCAACTTGGGCAACATGGTGAAAACCCATCTCTACTAAAAATATAAAAATTAGCTGGGCATGGTGGTACACGCCTGTAGTTCCAGCTACTCAGGGGGCTGAGGCAGCAGAATTGCTTGAACCTGAAAGGTAGAGGTTGCAGTGAGTCGAGGTCTGCCCCTGCACTCCAGCCTGGGCAACAGAGTGAGGCTCTGTCTGAAAAAACAAAAAGTCAGTGACACTTTCTGAGTTCAGAGGCATAGTCTATTTAGGTGACTTGCCCAAAATGATAGCTCTGGTAAGTTCGGAAATGAGGATCAGAACACAGTCTGGCTTTGAGGCCTCTCGCTCACTTCCAACGATGATCTCTTCTCAGCTGATATATTTGGGACAAAATGAAGCATTTTTGTTACATGCTTGATGTGGGATTTCTAAAAAATCACAATTAATCTCTCCACATAATCACAATGCCATAAAGGAAAACAAGAGGAAAATGGTTTTTGGATTTTCCATGGTGTTTAGCATCCAAGTGCAAGGAAACTGTTTCCTTAGAAAGACCATGTGGGTCACTATGTAACTGGCATGTGAACAATTTTTTTTGGCTGATGAGTACATATAGACAGGAATGCTGGACCATAGTGGCTAAGAACACAGAGCATCAAACATTATCTCCACCGTTTACTGGGTGTTAGATCACGAGAAATTAGTTCAACCCTTAGTTCCAGTTTCCATTTCAGTAAAATGAAGTTAAGGATACTAGCTTCACAGTACTAATAGGAGAACAACTGAAATAATGTACCAAAATTATTTGTTTTTGTGAGGAGCCTCCCCATTGTTTTGCATAATGGCAGTATTAATTTATATTCCCATCAACAATATACAAGGGTTCCCTTTCCCCATATCCTTACTATATTTCAAAATTGCTTAACAATTAGATTTTAAATGTTCTCACTAAAAAAGTGATAAGTATGTAAGGTGATGGATAAGTTCCTTAGCTTGATGGAATTACTTCACAATTTAAATATGCATCAAAACATCACATGGTACCCCGTCTAGATATACATTATTTGTTGATTAAAAATAAAATAAAATAGACATAAGCACTGGGATTACAGGTGCACACCACATCTGGCTAATTTTTGTATTTTTAGTAGAGTCAGGGTTTTACCATGTTTGCCAGGCTGGTCTTGAACTCCTAATCTCAGGTGATCTGCTTGTCTCGGCCTCCCAAAGTGCTGGGATTACAGGCATGAGCCACCATGCCTGGCCTGAGCCACCACACCCAGCCTCTTCTTTGAACATTTGTCAGTGTTAAAGATTGGTACACCTAGCTGTATATACCATCACCAAAAAAGCATATTTTTAACACTTTGCTTCCATAACTGGATGTAATTGAATTGTTAATTTTAATATAACTATTAATTCTATCAATGCTATGGATGCACATAGCTAAAATCAAGTAATGGTGAATGGCTCATAACAAAAAGACCTGTTCTTGTCCACTACGCCCACCTTCCTCTCCCAGTCCTCAGCGTGTTAGCTGTTTCCTGTGCCACTTACCTCCATGTTTCTAAATAACATACTTTTATTTCTATTTTTGATTTATCAGTTTAGTTAAAATAGCCTTCAACTGTAAAGGGCCACCTTGTCTAAGATCATGATCCCTCCTGTCTTAATTATGACCCTTCACGCATTAGCACACACCATGACAAGATACAATAAACTGGGTAGCTCAGACAACAGATGTTTGTTTCTCACTGTCCAAGATCAAGCTGATGGCAGATTGGCAGAGTCAGTCCCTGGTGAGGGCTTTCTCCCTGGCTTGCAGATAGTTACCTTCTTGCTGTGTCCTCACATGAAGGAGAGAGAGAGCTCTCATTCCCTTTTTTTTTTTTTTTTTTTAATAAGGTCTTCAATCCCATCATAAGATCTCCACCACGACAAACTCATCTAAGCCAAATTATCTCCCAAAGTCTCCACCTCCAAATACCATATTGGGGATTAACAGCTTCAACATAAGAGTTTTGGAGAGACATAAACACCTGGTCCATAACATCTCCCTTGCTCAGCTCCAGTAACTGGTAGATTCAGGGGGTATAACGGCCCAAACTCTTTGATTTAAGGCAGAACCACTGGGGTCGGGGGCAGGGGGGTGGCGGGCATTAGAGGGAGATCGTTGTTGTAACCACATCGCCATCACAATTCAACTCTGCACACTGCCCTATCCTGCTTCTTTCTTTCTCCACAGGTGTTGACCTTCAAGACAGATACTTCTCAGTAAACTTCCTGCACAGAGTGTTTCTTACAGGGAACCCAACCTAAGATATTGTTGTAGACTTTCTGCCATGGTAGCGAATCTAGCACACACGCACACTTCCCTTCTAATTCTCTCAGTATATTTACATAACAACTTTTGGTTAAACGGTCACCATTTATATCACTATAACAATGAAATACTGTTCACTGCTGAGCTAAATAGCATCCTATTATTACCATTCCTTTCTCATACATGTTTTGTCTTATAGTTAATAAAACTATTATTTGTTCATCTGCTTAGTTTCTACATTTACTTTCTCCTAATATGTCAATGGATCTATCAAATGATTCAATAAATTTTTCAAATCTCGTATATAATAACTACTCTAGTAATTGTATTTGGCTCTTTGATAATTCTCTCCTACAGCACTTTACCTTCCTGATATAATAGAAACTTACTACTCTACACAGGTGTCATTCTGACAACTCTCTTTATCATTGTTCTGTCAGGACCTTGATTTCACAAGTCCCATATATGTATCTTTCTTGATTTATTCCTTTGTTTTGCTGGAGTCTATTTCTCTAGTAACTTTCTCTAAGACGTGGGAGGTATATTTTGAGAGTGCATCCACATTTGTTATTCTTTACTTACATGTGATTGATATTTTGCCTGGGCATAAAACTGTTGGCTAAAAACCACTTTTTCTCCAAATTTTTAAATTTTCTTTCATCCAATGTTAGCAAAAAGTCCAAAGTCATTCTGATACTCTTTGTGAATGAATGGTTAATTTTCTCTGGAAGCTTAAGAAAATTATGTTTTAATCCTGGTGTTTTGAAATGTTGTGATGTGTTGGGTTAGTCTATTTTTTTATTCATTGGGCCAGGTGTTTAGTGGGCCCATTTAATTTGGACTGCTGTGTTCTTTTCTGATCTAGAGACAATTTTTCTTCATTATGTCTAATAATTTTCTCATTGTTTCCTCTCATCTCCCAGGAATTTCTTTATTGGAGACAATGAACTTATATTGATCTTATAATTCTGTTTTCTATTTATGTTCTATTTTTCCCTATTTATTAGAAGATTTCACTATTTATGTCCCAGTCCTTTTTTTTCTGTTTTTTTTTCTTCTGTTGCTTACTATATTTTTAATTCTCAAGCACTGTCTTGGTTCCTGTTTTTATGGGCATATGCCTCGTATATTTGTACATACTAGAGATTTTTTTCTTAGGGTTTCTTCTGCTCCCTGAAAAATCCTGTTTCCTCCAGGTGTCAATTTAGAGCTTTCCTAAAATGCTACATGATTCCTGACTTTTTTATTCTTAATATTTACAACTGAGGATTTTCACTATTTATCCTTGGATCTCACTTCAGTCTTCAACTGGTATCTCCACATTTCTCTAGAGAAGAGTTCCTCTATCCTCCAGGGAGGATGAGTTGGGGAGAAGACGTGATGTACATCTGTTGTGCAGCCTTTCTGGCAAAGCGTCTCTCTTGAGCCCATGCCTCAGCACAGTCTTTAGCAGTTCCAATGTCCCTAGGTGAAGTTGCAAGGAGCATGCTGACTCATTTCTTGGTGATAATGTCCTCTGTATGCTAGGTGGAAATTTCTTCTGCTCTGATAAATTAATTACCATCTGCTTCCTTGCTTCAGTAATGTTTGTTAAAAGATTTTTCCACTGTTGACTTTTCTATTGCTCTCTTTGTCCTTATGAATTAACATATTTTGGGTTTTCTTAAGGCATGTTAGGTGGGTTTGGAGAGGGAGAAAATAGAAGTATCAGCACATCATCATTTTTAAGTAGAAGCCCTGTGATATGTTTTATTTCCAAATATGCATTTGTCATTTCACAAGTCTTTATGATGAAGTAAGAATTCTTTCTAACACAAGAATTTAGCCTCTCCGTAAGGTGAGAGTCTTCATTTATCGAACTTTGAGAAAATGGTCCATTCCTCATACAGAGCTAACAAAGGAGAGTTCATACTTTGAAAACAGGAGAAAAATACACACAAAAAACCAAGATTTCCAAGTTAGGGTGGTCACAACTTTTTTGTAAACCTCAATACGATTTTTAAAATGTGTTCTTAAGTATACCTTTCTTTACAGGGCCATTTAGTAGCATAAAATATGCAGGCAAAATATACATTGTACATTTTACACAGAGCATACAAGTTTAGGCAAAGAATCTTGACATGCATTGTTCTATTAAGCAAATCTCTCCAGGGATATACAGATTATAAACCGTAAACGTTACTATTCTGTGAAAACTTAGTGCCAGCAATGAGATGATATCAAATCGCCATGCATACAAAGAGAAGGCAAAAGTCCAATCTTGACATCAAAGGCAATCAGCTAATAATTTAATGGACATGGTTACATGATTAAATTGTATTCATGTACAAGATATGCAACCAGAAAAAAGAAATGAGGCCATGTGATGAAATAGAGTCTTTCTTTCAAATTTTTGCTCAAAATATTGCTCTGTTTTCATATTTAAGAAAAATGGGTGTAAGAGAAACTCAGATGAGAGGACTGAAGAATATGGGATGTATTTGGGACATTTAAGTCATCTCTTTGGCAGAGTTACTACTCTTCCAGGCGTAATGACTTCTATAAATTATTAAAACTTCCAGGCTTGTAGTAATGATTTGGTAATAAGTCCAAATGTATCAGGGCATGAGAGAACACCAAAACATTACACTGAGTGTTAAATGTTATCGTTTGGTCCAGAAATTATGTCGGTAAATAACATCTGCTGGAAATAATTATCCTGCATTTAAGTTGCAAAATGATGAGATATTCTGGGAAAGATTAAATTGAAACCGTATATTTGTTATAAGAATTCAATAATAATTTTAAAAGTAAAAGTAGAATGCGACTGGATGTGGTATGATTAAGGACAGACCCATCTCTGGCTTCTGGCTCGTCAGGTTTATGTGTTCATTTTATTGCACTGGTATGAAGCCTGATCTGAGAGCTCAGATAATATGTACACTATGGAACTCTGGATATTTACAATCAGAAATCTGTGGCTTCATTCATAAATAATAGTTAACATACCTGAGTTATTTATGAAATATGCTCCTACTTTGCATTGTTTACCAGTATCACATTTTTCACCACACATTTTAGCAATTTGCCCACTGGGACTTAAGGGCTTTTCTTTTTTTGGATAAGAGGACTTAAATAAATTTCTCTCAAAAATAAAATAAAGTACTCTGCCCACGTATGCATGTGTGTCCCCAAGTCAGGACTGGGAGGCAAGTGGCACATTCATTTCAGGTGGAAATCTCAGTAATCAAGATAAATAATATTTTAATGTAATACTTTAAAAATCAACATTAATACCAAAAAACCACTACGTGACATAATAACTAAAGGTAATATATTCTGGAACAAAAAAAAAGGACATAGTGTAAAAACTAAGGAAATATGAATAAAGCATGGACTCCAGTTAATAAAAACTATACGATGAACAAAATATCAAAAATTTAAATACAGATAGTCTGTATCTGTGTTTGTTTTCATGTTCACATCAGACTCCAACATGGCTTGGCATGGGGCATTGGTATGTGTTTGCATATTTATTTCTCAACTTTTTTTTTTGTTTTGTTGTAGGTCCAACAAATAAACAAAACTGTAGCTATGATTTCCAATTTCTGTATCCTACAAAATTTTTTAAATCCTACCAATGAATACTATTATTTGTCCAAATAGTTTATAAACGCCTCAGCTACAGATCAAACTCCCTGAACACAGGAAGTGGCTTATATTTTACTGTACCTATCATGTCACCTAAAACTTCAATATTTTACATGAACTACTAAATAAATATTTTGACTGATATGGGAGTAGAGAGAAAGTCCTAAACTGGAAACAAGGAGCCCTAAGTTCTACTTCTGGTTCTGCTACTATTTCAGGCAAGGCATTTAATATCACTGAGGCTCAGGGTTATCATTTGTTAAATTGGTTGTGTTACACGATGATCTCTAAAGCTCCACTACTTTTAAGAGTTTATAATTTGTAATTTTTTTAATTTATTTTTTCACTAGCAGAAATTAAGAAAATCATATTAAAGAAGACACGACAACATAAAAGAATACAATAATTGGTTTTGGTCTGGGAACGACGGCTCACACCTGTAATCCCAGAACTTTGGGAGGTCGAGGCGGGTGGATCACCTGAGACCAGCCTGGCCAACATGGCAATACCCTGTCTCTACTAAAAATACAAAAAGGAGCTGGGCGTGGTGTCACACGCCTTTAATCCCAGCTCCTCAGGAGGCTGAGGCACGAGAATCATTTGAACCCAGGAGGCAAGATTGAGCCACTGCATGTCAGTGTGGGCTATAGAATAAGACTCTGTCTCAAAAAAATAAATACACAAAATAATTGCTTTTGGGATGAAAAAATGGGACTAAAAGAACCTTATCATAGAACCTGTGGGTTCTTAGTGTGGAAAAAGCTAAATATTGTAGTGTAGCTACAGTTGAAATGGACAAATACACTTCTGGCACCCCAAATTCATTCTGTAAAAGGAATTTCCTATTAAAAATCTAAAAAAAGGCCAGGTGTGGTGGCTCACATTTGTAATCCTGGCAAAGGAAGGCCAAGGCAGGTGGGTCACCTGAGATAGGGAGTTCAAGACCAGCCTGACCAATATGGTAAAACCCTGTCTCTACTGGAAAAAAAAAGAAAAAATTAGCCAGGCATGGTGGCGGGCACGTGTAATCCCAGTTAATCAGGAGGCTGAGGCAGGAGAATTGGTCTAACCCAAAGGTGGAGATTTCAGTGAGTTGAGATCTCACCACTGCACTCCAGCATGGGCTACGGAGTGAGACTCAAAAAAAAAAACAAAAACAAAAACAAAAGTTGTTTTATTACCAGGCAGTCCATGAAAGCTTTTTAGCCCGTAATTGATCTGACATAAATAATCTTTTAAAATCCAACACACTTGTAAAAATTATTCTATGAAGAGAAATAAAGTTCTAAAGCTAGCATATAAGTTTTGAGATATAACATTTATCATAGAATAATTACATTATAATTAACTTTAGGTGATTTTTCAAGAGAGAATTCTATACAGTACTGAAAAATGTTACAAAAATTATATTTCTTTGTCCTATCAAAACCCGAATCGTGTTTTATACACCTTGTCTCTTTTATTTAAATTTCTCTAGCAATGCCATATTTGCGCCATAAAAATCCTAATTTCTAGATTACACAAGGAAACAGAATAATGACAATTATCATTCGTTTCCAATAAGCAAGTTCACAACATTGAAAAAAGTTAACATAACATTCAGTAGTAGGTCTTAGGCCTTGTGGGGCATATATTAAGTAGTTTGTGGACATTAAAAATACTAAGGTTGGAATTAAGTTAAAAGTTTGAGTCAAAATTATTTTTAATGACGTTTACTTCCTCACAAAGACACAAAGTAAAAGCCCTAAAGGATTTTAATTAGAGCATTGTTAGGAAGTTATTTATAAATTGAATAAAATGCTAAAGAAGTTTTAAATGTATTTTACATGTTTGAAAACTACTGAAAGAATTTTAAAGGGCTTTTAAATGTATTTTACATTTATTCCTGCAGGTAGGATGATTTTTTTGGTGTGCTTTATTTGAATTCAAAATAATTTATTTGTCAAATTGTCTCTTCCTCACTCCCCAAAACAGGGAGATAAATGTATCTGTAACTATTTTTAAAAATTTTGTTTCCATAAATTCTAGTTGAGGTCAACAGAAGACTAGAAATTATGAAGGAGGTAGACTGACATAGAAATTTAAGCAAATTGAATTTAGAAGTTTAGGCAAAGCCAAACTTTTCCAGCTCATTTCTAGATATTGACATGCTTACCTACACCGTCTTATTTACCTACATTCATGTGACCTTGTAAATAGTGAAAAGCAATCACTTAAATTCAGCCTCAGTATTCTCAATATCATAAAAGTCAACATCACTCTTTGTATATGTTCCCATTGACAATTTTTTGAGATGCCTTAAAAGGAAGAAACAGCAAGTAACTTACACAGTGCTTAAAATGGCAGCTAGTTAGCTCCATGATCTAGTGAGCCAGAACCCACGGCTCTGGATCAAGCTGGCTTGCTGAATTTGTTTCTTCCTTTTATGCTACACTTTTAAAAAGTTATTACCTTACCAAATAACGGGTCATTTTCCACAACAGTTAAAAAAATAATCAAACATAAGCTTTTGGATGGTCATGGCAACTGTAGTTATGCTGTGCTTTCATATAAAGCTATTGTTAAGAGATATCCAAACATACACCCCAACTGTCCATTGTGGCTAGGCAGATGGCGGTAGAAGGGGGACCTGTCATTTAAATGAGGCACGATTTTCATCAATATGCTCACTGGTTACGAAGCGAAGCTAAGCTACGTCTGAGTCATTACTTTCTGGCCTAGGATATAAAAAAATGATTCATTAATCTATGTAGCTCCACATGTAGATCCTTTTTATGATTCCGTATGTTTACCTGAAAAGCTACATTGTGTCTTTTATAACTGAGCCATACAGAAAGATTAGACACAATCCTATTTATTTTCTTCAATTCTGAGCTCTATTTTACACAATGAATTCATAGGGAAGAGTGTAGATATGGAATTTTCATGAGGTTGTACTTAATTCAGGAAGCATGTGCTTTAAGAATTTATATATTCTGTATAATATGGTAACAAAATGAAATGGCATGTGAGTCTATTTTTTTCAAACTCTATTTGTGCTTTGGTCCTAAAGAAAGACCACACAGAAGGCTTAGAAATAATTCATATAGGATACACTGATTACTCCATTTTGAAATCATGTTGCCAAATGATGACCTCACTTCACTGACTACAGATAATTTTCCCATTACTCTGTCTTGGGAATCTAGACTTTAAGAAATAATTGTTTATTCTGAAGTTGGCAGTTTTTATTTTCAGTTAACAATTAAATATATATATATATATATATATATATATATGGGTGGGTGTGTGTTTATATAATAAATATATAAATATATGTATAAATTATATTTATATATGTATATATCTTATCTTACAAATAAGGACAACAAATTCTTCTTTTGAGATATTAATGCTATCAGACCATTGTCAAAACCAAACAAGAGTTACTGGCCAAAAAGAGTGTGTTCTGGCCCGTACTAGACACAGCTGCAGTTCAGTTGGCCCCGCATCTAGGCCCCATCTGTAAGGCTTGGATGCTTGGTGACACTGGCCAGTCTGAAGCCTATTTAAAGACGCCCGAGAAAGCTAGGCAGACAGATGGTGAAGCAATACAGTAATGAGGAAAATTTAGCTTATGTTGATGTCTTCTGCCTTCCAAGAGGATGTGGCAACCACCAAGTAACGCTCCATAATGGGGCATCTATCACTCACAGACATGCAAACATTTGTGCTCATCCACAAAATACCAGTTAAGGTGTACATACATTTCACCATATGTAAACAGAATACAACATACGGCTAATATGATGATTTGCAATATGCACTGCCTACTGCAATTACTAGGTAATTTTAATTCCATTGGCTTGGCCACTACCCCATTCCTCTCTCAAGGAGGTTTGGTCGCTTGTTTAGGTTTTGGTTTTCATTTTTTTGTGACTCAGCTCAAGTGAAATTAAAGTAGTAGAAATAATGGATTACATCCAATGCAGAGTGAATATTAAGATGGCCTTCTTTCAGAGTACCCCCAAAAGGAGGAGGGAAGGAACCAAAACAGGCTGGTGTGCTGGAACCCAGGAAGTGAGGTCAGATGACTTCAAGGATTTGAATTTAATCCCAACTGCAAGTAAAAGATGCTGCTGATTTTGACTGGGGGTGTGTGTGGGGGCGGGAGGAAGGTGCCCTGACTCAACTTGCATTTTAAGGCTCTCCTTCTTCCACTTACTGGGCAGAGAATGGGTTAAAGAAGACTAGAAAGCCAATGGCAGGAAAACAGATTAGGAGACTGCTGCATTTTCCCGCAAAATGAACAATCCAGCTCAGAGCTGAAATATCAAAACATTTGCAACATCACTGATAGGACCGGCAGACAGGACGGCACCAGCCACGGTGGCTGGCTCTCCCTGGCACGCCTCATTTCTTTATGAAGTTGCTTTTTGTGCCTTAAATCTCAGTGCCATTATGATTTATGACCACATGCAATCTTTTAAATTAAGATTTGTTTGATTGTCTGTTTCTATTAAGGTGACCATAATAGCAATTTTCCTTTTCCAAACAAATGTTTTGCAGAGCGCTGCAACTCAGAGTCTGTGTATGGATCATGACAGTGATTAATTTCTGTTGCTAAATTCTTTAGTTTCTATAACTAATTTAAGATAGCTGCCACTTTTTAATAACTAAAGGATATAACTCCAGTGGGGTATTTTTTTCCTGGGTAATTGATATAACATCTTCATATTAGTGACTATAAATTATGTCTCTGTTACCCCATTCTGTCACCCAGTAAGGCTGCTCAAAGTATGCACAACACAGGCTGTGGCTGTGCTGTGGTGCATACAATTTTTCCTAAACAACAAATCGTAGAAGCAAGCACTGTTTAAACCAATAATTTACGTATGATTTCATTCAGTTGAATGAAAAACTCACTGGCTTGCAATACTGCTTTGTTTGCTGATTTTTTTAAAAGGTTAGTGTTAAGCAAGTTAAAGAAGTCACTCTCTGAGGTAGAACCAATATTGAGACTGGAAAGGGGAGATATCATTTACCTATTTTATTTGACCAAAAAAATTAAGTTTCCAAAATACCCCTATTTAGTAAATAGAAAAATAAAATCCCTTAAAATTTCCAAGAATTAAAAAATTCCCCACTTTGATGACTAATTTCTTCTAAGTGAGCACAGTTCCTCTCAGTGCATTTAAACACTGCATTCCCTAAATGCATCTACAGACATTTATGACTCTTAAAGAGAATCTATTGCTATGATACAAACACCAGCAGAAAGCTGAAGTACCAGAACTGATGCCAAATGTGTAAATGACTTTTGGATTACACCGGTGTTGGCTTATATGTGACATAATTCTGTCTCTTAACCAAATAGTGTGGGAAGGGGTTCTAACTGGTCTCAAAATGGTATCCAAAACACTCAGAAAGAATGAGGACATCTGTGAGTATTTATACCCATAAAAGCATGTCAGTCCATTCTTAGATCAAGGAATCCCAGCTGCAAATGAATGAGGGTCCCTGAAATGATGTTGTCAACCCCTCTCAGGCATTGGCAGCAAGGACGCCCCTATAGTAGCACCCTGAGTACTTATATATAACTATAATTGATTACAGTTAACTTTATATGATTTGTAGATCAATGATGACTGCATGTTTATGCAAAGTGTCTCTGTAAAGAAATGAGATTAATTTTCTTCTTGAATAACTTGTGAAGACAGAAGAGCAATCACATTGCAGCAAGAATCTATGGCAGCATGTTTCAATGAGCAGCAGCAGTATTTCCAAGTTCAGCCAGTCAACTGTCACATGCTAACAGCTGCAGTGAATGTTGCTTTATGTCAGAACAAAAATGGGTGATCACTTAAAGCAAAAAATTAATGTGGAGTTCTATGTGATAAATCTTCAAATCTTCAACATATCCACTGGACATGCTAAAATAAGCCTCTGGGAATGAAAGGATGTTGAAAGCCACAATTTTAATGCCAACAAACTTTTTAAAAAGGTTGTGGAAGATGTTTATGTTGCTATGCAACACAAGTATCTGATCAGTGTCTGAGATTCATTCATAAAAATGATGAAAACATTTAAGATTTAGTTCATTTAATTAAGACACAAATGATGGCTACAGACTTATACTAAAGGAAGGAATAAATAACTGCATGAGTACAGGGCTATAAGGACATTAATGTCCATTCAGTTCAGCCATCTCTGTTTACAGGTAAGGAATCTACAACCAAAATCAAATGACTCCTAAATGGTAAAATTAAAACTAATTTGACTTGTTCTGAAAGTAGCTATGTTGCAGGAAAAGTTTCTAGAAAAATTATGCTGTGCATTTTGGATGACAAAAGAAAAATTGGATGGGTCATTTTCTTTCATCTTCCAAAAAAGTTGATTAAAAACCACTTTTTAAACACTTTTAAAATTGATTTTAACATAATCTAGATGCAAAACGCTTAAGGTCTTTACTGGAAAACTCCAACATCTCCAGGATCCAGAAAGCACGTGTATCAAATTGTAATTGAACACCAAGATTTCTTTTTTGCTATCTGGTTTTGTTGAAGTAGATCCTGATTTCTGTATATCCTGCGTATTGTACTAATAGTCCAATTCACTTTTAATATGTCTCAAATACTCAAGGAATCCTATATGACACAAATACATTGACTAAGATTAATGGTGGGCTTATTTATTATAGCAACTCTTTGTAAACATGGCTTTTGTTTTATTCAAACCTGACATTTAGATTTCTGATTGTAGATCTTACTTATCAGACATGCTACAAATGATTTTTGCTTCTTTCCAAAATTCTGGCAAATGACATGCATTATCCTCCTTTGAGAATACTAAAGAATGTAACATAGGTTCTAAAATGCTCTTGAGAAATAGCCTCATTACTAGACAAGTTTATATTGCCTGTGCAAGGAGACTGCTTTGAAATGTAAAGCATTCCTTTGTGAGATTAAAAATGTTAGTTTTAGTAGTCAGTGACATAATATATATTTTATAACTAAATATCTCCATTTATATTAGCCCCCTTTTTACAGTTTAATTATGAACTCTGAAGAAGCACTGTATGTCCTTTTATGGCTCTCCATGGTCCCTGGCAAAATGAGATGTTCTGTATACAGCCTGCATTCAGTAAGAGTTGCTTACACAACGATTTTCAACTCTTCTAGGTTAAGTTCTATTCCCCATATCTGGAACTGCATGAAATTAATATTAGGAGTAGGAAATCCTTGGCTTAAATACCACTGACCCAAGCAAGCCTTTTCTATAATGGAAGAAGTGAGAATGATATAGTTGAAATTGCACAGTTAGAAGATAATGGTTTGACTTTTCATATCTGTAACAGAAAATTCATTTTAGACAAGCAGTTTTACATTTCTCCACTTTCTAGAAAAAAAGAGACACATCAAAATGAGTACCATTGACAGTGGTTGCCATATATGAGCACTTTTATTCTGAAGATTGCCTTTGTACTCCTTACCCATATTCTTGAACACTAAAAATATTGTACTAAAAAGAAATTAGAAAGTAATACCATTTACAATAGCCACACATAAAATTAAATGCCTAGAAATTAACTTAACCAAAGAAGTAGAAGATCTCTATAATGAAAGCTCTAAAACACTAATGAAGGAAATTGAAGAGAACACCAAAAAATAAAAAAAATACTCCCTGTTCATGAATTGGAAGAATCAATGTTGTTAAAATGTCCATACTACCCAAAGAAATATACAGATTCAGTGCAATCCCTATCAAAATACCAATCACATTCTTCAGAAATAGAAAAACAAATCCTAAAATTTATATGGACCCACAAAAGACCCAGGATAGCCAAAGCTATCCTAAACAAAGAGAAAAGAACTGGACAAATCACAGTACCTACCTCCGAATTATACTACAGAGCCATAGTAACCAAAACAGCATGGTACTGGCATAAAAATAGACACATAAACCAAAGGAATAGAATAGAAAACTCAGAAACAAATCCATACACTGACATTAAACTCATTTTTTATAAAGGTGCCAACAACATATACCAGGGAAAAGACCATCTGTTCAATAAACAGTGCTGAGAAAACTGGATATCCATATGCAGAAGAATGAAACTAGACCCCTGTCTTTTGCCGTATACAAAAATCAAATCAAAATGGGTTAAAGACTTAAATATAAGGCCTCACACTATGAAACTAATACAAGCATACATTGAAGAAAATCTCCAGGACATTGGTCTGGTCAAAGATTTCTTAAGGAATACTCCACAAGCACAGGCAAGCAAAGCAAAAACAGACAAATGAGATCCCAGCAAGTCAAAAAGCTTCTGCACAGCAAAGGATACCATCAAGAAAGTGAAGAGAGAACCCACAGAACAGGAGAAAATATTTGCAAACTAATCGTCTGACAAGGGATTAATAACTCAAAAACTCCATAGGAAAAAATCTAATAACCTGATTCAAAAATAGGCAAAAGATTTGAGTAGATATTTCTCAAAAAAAAAAAAAAAAAATACAAATGGCAAAAATGCACATAGATAGTGTTCAACATCATTAATCATCAGAGAAAGGCAAATCAAAACTACAATGAGATATCATCTCACCCCAGTTAAAATGGCTTACATCCAAAAGACAGGCAATAACAAATGCTGGTGAGGATGTGGAGCAAAGGGAACCCTCGTACACTGTTGGTGGGAATGTAAATTAATACAACCACTATGGAGAACAGTTTGGAGTTTCCTCAAAAACCTGAACACTGAGCTACAATATGACCCAGTAATCCCCCTGCTGGGGATATACCCAAAAGAAAAGAAATCAGTATATTGGAGAGAGAGCTATTTTACCAAGTTTGTAGAAGCACTGTTTACAATACCTAAGATCTGGGAGCATCCTGAGTGTCCATCAGCAGATGAATAAAGAAAATGTGGTACATATACACAATGGAGTACTATTCAGCCATAAAAAGAAAAAGATTCTGTCATTTACAACAACATGGATGGAACTGGAGATCATTTTGTTAAGTGAAATAAGCCAGGCACAAAAAGACAAACGTATGTTCTCACTTATTTGTGGGATCTAGAAATTAAAACTGTTGAACTCATGGACATAGAGTGTAGAAAGATGGTTACCAAGGCTGGGAAGGGCGGTGAGGGGCTGGGGGGAAAGTGGGGATGGTTAATAGGTACCAAAAAAGTAGTTAGAAGAAATAGGACCTGTTATTTGACAGCACAACAAGGGGACTATCCTCAATCATAACTTAATTGTACATTTTAAAATAAAGAGTGTAATTGGATTGTTCGCAACTCAAAGGATAAATACTTGAGGGGATGGATACCTACCCCATTCTCCATGATATGCTTATTTTACATTGCATGCCTGTGTTAGAACATCTCATGTACTCCATAAAATATATACACCCACTATGTATCCACAAACGGTAAGAAAATATTGTACAAATGAGAGCAAAGCAATGATAACTATGAGTAGGGGTGTGTGTGTGTCTGGTGTTTTCCCATTCGATGTATGCCTGTGGCGTAATAAGCAGTGTGTTAAGTCCAACAGATTTCTCTATTCTGGACAGGGCCTGCCTCCCATGAACTCTGCACTTTCCAGTGAATGCGTGTTTAAATCATGGCTGCAGCAAAGGAAAGGAGCCTTCGCTTTCTGGATGTCAGAATCAACACTGATAACAGTGTTAATGTCTAAGCAAATGCATAAGCTGTTACATTTCTTTGTCAAAGTGAAATCGGTCTTACTCCTTGTAAAATCATATGAAACAAGCAACACATTCCAATTCTGTTGTATTCTGACAGTTTACTGCTCTAGGGCAGTAAGGCAAAAATAAATGCAGTCAGCCACAAATTGCTTCCAATTGTATGAGAAGTCCTTAAGTACACAGTAAGTAGCTCTAAAAGCAGATATCTGGATTCCAAACAAATTCCAACATGCTTCAAATTGCCTCTAACATATTTCTTTTTGGAAATGCTTAAGTGCAGAGTGCTGAAGTCTCCTGTTAGCCTAGCTTTCTGTGTTCACTCCTGCCTAACTGAGCCATCATGGGGTCAGATTCCATAAGTGTGTCATGAGAGGACCCTCTATGGTGTCATCCTCAGTTCCAGTATATGTAAATATAATATGATTTCAGGGAAATATGACATAATTAGAGGCCATTATTATGCAGCCCTCCATGAGCCCTAATTTGCATGTTTCCAGTAAAAG
Organism: Cebus imitator; assembly: GCF_001604975.1. Taxonomy (NCBI): domain Eukaryota; kingdom Metazoa; phylum Chordata; class Mammalia; order Primates; family Cebidae; genus Cebus; species Cebus imitator. The sequence goes on from NW_016107656.1 coordinate 2,103,578, forward strand.
TACACAGCTCACAGTGAGTACACACAAACTGTCATTTTTTCAATACTATAATTACTACTCGCAAGTCTTGAAAAATATCTCTATCAATTTCAGAAAAGGGTTTGTGGGAGATTACTGCAAATGACGATGGAACAATTAACAGTTCTTTCTGCTTTCCAAAAATTTCCATCGTGGCAATATGTATACTGAAAATTTCATAAGCATATACATCATAGATAAAAATTCATACTACTAAGTTTAAACTTGAAGAGTTAGGAAAATACCTAAGGAAGGCCAAGAACTGGTATCACAATGAAAGATGATTGCATTATTTGAGGCCTGGTGTTTCTCTGCTGTTTTTGATAAAGACAACAGTTTATTTCTGAAGGCAGAGGTGACATGAGTAAGCTTTTGCACTTGTTCAGAGGAGGACACACCAAGATGATAAATTCAGACTTCAAGAACAAGTTGCTTATATCTTCCATTTTGCCACAGAGATAATGAGGAATAATACTGACATATACATGTGCACAAAGATTCTCTATTCTACAAATATATTACATTCAATTTTATCAAAAAATTAAAAGCATCGAGCCAGGGATGTAACTGCTTTCCAGGTTCTGATAGAATGCTATGATGAAATAAAATCAATTGATATTTAATATATAATGAGAGTTTCTATTACTGGTTATTACTACCTATCATATTACCCGATTTTTACATAATTATTTATGCACCGTGTTCTATTTATTATATGTGTTTGTATTTCCTGTAAGTCAGCTCAGATCTCTTCTGAAAATGAATATTTCTACAAATATTATCCCTTAATCCAAAAAAAGAATAAAGAAAGGTCCTAGGAAAAAGAGAATTAGCTTCTCACCAGTAGAAACTCAACTCTTCTGCACCCAGTACAGTACAACACCAGGCCTCAATCGTGTGATTAGCGTCATCTGGTTTGATCCACTTTTTTATGGAGGTTAATAATTTCACGTCTTTCAGGATACAAACTCCTGAAAAGTCGACATTTTCTCTAAACTCCTAGAGAGCCATGAGCCTTCAGCATGCATTAATTATAACCATCACTGACCGAACTATATTTTGTGGTTGCAATAATTCTTTTGGATCCCTGTTGTAAACTCTTAGTGAACCTTGGTCATTCACTCCAACAAGTGCTTGCTGAGGCATACTAGGTACCAGGAACTGTTCAAGGTGCTGAGGATATGACAGGAAAGTAACCAAACATGGACAATCCCTACACCTTCATTGCTTACGTTCTACTAGGGAGACGGATGGGGGAAAAAAAAACACTACAAATAAACTATATAACATTTTAAATGGGTGAAAGATAAATGGCAAAAAATAGAGCAAGGAAAGAGGGCAGAAAGTATTGTAGAGCAAGGGGGAGTAGCCATTCCAAATCCAGCAGCCAAAGACACACGCACGAGGAAATAACATTTAAGAAAACACCTGAAGGGACTTGGCGAGAGAGCTTTCCAAGAAGAGGAAATGGCCAGTTCAAAGGCCCTGCGGTGGGATGAGCCTGGTGTGTTCCAGGAGCAGAAAGGAGGTGTGTAGTTGCAGCCATGGTGTGGTCCTCTGCCCAGCAGCACCTGCAACTATGTCAGCAATGCAAATTCTCAGATCTACTTTGTCATAATCTAGGGCTGGGTGTGGAGTCCAGCCATCCACAGATTTTTGTTTTGTTTTGTTCTGTTTTTGAAATGGAGTCTCACTCTGCTACCCAGGCTGGAGTGCAGTGCCCTGATCTCAGCTCACTGTAACCTCTGCCTCTCAGGTTCAAGCGATTCCCCCACCTCAGCCTCTTGAGTAGCTGGAACTACAGGTGTGCACCACCACACCTGACTAATTTTTGCATTTTTAGTAGAGACAAAGTTTCACCAGGTTGACCAGGCTGGTCTCAAACTCCTGGCCTCCAGTGATCCACCGCCTTAGCCTCCCAAAGTGCTAAGATTACAGGCGTGAGCTATTGTGCCAGGCCCAGCAATCTGTGTTTGAATAGCTCCCTTCTTTATCCCATAATCCTGAACCTCGCCAAACTGTGAGAAGGCTGGTCTGAAGCAATGTGTGCAAGGGTGAAAGGTCACAGGAGAGAAAGAGAGGGAAGCAGTGGATCCTTACATTTTTAGTCTGAGGAAGAAAAGTCAGGCGACCTCTGGCACCTGAACAAAAATAGAGAAATACACGAAAACACACATAAATAATTAATTGAGAAAAAGAGTTACTAAGATAAATTGATGACACAGTAACCCAGATTGGGAATATGGAGCCAGCTAAGTGAAATACATTATTTTCAGGAAATTATGCCCTATATTTGCATTCATCTAAAAAGATGCACATTTTGAATGACCTCATCTGTGATTGAAAGCAGATTTCATATGCTGTTTATGTATGTCTACATTTTGAGTCAAGTGATGGTTTTGCTTAAGATAATACCTACCTCTCAATATGTTCAGATGTAAATTCTAAGCAGGTAGCGACTGTGTTTTCTAGAAGTTCTGTAAAATACATAATTCTATGTCTCTGATGGAGAAGCACCCATATGTGCCAAAAACCTTGATGTATTTTCTTTCATATCATATAATAAAGCAGTTTCTTGCTCATGAGGGATGTCATATACATGAAGCAGATAAGGAATAAGAAAGAGGAAAGAAAATAATAAATTTATCAAAAGTCTGGATGACAACAATTTGTACAGTGATGAAAATAAGTGGGTTTAAAAAAATCTAATTTCATTTTTTTTATGTATATATACATCTAGAACCACACACACACACACACACACACACACACACACACACACACACAACTTTAATAATAGAATGGAAGAAATCACTTTTCTATTTTTGGAGGTTACCACTTTGTTTACATTAAGATTTGCAAATGAATACCAAAATGCCCTCCTAACTCTTTCCTACCTTTTATCTTCAGAGTCAATATATCCTTTGAATACAACTCAAGATGTCTCTGGCTTCTTTGCCATTCACATCTATCATACACTCTAACCTGGTCATATTACATTAAATGGTTTGCTATGAACTGTATGAAATGATTCATACCCCTTTATTCATTCAATCTATATTTACTGAAAACTTAGAGTATGCCATCATCCCCAACAAGAGTCCTCCACATGTTTGTAGTATGGTTTCTCTTCCAACAAATTATTCACTAATAGACAATATTTCCTATCAAACACTTGGGTAGCCAAAGAAAGTTATAATATAGAAGCCAAAGAAATGCATCTCAAAATGTCAGCAAGTTGAGGTTATTAGCATGAAACTATCATTAAATGTCATTAACCAAAATGCAACTTAGAGAGAAGGCCCTTAGCCTTTAAATCAACAAGAATCAATAAATGGAGAGTAGCTCAGTAGGCATCCACTGACTTAACTGTACTGCCAGATCAAACTACTGATTATCAGGGCCAGCCAGGTTGGCTGTATCCCTGGCTGAATGCTGCAGAAGTGAAATTTATAATAATGACTCAATGGCTGTTTGTACTAACTCTGGAATTTGTTTTGTTTTTTTTTAAGGGAATTACTGTCCATCAATGCAATGGACTTCATTTCCTGGTAGAAACGAACAGCAGCATAATATCCGCTGTCATCTTTCCCTTCCTTTCTTTCTCTTCTTCTCTCCCTTTTTCATATAGCCCGTTTTTCTTTCCAAGTCAAACCATGGCCCCACTGTCTAGCCAGAAGAGGAGCAAAGAGGTGAAGGAGAACAACTAGTCTTTCTGTATTCTTTTCCCAGGTAAATTTTCTCTATTGGATGAGCCTTGTGAATAATGATGATGACAAAAATCACCTATGCAGTACTTACCACCCATGTATTGCTTCTAAGTATTTATACACAAGAAGCCATTCAAACATTACAACCACCATATGGGGTGGGCATTATTACTGTTTCCTTGGGACAGGTGAGGAAACTAAGGCACACACAGTTTAGCCCAAGGCCAGATAACTAGTCAGTGGCAGAATTTGATTCTAATCCAAACGACCTGTGCTCCTGAACAATGAATGTGCCATACGCTGTCCCCTCCATCACACACACACCAAGAGACTGGCCTCCTTGAAGAAGGGATATCTTTTCCCTATTACATGGTGGACTCCATTTCAAAGTCTCTTCCCAATGAGACTTGATAACTGGGATAAATCTGCAATTTTTGAACACCTACCATGGTGAAAATACAATACTCTTGAGTAATTATGTGTTGTATTCAAGTGAGTCAGTGAGAAACTTTGGCTTGACGATTGAGATGTTATAAAGAACTTTTGCCCTCTAGATAGGAAGAACAACTTGTCTGTCGTGACTAAGTCAGAAGAGCCAGAATTATTCCCACCAACATGTAGAGAGGGATATGTTTTCCAAAATCCAAGCATAATTCCTTTGATCTTTGTATTCTCAGAAAAATAAATCTATGTTTGTAAACTTAATAGCTATTTGAAAATGATAGAAAATAGTATTAAAATTAATGGAAAATAATAAAGACAACCAATGCCACGGCTACAAGAATTCAAGAAGGAATAGAACAGAGATCCTACCTTCAAATGGCTTGTAAATAAAGATAATAAAACAGGTTTACCAGCCTAAGCAACATGGTGAAACCCCATCTCTACTAAAAATACCAAAAAAAAAATAGCTGGATGTGGTGGCATGCACCTGTGGTCCCAGCTACCTGGGAGGCTGAGGTGGGAGGATTGCTTGAAGCATGGGGGCAGAGGTTGCAGTGAGCTGAGACCACGCCTCTGCACTCCAGCCTCAGTAATAGAGTGAGACCCTGTCTCAAAAAACAAAAAAAGACAGGTTTAAAAAAATCATTGCACAGCAAAATTACTACAAGAGTGGTATAATGAAAATTTAGAAGACATCATATTCAACTGAGTGAAGCAAAAGAGAGTTTGCCCCCATCTTCACCCTCCCCATTTAATTCAGCAGCAATTTTGTTGCCTTCACCCCCTTCACAGTATCCTGCCTTTCCATTTGCAGGGCCAGTCCCTCAGGGCCTAGACCACTATGAACCTCAGCCTCAGAGAACTTCCAACCAGGTTTTTCACTGTGGTCATACCTATCCCTGCAGTAGCATTTCCCAAAAAACGTAGGAAAGGAAACACTTCTTTTGCCCCATATTCAAATGTTGTAAGACAGTGCTCACATGTACCACAGAGATTCTTTTCTTCCAGCAAACATCTCTGACCCATTCAACTACTTCAGCATTTCCAGACTTGACATCATCATCTGTGTCAGCATCCCTCAAAAACATTGGTACCCAGAGGACAGCAGGCCTTTCTTTTGAGATGATATTTAATAGGCTGTGACTGTTACTGAACGTGATCCTTATGGGTAGATTGAGGGAGTGTGTTCTTGAAACCCTGAAATTTTGATAGAGTCACATGTGTGGCAGCCCCATGTCCTAGTCTCAACCCCATCATAAAGAAAATGAACCTACTTTTTCATGCCTTATTTTCGGTGAATCCAGGCTGCTGCTTACTGATCCCTGCTTTATGTTCTAGATGTTTAGTAAAATGTACAAGTCCCTGATTCCAGGCTACTACTGTGCATATTGAGTACCAACCCTTAGTTTTTGAAATCTACCTCTGCCTGCTTTTGGTTCATTAGAGGTCTTCTGAGACCTTCCATGACAGTTTCATATAAGCCTTTTCAGTATCCTTTGATCTCATTTAACTAAATTTGTGTGTGCTCTCACACTGCTTTCCCATCTTGGACTTCCACTTTAACTATAATTATTCTGGTATTTCCAGTCTATAGATTATTCTCCCTAAGTACATGAAAATGAAATGGAAAGTATTACAAAACCTGTAAACTTGAACCACCAAGGCCTTAGAAATAATCTAGCATGAGTGGGTGTCATCAACACACAACAGAGGAGCAAGGAAATCCCAGGTCACTCCACCTGCACTGTTTTTCTCATTCACAGCCACCCCTGAATACAAGATGCTGAGGTCTCGGGGAGTCTGAGACAGCGTCAAAGTTTTCACTCCACTCGAAAAAGAAGGAAGGGAGGGAGTCGGTCATGAAACACACAGTTCTAAACATTCATTCTGTGCCCAGCACTGAGGATGAAGAGGAGTGAGCTTCTTCGTCTAATCCCTTTGAGGGTCTCTGTCTTCAAATTACTCATCGTCACAAGCAAAATAGGGATGCAAATAGTAATTTTTGCAGGCGAGGAAATTGAAGCTCAGATAAAGAAAGTAACTTGTTGGCTGGATATGGTGGCTCACGCCTGTAATCCCAGCACTCTGGGAAGCTGAGGTGGGCAAATCACTTGAGGCCAGGAGTTTGAGACCAATCTAGCCAACTTAGTGAAACCCTGTCTCTACTAAAAATATAAACATTAGCCGGGCATGGGGGCGCATGCCTGTAATGAGCCCATGAGGTGGGGGCTGTGGTGACTCTTGTTCCCATCACTGTACTCCAGCCTGGGTGATAGAGGGAGATCCCATTTCAAAAAAAAAAAATAAAGTAACTTGCCCAGAGGCACGCAGCTAGTGCAGGAGCTCTTTGCAATGCCTGGCCTGCTCTCCGAAGTCACGAGGGAGGCATGAGGGGGATATAATTAGCATGTAATGCACCTGGACGGTATGCACTTTGTGAAAACACTGTGAGAATGGCACCCTACTGGCCTACCCACTCTGGAAAACAGTTCTCAGAACGGGTCTGTCTGATGCGGACATCTATCCCCTCAGGAAGACAGACTGCTGAAGAGCAAAGACAGGACCCATATTACCATCTGTTAAATGGGTATAATAATCAGACCTACCTCATCACATTGTTGTAAAGATTAAGACAATTTGCCCAGGCGCGGTGGTTCATGACTGTAATCCCAGCACTTTCGGAGGCTGAGGTGGGTGGATCACAAGGTCAGGCGTTTGAGACCAGCCTGGCCAATATAGTGAAACCCCATCTCTACTAAAACTATACAAAATTAGCCAGGTGTGGTGGTGGACACCTGTAATCCCAGCTACTCAGGAGGCTGAGGCAGGAGAATCACTTGAACCCAGGAGGCAGAGGTTGCAGTGAGCCGAGATTATGCCACTGCACTCCAGCCCAGGTGACAGTGTGAGACTCTGTCTCAAAAAAGAAAAAAAAAGATTGAGACAATTCATCTAAAGCACCCTGTAAATATCAGCTATCATTATTAACTTTAAGAACTTTGAGAATAGTTTTTCCAGTAAAGACTTTTTTCTTTTTTTCTATTAAAATTTGTTGCTATGGAAATTTTCAAACATGTAGAAAAGTATTACTGAAACAATGGCAGACTGAATCTTCACAGACCCATTTTCCAGCTTCAATATTTGACACTCATAGACAATCTTATTTAATCCATAGTCACACACACACACACACACACACACACACACACACACACACACAGTTATTTTGATCAAATTCAAGGCATAGTTGCATCTGTAAATATTTGTGTATATATCTGTAAAACAAAACTTTGTTGTTTTAAAAATGACAAGAATACTATTAACACACTTAAAAATTTTGGTAATTGCTGGATATTATCAAATATACCACTGATGTCTCTATTTCTCTACCATCTTATAATTGTTCTTGTTACAATTTAGTTAGAATAAGATCCAAGTAAGCCTCACACCTAGTGATTGCTGGGTCTCTTTTATTTTTTTATTTATTTATTTATTTTGAGAGAGAGTCACTCTGTTGCCCAGGCTGGAGCGCAGTGGCGCTATCTCAGCTCACTGCAGCCTCCACCCTTCAGGTTCAAGCGATTCTCTTGCCTCAGCCTCCTGAGTAGCTGGGATTACAGGCATGTGCCACCACGCCCAGCTAATTTTTGTATTTTTAGTAGAGATGGGGGTTTCACCATGTTGGCCGGGCTGGTCTTGAACTGCTGACCTCAGGTGATCCACCTGCCTCGGCCTCCCAAAGTGCTGGGATTACAGGCGTGAGCCATGGCACCCCAGCCTTGGTCTCTTTTAATCCACAGCCTTCCCTTTTTCTTCTTTGCTTCTGCCTTACAGTTCTTTTGGTTGAAGAATCTAGGACATTCGTTTCCATTGATATAATTTCCCACATAATCCTGTGAGCTACATAAAAATCATTTCCCTTTCAGTATAAGCAATTCTGCTTTCCTCTCTTCAGCTTAAGAGTAATTTTCTGCTTGTTATAATTTCTTAAATTTTTATCCTTGTGTAAAAATTTTTCTTGAGACACAGTTATATTTATTTTACCTAGATAAGCATGTATTTAGCATTTACTATGTCTCAGGAACTATTCTCATTTCTTCACAAAGATTAGTTCATTTAGTTACAATAATATTATCTTTTTACAGATGTGATGTCTAAAACTTAAAGAAGTTAAGTAACTTAAGGTCACACAGCTAGTAAATAGGCAGACAGCTCTATTTAGAAACCAAGATTGGAAGAATATTAAATGTTCACTTGATCTAACCCTTTCTGCAGTCAGTGTTGTACAGCTAAAAAGTTACTAGACTTGGGTTTTGACTTTGACTGTTCTCTATATTAGTTATGTGGTTCCGAGCAGGGCACTATGCCTCTCTACTTTCTTGATATTCATAAACACTAAAACATGAACCCCACCCAGAGAGCCATTTCAAGGGCTAAATGTGAAATCCCTTTTTATAAATTTCACCTCATAATAAACCACACCAGTTAAGAATGCAGTAGACAGACTCTATTAAGTTCCAAATCTTTGGGCAGTTTTTCTCTAGTATTCAGATACGAATATTACTTATGGATTAACAAATACTTAGTAAATGGGGACTTTGAGTCACAACTAAAATGCCTATCATGAACTAATTGTAGGATGGGTTAACTGTATTAATTAAAGAGATATCAATTTTCATCTGATAAAAATACATAAAATATTGTGTTAAAACAGTCAAGAGATGAAAAAGCAGATAATCAACAGCAGTTAAAATTATATGTATTTGCTTCAAATAAAATGATTGAACTTTAGAAGATAAATTTCCTATAATGCAAATAACCTATAGCATGTGAATAGTTGAGAAGTAGTTAAATAGAGTGGATTAAAGTTAAACCATAACCCAAAATTCAGGTACAAACTTATTATTGATCTTATTGAGCTTGGGCGTTAGCATTCCCAGAACAATTATCTCTAATAAATTGAAGTATGTGCTAAGATTACTTTCATAAATTGATGGGTTGTCAAAATAATGGAATATATGGCGTTCTTTGAAATTCCCTTCAAATTTAGTTTTACAATAATATGGCAATTAGAGAACAATCGCCTTTTTGTACCTCCACATTTTAAGATTTATTTTAAATACACCTTCACATATAAAGAGAGTCCAACAGAGTGATATCCTCTACTTACAACAAGTGAAATTAATCATTTATTATTTTTCTACTTCTGCTTTTTCTTTAGGAAAATAATAAATAAGAAGTTAATTCCTTCTTGAAGAGAAGATCATTTTTAGTTGCTAATTTGTCCCTTAAAAAGTCTTGCAGAGGTGATCAAGGAGACACCTCATTATCTCAATCCCCTGGAAGCATCTGTTACATTCCAATGTCCAACTGTCCAACTTCATTAGTTCTTATCTAGATGGAGTACTGCCCCCTTCAGCCCATGGAGAAAGGCAAACACCTCCTTCAGAGTCAATCTAATGCTTTCTCAGATAAATAATCATGAAGAAAAGTCAAAGTCCATTCTAGCTCTAAAACAAGGAATGAAATGTTTTCCTGATACGGGTTTTTGTTTTCATCTGATAATAATTTTATAGATCATAGAAACTGCATGGTATGTATATCCTACCAGGACAGCCCCAGGATAATTTTCTTAAAACACGCAGGTCACATGAAGATTATTATTGGTTAGTCCAGCAGTACATGGCAAAGAGTCATTTCAATTCAATACCCAAAGCGACCCAGAGGCTTAAAGCAGGCAACTTCCACTGCACTTAAAGAGAAAAAAGCACACACACACACACGCACACACACACACGCTCGTGCGCACGCTCTCTCTCTCTCTCTCTCTCTCTCTCTCTCTCAGGGCAAAAGACCACTTAGGCCAGACAAAACCAATCTGCAACTGCTTCATATTACTACCACAATTTTGTCGTTATTATCTTTTTGCATATATAAAACTCATATTTTTAAAGAATATTCATGACACAGGCCACAATCACTGACTAAAATAGTTTCTTAGGTTTTAGATATTTCAACAATATTGTCAGTCTTTACATGTTGAATATGGGTTGCAAACTAGAGACTGTGAACGTTTTTATTGATTTCTTGTATAAACATACACACAAAGGAAACAGATGTGGGTGGGACCTAGTTTTGAGGTGCCTAATAAGAAAACTTCTAAACCTCTTCAAAGAAATGGCAGCATGATGAGCTTTGAAAATGTAAAAGAAAAGAGCAGAGAAGGAAAGCCCCATGCACATATACCCAATGAGGAGTTGTGTTTCATGGTAAGACACTACCCTCAGATCACACTCAACCTGGTTTTCCATGTCTTCAAAGTTCCTCCTCAACCACTTTCCCTTTTGTGTGGTTGTGATCAGATAGCTCGTACTGTTCCTACCCCTGAAAATGGTGTATGAGATACCTGTCAACAACATGTGTAAGCTTCATCGAGGACACTTCATCATTCAAAACCAATATTCACGGCACAGTACCATTTCTGTTTGCCTTTTTATGTTAATCCTCATCCAACATGTTTTGAAAGTAGACACACTTCAATAGATCAGAATGCACTAATACTAATAAAATCAACATGTTACATGCTGAAGTAATTGCTCAATTCAGTAAAACCCCCAGCCCCCAGCAAAGAAATGTGAAATTCAAGAAAATGTTGAACAATTCTCTAGTCAAAGACTTTGTCTTTGTTTATCAAAGACCCCAAGGGCAATAAAGAATGCTGGGAGGAGGTGGCTGTCCAAGGGTCATCGTATGTCAATGGCTTCAGGGGCTTGGCACAGTGGGCAGACTCCCAGCAAAGGAAAACTTCCCCTAGGGAGTTCATTCTTGGGTTTCTCAAACCCCTGGTTTGAAAAGCAAGGTTTCGTTTCTTTGTCTGTAATAGATCTAATATCCTTATGTCTTACTGTAAAACCAAGACTTTGACCCAACCCATGATTAACTTGCCTTTCAAGAAGTATCTGAGCCACAATACCAGAGATGCTGTTCCATGGTGAATACTTGAATGTGTACCTGGAGAAAAAAGTCTCTCATTTTTAAAATTAAACAGCACACTTAACACAGTCAATGTGAAAACCCAGCCTGTGCACTAAGGTCACGTCAGGTTTCTCCTAGTAATGCCATCCACTTTGGCAGTTAACTAGGAAACATCAAGACAGAGGATTGGTCAGAAGTTAAGGAAGCTTCGTGTGTATGTTAAGCCTTGATGCTAAAATTCTCATATAGACAGGGAGAGCCACACGCTACATTAGACAATTCGTTTGATCTTATTTACATAGTTCTATTTCTTTTATTTAAAAAATTCAACTAGGATTTAGGGAAAAAGGAGCATTTTAAGAATGGCCTAGTTTTTCCTGCTTTCATTTGTACATCTGAGAAAACATTCTGAAGCAAGATCTGAATTCTGGAAAGGTAAAGGAATAGTATGGCAAGGTTAGGCCTGTGTGATCTGTGATCCACAAATGTCAGCACATCCTGCCACAAAGGGGGAGTGGAGGCACACGTCTTCACTGAAAGGAGGTTCTCTTTCAGCTAAAATGAAGCATCTGTTTACATCGGAATCCTATGGGTGGGTAACTTCTAGTGAAATTCAAATTTAACATCAAGAAAGAAATTGTAGCATGAAATCAATTAAAATGCAACCTAAAGTTCATCTGTCCTAGTGTTATCTTCAGAAGGGCACTTTTATATCACATAGGAACCTTTCTCAAAATACTCATGTGTAGCTCTCGCCGGTAGATATTGGGGCACTGGAGAACCATCCCATTGTTCCTGATGTGTATCTCAGGGTGGCTTACTTATTTTAAAGAGGTAGCATTGGATGACAAAGGAATAGTTTAAGATAAAGGAAGTCATAATAAATGTAAATACTTTAATGTACAAATGGATAATATAAATAATGTAAAATAGTATAAATGGCCGGGTGTGGTAGCTCACACCTGTCATCCTGGCACTTTGGGAGGCCGAGATGGGAGGATCACGAGGTCAAGAGTTCCAGACCAGCCTAGCCAACATGGGGAAACCCCATCTCTACTAAAAATGCAAAAATTAGCTGGGCATGGTGGTGTGAGCCTGTACTCCCAGCTACTTGGGAGGTTGAGACAGGAGAATTGCTTGCACCCGGGAGGCACAGGTTGCAGTGAGCCAAGATCATGCCACCGCTCTCAAGTCTGGATGACAGAACAAGACTCCATCTCAGAAAAATAAAACAAAAAATAAAAATAGGGGCCGGGCGCGGTGGCTCAAGCCTCTAATCCCAGCACTTTGGGAGGCCGAAGCGGGTGGATCACGAGGTCAAGAGATCGAGACCATCCTGGTCAACATGGTGAAACCCCGTCTCTACTAAAAATACAAAACATTAGCTGGGCATGGTGGCACGTGCCTGTAATCCCAGCTACTCAGGAGGCTGAGGCAGGAGAATTGCCTGAACCCAGGAGGCGGAGGTTGCAGTGAGCCGAGATCGCGCCATTGCACTCCAGCCTGGGTAACAAGAGCGAAACTCCGTCTCAAAAAAAAAAAAAAAAAAAAAAAAAAAATAAAATAAAAAATAAAAATAAAAATAAAATAGTATAAACAATTTTAAATAATGTTTCTAATTAATGTGAACAAAGAAATGTAAATAACTGCCTATTCAAAAACGACTTTGCATCTATCTGATTAGTAAACCACCCGTTTTCTCTTCTTCCAGAAAAAAGGATGACAGTACTCAAAATTTCTGCCCATTGATCTAAAAACTTGATACTATTTTTGTTTTTGTTTTGAGACAGGGTCTCGCTCTGTGGCCCAGCCTGGAGTGCAGTGGTGAGAACTCCCATCATTGTGGCCTTGACCTCCTGGGCTCGGGTGATCTTCCCACCTCAGCCTCCCAAGTAGCTGGGACTACAGACACATGCCACTACACCTGGCTAATTTTGTTTTTATTTTTGGTAGAAATGAAGTCTCACTATGTTGCCCAGGCTGGTCTCCAACTCCTGGGCTCAAGTGGTCCTCCTGCCTGGGCCTCCCAACATGCAAGGATTACAGGTGTGAGCCACTGTGCCTGGCTAAAAATTGATACAATTTTTAGTATATTAAGTCAGTTGCTATTCAAATATGCTTTGGCAAAAAAAAAAATAAATAAAACTAGGATCTAGGGCTTTAGAATCACAGAGTCACTCAAGTTTTGGATTCGTGCATGTTTGACTAGGCTCAAGGAAAACAGAACTAGAAACAGTTCCCTGCTCTGTAGGAAGGAAGACCTGTCTTGATTACTATGATACTTTTTCCCAAATACCATCCTATACAGGCAGAGCTTTTAAATGGTCAGGTGATCTCCTGAGGAAACCACTGATGAAACCGCTGAGGATCTCAGTGTGCCCATCGGGGTTTTCTCACGGTCTCCAAGCTGACTTTATAATTCTTTTGAGGCTTAAACTGGCAGGTGGCCCACAGGATAAGGCCTGCTCATGGGAAGGCGTGTGTGTTACGCTTTTCATAATATGTTAAGGGAAAGATTTCAAATTATTTCCCAGAAATTCAAAATCAAGAGACTTCACATATAAATATCCAGATTAATGACTTCTGTTAAAAACTTGGAAGTTGTACCAACTGTGGACCATTGGCTCCAGTCAGGGGTGGCCAGACAGATCTCTGTGCTCAGTTTATGGGTTTTCATCCCAGGCATTGCCTTGTGTAAGTCTTATGAACTCTGAGTTTGTAAAACCTGCGGTTAGACATCTGGGTGCATTTTTCAGGCCCCTATGTCAATTACTCTACCCTTTGCTATAAAAATATTCAAAACTATAATAATTAATTTATATAAAATATTTAGAACAAGCTCATAATAAAGCCAAGAATTCCAGCCTCAACATGCATTTGAAAACATTTTTCTCCTTTCTTGCTTTCAATCTTGAAACATACTTTGAAACTCTTAATTTCTCCCTTTCCCACTAGGTACTTCTGTGCACAGTGCTTATCTAATTATGTGCTTGCTTACAAATTCCAGGGGCCAATGTTGAAATGAGCCAGGTAAAGGGACCAAGCTGCAGAATCCTCCCACTTAGGAGGAGTGTGAATAGTTAGCCTACTGCTATCCGACCCAAGTCAGGCTGATACCACCCGACCTCTGGACAGGCAATTACTCAAGATACACATTGGAACTACACATCCAAACCTGCACGCTCCTGTACCACTGCTGTATATTTCCCATGCCATTTCCTTCTAAAATCCCTTCACTCAGCCCAAAAGGCAGAGATGGCTTCTCTGAAGCAGAAGCCCAGCCATCTCCCACCTGCTAGCATTTGATCAACGCAGTTGCCTTCCTTTCCTTTCACCATGCCTTGTTGCTCATGTTTTTGGTCTCTGAGTGGTAAGCAGCTGAACTTTAGCCGGTTACAATAATAAAATCTCAAAAGATCTTAGCTGTTATTATTTTGATCATATAATAACCTTTTCCGTATACTCCTTAACTTATACATTCCTTTCTATATGTTTTTCTTTTTTCTCTTCCAGAGACTAAATTAGGAAATAACCAACGTTCTGGCTTGTGCAGAAAACATAAGTGTACACATTTATATATACTGTAAGACTAAAATTTGAAACATGTGTGTGTGTGTGTGTGTGTGTGTGTGTGCGCGCGCGCGTGTGTGTAAATATATAACATGAGAGACGCTGGGTGGGAGAATTGGAATGTTTAATACTCCACTCTATTTCAGCCCAGGGGCAAAAAGCCTCTACCTTTGTTTCCTTTCCAAGCCTATCCCTTGTGGTACTTTAAACATCTTTTCCAGAATTACTCTTATTTTAAAACCTCAGCTCTAAGGACATGTACTGAAACAAATAACTTAAATGGATCACTGTCCCAAAAGGAGAAGCTGCTTTTTATTTGGGTGTGCTATCATACAAACATTGCCTTCAGTATTCTGGCAAAACAACACACAATGGAGGCAAAATAATGTGTCCAAAGAAATGTCAATACATCTTCTTATAGTCATCCTGCAATAGCATGGGATTGAGATGATTAAATTCACAGCTCCAATAAACAGCACGCAAATTACTCCTTGAAGGGAGCGGCATAATAATACCTGGAGCGTAAAAAGAGGAAATGAAGTTTAATTAAGTGTTGCCCAGTGAAATCATACTGAAAAAGCACAGTGAAGGGGGAAAACTGAAAACTTACCCTGCCCAAGGATGGGAGGGACATGCTGTCAATTATAAAAGACCTTGATGGAAAAAAAAATTACATATGTACATATAACACATATGTAACATATATAATATACATAATATGCATGTACATATATATATACATTGCAAAGTTAACCCAATCATGAATCAAACTCCTCATTTTCATTTATACTAAAATATTGATTTATCTTTGCTTTTTAATAACACTACTATATTCATAAAGAAAGAAGTCAAAACCCAAATAGGACTGGTATGTCTATTGCAGTTAATATGAATAAACATAAATACCTCCAAACACATCTAGTATTTGTCTGTTACCAAGATAAAATCACTGAGTTTAAGAACAGGCCCCAGATTAAAATTTGCATCTTCATGGGACATCATGACCCTTGAAGAATGAAAACGAAGTCATAGAAGAGAAATCCAGTTTTGAAACTAAATACTAAGATACATGATTAAAGATTTGTTTTTGAATATATACTTATAATATATATTCAAAAACATATAGTATATTATTATATAATAATATACTTAGATATTCCTTGGTCAAAATGTGAAAATTTCAGCCTCTCTAACTGAACTGGCCTTGTGAACTGTCATCCTCAATACCCAAGCCCATCAGCACGTGCTCTCAAGAAAGTCTACGTAAATAGTTGGTACATGTATATAGTAATCTCTTGTCCATCTAAGTCCATATGTTAACTCTCCTGAGTTACATGCACTTAGTAACTGTTCAATGAATGTAGACTCTGTAAATTATCTGTATAATTTATATATAATTGTACAAATTATCATTATGGCAAGCAAGACTTTTCTAAATTTATGACATTTCAAACATTACATATCAAATTAAGGAAAAAGCTTAAGACAGTATCTTAAAGAAAAGAATTAAAAGATATAAAATGGCTATCATTTCTTGAGAACTTATCATTATACTACTAATTACAGCAAACACTTCACACATAACACATACTAAGTGCTAGGCATCGTTCATTGTACCTTATCATTATCAACTCATTTAGTCTGTGCAACAACATTGAATGAGATTGATAATACTACTATCTTCACTCTACCGATGAGGAAACGGAGACACGCAAACGTTGCATAATTTGCCTGATGTCACACCGCTAGTAGGCAGCACAGCCTAGATGTGGAGATAGCCAATCTGCCTCCAGTCTCTCAACTGTGCCAAGTATCATGGTAGGACCTTAACATATATGATCTCATTCATCCTCACAGCTACCCACCTAAGACATAGAATATTAGTCACATTTTTACAGATGAGAAGAGTCTTTAAAATATGTTCTAGGTTGGACTACTAAGGATCAGGTTTTGAAGCTAGGATTTGAAGCCAAGCCCGTCTAAATCCAAGTTGACACACTTTCCACTTAATTGTAGTACTCCTTTGAACATATGAAAACAGATAAGGAAGTTTCAAGCTTGAAAAACAAATCAACTATCGGGTTTTTCTAGAAAATACATCAAGTCTACAATAGTGACTCTGGATTTACAGATAACTGCCTGTCTTAAAATCCCAGTGAAACTCCCTCCTTGAATGGAAAAGAACAGACTGATGTAAAAAAACAATTGTAAAATAGACGATACAATCTCTGAAACTTAAGAAACTTCACATCATTCCTTAAATTTTAATTAAATCAGAGATACATCAATCAATTACATTTAGTTCCTATTCAGAAATCTCACCATCTCCACCCTTGATTACAGATCCTTTCCCCCTCTCTGTCTTATAGCTGAGAGGTCACAGTTATAATTCATTAGCAATACTTAAGGATTTTAGATGAGTTCTCAGACTACCATAGTTATATTACAGTGAGCAGTAATAGAAATCAGGCATCTCTTCACACACAAAAAGTCATTTCCGATAACAATCAAAGCCATAACAAAAAACCCTCTTCTAACATCTTATGCTGTTATAATAGCTGTCTTTGACAACTAAATACCAAGTAATCAAAACAAACGTTAATTAGCACCCAGCATTTACCATTCATAGAGACAGGCCATCATCCATTAATTATCAGACCAATAACAGAGTATTGATCACAATTTGTCAACTTAGAAATAACTGAAGCCAGTAAAAGAAGAAGAGAATCTTTCAATAAACAATAGGCTTTCATTTCAGAAATGCTTAACCAGCTCTTCTATTGTATGTTACTCCTCTCATCAATAAATGCTTTTCATATAATTGTCTCTCTCTTGATTGTGCTGGCTTTTTAAAACAAAAATTATGTGGTTTGGTGAGAAGATATTAGGCACATATATCATTTTGGCAGCCAATATCAAGTCATGATGGAATTAAGAGTCAATACCTTGCAGGAGTCAAAAAATTAGTGGTTCCAATCAAGGTGCTGTACCTTAAAATACTGTTAGTTAACTTGCATTTTTCATCCATTTTATAAAACATTTACTGACTACCTATCTGTGCCTTCTAAATACAGATGTAATTATCCAGATAGTTGATTTGCATTCTAAATCTTAATATTCAATGCAAAGATACATAAAGCAGACATCTTCACAGAACAAGGGAAAACACACTATCTGCTTTGTCTTAGATCCCTGAGTCAATGTAAAGTCAGTTTTCAATCTAAAGGAAAAACAACAGACTTTACTGGAATCTGAAACACAGACCTTCAAATATTATCCTTCGAATCTGAAACACAGACCTTCAAATATTATCCTTCCTCACTAATCATTTCTTCCAAAACCTTCATAAGAATTTTACAAAGAAGCACAACACATAAAAACTGAAACCATTTAAGGGATGGAATTATGACTAAATCCACTCTTACACAAATAAGCTATCATGATGCTTAATAGGGTCTCTAATTATCCCAACACAAACATTTTATGTCATAAGGAAAAACTTACGTTATAGGGAAAATAACAAAGTTTCAGTTTTGAATATGAGTTAAGATAAAATTGAAAGCCCTAATTTTACCTAAGTTCAGATCCTGTCCATTTTGGACAGAGAAAAAAGGACAGGATTAGTTCCAATTTTGAGGAACTAGAAATTGACTCAACTCATAGTTAACATTGTCTGAGGGAATGGCACTTTTCCAGCTGCTGGGAAAGGCCAAGTGTTTTAACTCTGCAAAAAATCTCAGCAGCTCACCTGAAAACTGGCTTTAAAACTGCTTTTCTGTGATAATCATATGTGCCCATTTTCTGCCTGAAGAATTTCCATAATTTTAAATCCCAGAAAAACATGAATCATAGTGAGGATTTGGACATAACATGAAGTATAGCAATTCTTGGATAAGGGAGGAGAGAATCAAGTAATTGCAATGGTTATCAAAGTTCTACCTGGGGAATTGGATGGCTAAATGGATTACCCCTTGACTTTTCACCCCTGAGACTATAGTTGGATTCGAGTCCTGACTGGAGTGACTAAAAAATCATTCTGATCACTGATGTGAGAAAGGCTGAAGTGAAATTAGAATGGTGGTCTCAGTCCAGTTGTTTCAGCGCTATATTTCCAAATCCCCAAACCACAGCAAACCTGTACTCTCTACAGAAAATGCACACAAAACCCACGCTTCCAGAAAAGGGTAAAAGAACCAAAAAACTGCTATTAATAAACCGTAAATCACACAAATACACTACCCAAGTAAAACCCTGTTACTAAACAAATATTACATTGAAAAAAAAAAAAAAAAAAAAAAAAAAAAGAAACCTGACTATTTAATCATGGGCATCCCTTCAAACTTCATGCTGTTAAATTATTACTGCTTTTGTTATGACCTACTTTATGCTAATCCAGGAAAAAGGTAAATTTACTTCGGTATTTAAACAAAAAATATTTTTATTTTCAAGTGAATTCACTTCAAGTATAAAAGAAATAAAAGCTAGCCATGTCAAAATGTAGGCAGCTTGAGAGATCTAACTAGGAATGAAATGGAATCAGTTGACACCCAAAAAAAATACGTAAAAGCTTCCAGTAGTGCTCAGTCCCTTCTTTAATGAAGGAGTTAACAGACCTGGCATGTTTCAAGAAAAACAACCTGTTAAATTACAATTTACAACCAGCACTGTGTATCATTTAGAGTGAATAATTCATCTGTGCCTGAAATTCTTTCTCTATATCTGATTTAAAACACAGCTTCTAACAACATGTGCTTATCCCTATAAATTACTCTTCTGATTCTGTTGGAGAACGGCTGATGACAAGCACAGGAGAAGAGAAAGATGTTGGGGTGTTTATGTCAGAGCCAGCTATCCTCTACCAAGATTCCAGAAACAAATACCCTTGAAAAAATAGTATTTACACCAGGGAAAACAAGACCCATGCCACCAAAAATGAATCTGAAACTCAGCCAAACAACATCATATTCATTTTGCATAGTGGATTACATGCAGTGTTTCTGCCTCATCGTTTCCAGCTGCATGAACAGACCAAGCTCTCACCTTGACATAATTCTTGTGTTTCTCACAGACTTACCATAAGAATTCAAGCTTTATATAAAGTGACAGCAATTAAACCAACAACTCCTATATTCTGCAGATGATATTGTTGGCTCCCCTAGTTCAACTTCCATATCTGATTTAATTAAATTAGAGAATTATTAGCAAACCAAAAACACTAAATAATAGCAGTAATGTACGAGAGAAATTGCAAAGCTAGTTGGCATGCCCTGTATATGAGGAAGATTTTCAAGTATTGCTCCTTTCAAGATGCTTGATTAGGAGGCTATGATTGCAATCACTAATTCTTTTCTCAAGGGTCACGCGATTGTTCAGACGGCCTAGAAATTGTAATTACAAAGCAAAATGAGGCATACTGGCTGATGGTCCTTTTTCTGAAATCCAATCCTCTTTTAAAGTACACTGCATTCCAATAATTGCTTTTCATCAGTCCTCCATGTAATAGTAATATTTTATGATTTTGCATTTTCATTGAAAAATCTCATTAGTTCACAAATCATTTGACTGTGTGAGTTTTCACATCATCAAAAGTCTTGTTTTCTACTTCCAAACCTGAGAATTTCTACAATTTTAGAAATAGGGTAGTCAATCTATTTCCTTGGCAGCCACATGTTTACTTAGAAGTGCACAGGTCTTGCCTCTTAACATGCTACTGACACAATTCCTTACCTTTGACAGCCCTTTGCTCCACAAATACAGAAAGTGAATGAATAACAAGCCACTCTATATTCTGTTGGTTGCTTTACTATTGGAGCTAAAAAAATGATGACAAGGAAGGAAGGGAGGGAGGGAGGGAGGGAGAGAAGCAGGGAGGGAAGGGGAGTGGGAGAGAGGGAGGGAGGGAAAGAGGGAGGGAAGGAGGGAGGGAGGGAAGGAGGTGGGGAGGGAGGGAAGGGGGGAGGGAGGGAGGGAGGTTGCATTCAGGACTTTTTGTTTTCTGGAGTGGCCAGAGGAAAAAAGACTGTTAAGTGTTAATAGTAAATCTAAACATAGATTATTCATTGGGAAACTAAATAATGGAGAGTTTAGGGAGACAGAGGGTACAGATACAGAGAATATACAATAAAAGAAATAGATTTTCAAAGGTTAAGATTGTGCATTGATTTCCTCGGCTACAAGTGAGTTTTTTCCATCACAGCAGCCCAGAGCATTCCTCTCTGAGTTAATAGGTTATAATGAATACAGAAGCATTTCTATATATATTAACCTTCTGAGAATTTTCCTGCATTCTACGTTCTTCTGACTGACCTATGTTTCAGCCCTGGATATGGGCTATACTGTTATGGAGTGTTGCTCTCCTGTGACGTTGTCATAAAACATTACTTGAAGCCTGGACGTAAAATGGGGAGATGGTGGAGCTTGGGCGCTGGTGTGGAATGTCTGGACTTGGACCTGGTTCCATGCTTGTCAGCTGTGTGATGGAGAACAAATCACTCCTCCTTTCTTGTGTCTCAGTGTCTTCATCTATAAAATGGGAATAACAACATCTGTCTCATAAGGTGATGGTGAAGATCGAGTTAAGTGCTCAGAAGAGCCCTGCCTGCTACTTAGCAAAAGCTGAATATTTACCCATTATTGTCATTGTTACTATTTCTCTAAACAGACCATTTTTGCTCCTTTCATTTTCTCTTGAGTCTACTCTGACCAGGCTTCCATCACCACCTCCATTAAAACTGCTCTTACCAAAGTCACCAGTGGTCCACACACGGCCAGCATCAATGGTCAACTCAGAGTTCTCATTTATGTGCCAAAACACAGAACACTTTGGTCACTTCCCTTCCTTTAAGCTCCTGGTTGTCTCTGCTTTCTCCTTTCTCTGTCCTCTCTTTTTGGTTCTCTCCCATCTAACATTGGAATGTCTTAGGGCTCAGTTCTCGGACCTTGTCCATTTTCTATCTTTGCTTTTCCTAGGTCGTCTCGTCTCATGGCTTTAAATATCATCAACACGCCCACATCTTCTAGATGGCTTCCCTGAAGTCCAAAGCTAGACATCCCAAATGCAAGATACCCCAAACTGAACTCCTGATAATCCTCTCCAAACCTGCTCCTCTGGAAATGGCATCTCTTTGTCCTTACAGTTTTAGAACCTAAACCTTGGGGTATCTTGATTTCTCCTATTTGGCTTGACTTTCAAAAATATCCAGAATCCAAGCACATACAGCTGATCTTACTGGATCCAGCCTCTTCTATTTCTTGTTGAGGTTATCGTAGGCACCCCTATACTGTTCTCCCCACTTTTATCCTTGTCCCTCTTTAGTCTATGTTTAGTCCCTCAACACATCAGCCAAAGTGATCCCATTAATGGAAGTCAGGGAATTTCATGTCTTTGCTCAAAATCCTCTGACATCTCTGAATTTCATCAAGGGTGAAAGCCAAAGCCAGGCTCCCAAGGATCTTTCCTGTCTTCTTTCTCTCCCCCTCTTTCACTCTGTTGTAGCCCTACCCATTTCCCTGCTGTTTTTTTCTTTTTCTTTTTCTTTTTGAGACAGTCACCCAGGCTGGAGTGCAATGGCACAATCTCAGTTCACTACAACCTCCACCTCCCGGATTCAAGTGATTCTCCTGCTTCCGCCTCCCGAGTAGCTGAGATTATAGGCACATGCCGTCACAACGTGGCTAATTTCTGTACTTTTAATAGACTCGGGGTTTCACCTTGTTGGCCAGGCTAGTCTCAAACTCCTGACCTCAGGTAATCCACCCACTTCAGCTTCCCAAAGTGCTGGGATTACAGACGTGAGCCACTGTGCCCAGCATCCTTGCTGTTTCTTGAATACCCCAGCCACACCACTCTCAGAGCTTTTGCCCCTGCCTAAAATGTTCCCCCAGCTTTCCTTTAGATCTTTCCTCACACTCGCCTTGTCTCTGAGTCTTCCTTTGGTGGCTCCACCTAAAATCACAGCCGTTTCTTGTCATTGCTTTCTTCTTTTCCTACTTTTGATTCCTTAGTATCTATTACCACCTAAAATACATCATATTGATCTTGTTTATTCTTTGTTTCTTGACCAAATTTCAAGATTCATAAAGAGAGAAGTTTTGTCTGTTTTGTTCATCATTGAATCTCCGGCACCTATAACAATTCCTGGCATACAGTGGACAGCCAATGAATGTGTGTGAAATAAATAAATTCTTCCACTGGGGCACTTTGTAATATTTTGCAAGGTGAATCTTGTGGTAGACAGTAATGAAAATAATTAAGGGAAACAATGGCTTTTGTTATAGGCTGAACTGTATCACCTCAAAATTCATATGCTGAGTCCCAGCCTCAAATGTGACTTTATTTGGAAATAGGACCTTTAAAGAGGTAATTAAGGCTAAGTGAGGTCCTATGGGTTGGGCCCTAATCCAATGTGACTGGTGTCCTTGTAAGAAGAGAAAAAGGGCTGGATGCAGTGGCTCACACCTGTAATCCCAGTACTTTAGGAGGCCGAGGCAGGTGGATCACAAGGTTAGGAGTTCAAGACCAGCCTGGCCAAGACGGTAAAACCCTATCTCTACTAAAAAAGCAAAAATTAGCCAAGCATGGTTGCACGTGCCTGTAATCCCAGCTACTTGAAAGGCTGAGGAAGAGAATTGCTTGAAGCTGGGAGGCGGAGGTTGCAGTGAGCGGAGATCGCACCACTGCATTCCAGCCTGGGGGGCAGACCAAGGCTCCTCCTCAAAAAAAAAAAAAAAAAAAAGAAAAGAAAAGAAAAGGTAAAGACACAAGGGATGTTTGCACCCAGAGCAAAGGCCACTCGGGAACACAGCAAGAGGGCTGCCATCAGCAAGTCAAGAAGAAAGAGAAACCTCAGGAGAAACCAACCCTACCGCACCATGACCTCTGACTTCCCGCCTCCAGAACTGTGAGCAAATAAACTTCTGTGGTTTAGTCGGCCCAGTCTATGGCATATTGTTGTTGCAACCCAGCAGAAGAATACAGCCTTGCACAATCTTTTTTTTAAATAACATTTTTATCATATTTATTTCAAAATAAAACAGAAGGCCACACAAAACACCTGCCTACCTTAATGAGTTCATTATAAAGCTAATACTTTGTAGCCATCATGCAGATAAAGACATACAACTTTTGCCACAATTCTGACTTACAGGAATCACTTCCTTGTGTTTTATAGTTTTGTGTAGAAAAATTCCTAGATACTTCACTTTAGACTGTCCTATTTTTAAAATTTGATGTGTTAAGTCTCCTTTTATCTATAACTTCCTCCATCGCTTTCTTTTCTTTCATTTATCTATTGAAGAACCCAGGCCACTTGTCCTGTAGAGTGTTCCCGAGCTTGCACACTCAGCCTGCAGTGTTCCTCTGTATTTTCTGCAAATTTGCAATGAGATCCAGAGGTTTGATCAGACTCAGGTCCAATCCCTTTGTCCAGAATGTAAGTTTTGCTGTTCTTCATTCATCAGGAGACATATAACTTGTGTTTTTTTTTTGTTTGTTTTTTTTGTGTTTTTGAGAGGAAGTCTCACTCTGTTACCCAGGCTGGAGTGCAGTGGTGCGATCTCAGTTCACTGCAACCTCTACCTCCTAGGCTTAAACAATTCTTATGCCTCAGCCTCCTGAGTACCTAGGATTACAGGCATGCAATACCATGCCTGGCTAATTTTTTGTATTTTTGTTTGTTTGTTTTTAGAGATGAGATTTCACCATATTAGCCAGATTGGTCTCGAACTTCTGCCCTCAAGCAATTTGCCCACCTTGGCCTCCCAAATTGCTGAGATTACAGGTGTCAGCCACTGCACCCAGCCTGGTTATCTCTGTTTTTGTGATGTTAGCACTTTCGATACTCAGGACTAGATCTACTAACTCATTAGGGATACAAAATGGTGATACTCTAATTTTATCCTTTAATTTTCATTTACTGATTGGCTTTGATAAAGAGGCAAACACCCTCCTCTATTAGGTGATTACCCCTGGAGCCATTTGTATAGACAAGGTAAGAGGAATGCTAGATTCTGTACCTCTATTCACCAGTTTTCAAAATAATGCACTGATTCCCTGTTACACTTTGAATGTGATCAATTACTCTGCTTTTTAAATCACTGACTACTCTGGGACAAAAAGGTGGTATCATTTTAAGTTTATTGCTTTCTGATGCTTTTAGGCACTGACATACACGACATCCTTCATTAGCTGAGGTAACCAAAAGAGGATAATTGTTGTTTTCACCTTGAGACTCTGGTGAGTCTTCGGCAGACCAATCTGAGAAAAAAAAAAAAAAGGTCCAGGTGCCTAAGTCTCTAGAGGTCCTGCTGTTGAAAATCATCCAGAAAGAAACAACTTCCTCTACTGAGGTTCTAAAGATGTACCAGGAAACCATGTTTACTCTCCATTTTCATTGACTAATAATTTATTGAGTGCCTGCCTTGTGCTGGACCCTGAAAAAAAGTAAGAATAAGACAATACAACTGCTCCTAGGAACCTCCAAACTTAGTGAGTAAACACCACCAGACAGACAATTAGCCTCAATGCCATGTGGTAAGGGCTATGACACAGGTACATTCAAAACATTATACAAGCAACTAGAAAGGGCACCCTTCTTAGAGCATATAGGGATACAGGAAAGACTCCTTGAAGGAGGAAACTTTGTTGCTCCTGGCTTTCAGGAATGCATAGGAGTTTTCAAGCAAATTGGGCCAGGAAAGGCATTCTGGACAGAGGGAACAGTTTGTGCAACTGCATGATCTGTTCAGAAATAAAAATGGTTCCCTGTGGCTGAAATACAGTATATGTCAGGGCAGGTAGAGGGAAGTAGAACTTAATAGGTAGGCAGGGGACAGGTTATGGGGGACACAGGATACTACATTAAAGACTTTGTATTTGAGCCTTAAAGTTAAAAGATTTTGAGCTGGGGCATGACATGATCCATTCTGAATTGTAGAAATGCTAGTTTTTAGTTATGTCAACAAAAGGCTGCAGAGAGGTGAGGCTGGAGTTATGGAGGCCAATTGAGAGGCTAGTAACAAAGTCTAAGTGCAAGGAAATGACAGAAGAAGTAAGGCAGCTCTGAAAGTTAATTGTAAATATAAAATAATAGCATGGAGCTCATATACAAGCCAGGTGCTGCCATAAGCCCTCCGCCCACCTCTTTCTTGGAATCCTTATGACAGCTCTATGTCATAGGTACTGCATTATCCCATTTTATAGGTGGGGGTTCTTGGAAAGAAGAGGTTAGGTCATGCACCAAAGTGAAGCTCTAGCCACAGTAGAGTTAACATTCAAATCCAGAGTATCGGGCCGCGAAGTCCTTCCACCTAATTTGTATACCCCATAAAAGTAGGAGTAGATGACTGCAAACAGCAGCTTTGCAAAATGTGGGGGTCTGGGCCTGGGCACCCAGGCAGGCCTGGCATACAGGCAGGCTCTGAAACCTCATCTGAAATGAAGTATGACTTGATCTTCCTGCACCTTAGTTTAAGCAACTATAAAATCTTTACAAGTCTTAAAATTGCTTTTTGCAGGATTATCATGAGCAATAAAATAATATATGTAAATTGGATATACAATGTCTTGTGCAAAGGAAGCATTTATTATCACCGTGGTTATTCAAAAATATTCCCTATATTCTCCATGTGAGTGATATTTACCAAGGTAAGAAAAAATGAATGCAGAAGTAAGAGGAATGAGCGTGGGTGGTAGTTAGGGGACAGAAGATGATAATTTCAGATAATTTTCCATTTGTGAGCAGCCTCATTGACGCAGGAACCAAATTCCCTTTCTTTTATTTCTTGCAGTTTCTAGCAAATAGTAGTTTCTCAAATACGTGTAGCAGAGTTGTAAATTTAACTCATAATGCCCTACTAATACGCAGAGGAAAAGAAGTAATTTCATCATTTTATCTATAGCTAATCTGTTTTGCTCACAAGCTCTGCTCCATGGGTTAATAATGGAAAACATTTTATATTCCCATCCAGTTTAAAGCTTAGTCTGATCCAACAGTATCAATAATCCCTTCAGATAATGTTGAATCTCCTATTTAAAAAATAATAGTAATCTCAGTCTCTCACATAATTTCCCCTTTTGTCCTGCCTCTCTTTTTTCTCTTCCTAAAATAGTATCCATGTGTATTCTGTTCCCAAAATAGCATCCAGCTTTGTCAAGTGAGGATTAACCCACTTCAACATAAAATTCCCAGGAAGCAGGCAATGAGACAACATCCACTTCAATATCCTCTAAAGTCCTCCTTTTAAAGACAGCTAAGGCTGGGCGCAGTGGCTCACGCCTATAATCCCAGAATTTTGGGAGGCAAAGGCAGGCAGATCACCTGAGGTCAGGAGTTCGAGACCAGCCTGGTCAACATGGTGAAACCCCCTACTAAAAATACAAAAATTAGCTGGGTGCGGTGGTGGGTGCCTGTAATCCCAGCTACTTGGGAGGCTGAGGCAAGAGAATTGCTCAAATCCAGGAGGCAGAGGTTGCAGAGAGCCAAGATTGAGCCACTGCACTACAGCCTGAGTGACAGAACCAGACTCCATCTAAAAAAAAGCCAGGTCAGTCCGGGCCCTGCTGAAGCTGGTCCACCTCCACAAGATCTGAGGATGAATGCACTCCTCCTGCACTGTCTGCTTGGTCCACGTCTACTTTGTGTGTTGAGATAACAACCATCATATCAGCTAGTCTTCACTGGGCCTTCAAGGCCAGACAAGAACTAAAGATCTTCCCCAAGTGATTAAAAACACACTGATTATTAAAGTTCAGATGACTACAGACACTATGCATTGGGAAAGCTGCATTTGAAAGTATATCAAACCTAGTGATACAAAATTTGTCATAAAACTTGGAAATAATTTACTTGTGAGACAAAGAAGAATAAAACCTCAGAATGGAAAATAAATAGAAAGGGATCAAGCTTATACCTATCAACAAAAAATACGACTGGTTTTGAAGGTTCTGACACTAGTTGTGTAGTATGCAACAAAATCTTCTGCAATAAACCCGTACATTAACTAGTTCCTTTTTTTTTTTTTTTTTTTTTTTGAGGTACAGCTATATGCATGTTTGTCTGAAATTAGCAGTAAACTTTAAATCACCAAACTGTTAGGTTTAGGTATGACATTTATAGGATATGAGAAGTCTTTAAGAAATACTTTATTTCTAAGTCAATATCTCGCTTGGTAGTTTCATCTCTGGAAGATGAAAATTGATTTTTTTTCAACACTGCAAATAGGCTGTTCCCTTCCCCCGTCTCCACGAGGAGCCGGAAACACCAGCAGGACAATATGCAAAGCCCGGAGGGCAGCCTCCTGGCTCACCACTCCAGCATGATCTCCACAGGGGGCCAGGAGGAGGTGGCTTTTTCAGTTGCACATTTTAAAAGAACTTTCTTCTTTTTATTATTGGCAAGAAAGATAGTTCAATAGTACATTTGTCCTAAGCTGTCATAGTTATTTTACCTGAATTTTTGTTTCAGGCAGCGAGTAAAAAGAATCAGCTCCGATCCGCCTTAAAAAGAACCCAATGTGTTTATTTCTGACAGGTTCATTTATTAGGAGGACTAAAATATTAAAAATAATTGGAGAAAGCTTAAAATTTGTTGCTATTTAATTTCTAAGCTCTGAAAAAAATCAAGTCAAGCCAAGAGAATAAAAAGCATTTTTCACGTATCATTTTACTCCCATTGGAAGAATTGTGGAGAAACGTTAAAGAAATATGTTGAATTATTTCCCTCCAATGTGACTGTGGATCTTTTGCATGAGGGGAAATGTGGCTCAGTACAATTTAAGAAATCTCTCCTATATCCCAGCCTTCTTCTGGGTGCTGGGGCATTTAGTGATTATACCTGAGGAATTCCACTTCCACGTGAGATGTAGAAAGCCACAAAAGGCTATCAGTCTCACCTTAACAATAAAAAAGGCAGATAACCTACAAAATTATACATTTTCTGGAGTCCATCAGAGAGCCGAAGTCCCAAGGAAACCAAGTGAGTTGAATTCCAAAGATGACAGATCCCTCCAAGGAAAGATGGGCTACATAAACTGTCCTGTGGTTGGCAGGATAGGGAGAAACCTGGTGATAAGAAAGCAGCTTATGTTTTACGGGTTCTAAAAGACTGAGTGTGTTAGCATGACAGTTTAAAAAATCAAGAGCCCAAGACATGAGGAGGATTCACACACACCTGCAACTCTCTACTGCATGATTACGGGGTAACACAAGAGCTCATCCTCTTATCCAGATGCTTCTTGTATGTGAAGCAAAAGCCTTAAGAGGCTAGGGGAAGGGGAGGCAATCCTCCTGTTCCATGGCAGAGTCAAAGATTCAGTGCTTTTGGGGAAAGAATAAAAGCAAAATTCCTGTCTTATATGGAGGGGTGTAGGGAATGCTTATGGGCCCCAAATCCTGCACTGATACCAAAAACATATCTGCTACTGCCAGCAAAGACCTGTAAAGTCTCTCCTACTTGAGTTTTGGCTGCCATGGCAAAGGGAAGGAGAAAAGGAACAGAAATGCTGAGAAAGCCTTACCCTCAAGGCCCAGGCACATAGGGCCTTCCTGAGACTGAGGCTGGATCATGAGAACTAAGGAAATCCTCACTCCACCGGCCCTACCATGGGCTGAGTACTTAGTAACAAGCCATAGCAATCCACTGTTGGAAGAAGGATAAGAATGGCTCCAGTGTGCAAGGGCTGCTGAAATCTAAGGATGGGCTAGCAACACTTGGAAGTTTTGGAGTAGAAACACTAGGAAATGGAGAAGAAACACTAGGAAATAGCCTTCAGCATCCCAGACCCACACTGAGCACAAGGTAAGAGCAGCCCACTGTTGGGAGAATTTGAAGTCCAAGGAATGCAAAGATTAATTATAATAACAACAAAACCCAGGCCCGACCTAAGTACAGACTAGACTGATTCAACCACCTATAATAATGGCCTCAGAGAACAAGAAGTGTGTTCATTTCTAGGTGTTAATACTATTGAGTTCAGTATCTTCTGTTATTTTATGCACAGTGTCTGACATTCAATCAGAAATAACAAGGCACAGGAAAAAGCAAGAAAAAATATGACTAAACAAGTCTTTGCCTTCATTAAGTTCCTGCTTAGGGGAGAGGACTATTAGCTAATAACTAAAATGGACCATAATAAAGAGCTGCATTAGGAATATTTCAAAGAGTGTTAGAAATATCACACATATAAAGAAATGAGCAATCATTTCTGCCTAGGGATAGGGGCCAGGGAAAGCACATAAGACATGTTACATGAAAGTTTTCTATGAGGACAACTGGGGAAACCATTTCAGTAGAGGCAATTCAGTAGTGCAAAGCGTGGATGGATGAAGAGGGAATGAAATATTGGCAAATACATGCTTAGGCCAATACAGCCTTAGGGGAAAAAGCAGTTCTCTCATTGTTTGGTGCTTTTTTCACAGTGTCTGTGAATGTGCATCTATATACAATGCTAATTGTTATTTGGGGAAAAAAAAACACACAAATAGACTATATACTGGAATGAAGTGATCCCAGTTTCCTCCTGAGTATCATTGAGCTCATACATAAGCTGGTATTGGCAAGGCTAGGTTTCCTTGACACTGTGATTGCTGACCTTTAATTAAAAAGACACTCTGAAATGAAAATACCTGTAATCATTGAAGCTTATTGGGTATCCCAAAGACATAATATTTTAAAAATAAGCATATTGGCATAAATTTAAATGAATTTTCTGCACTTCTCTATTCACAGGAAATAATACCAAACACATTTTTTCTTTCTCTTATTAAAAAGTTGAAAAAAGAGAACTATATGACTTGTAACACTTTTCATTAATCATAATTAGTTTCTGTATTTGAACATGATGAACATTCACATGTTTTTTAATGGGATATAAAAATTATAACCTATGGAAATTGCCCAAAACAACATTAAACTATGAAAGCTTTTGGATATAAATGATGTTGAGGAAATGGTGCAATTGTATAAAACTTTCAATACAATTGGCTTAGATTGATTTTCATTATGAAATTTAAAGTCTTCTATACAGTTAGTGTAGTTTTTCATAGGCTGCCACTGAGAAGTTTAGGAAGCTGCAAAAATACTATGTAATTAATCCTTACTCCTCTCCTCATTTTTTTCTATGAGAGCGTTCTCTTTTGGTATAGTTTCTACACAAGGGAGAAGAGAGTACGTGGGTTCTCCTGGGGGTGGGGAGACTGTGGAAGGTTAAACCCCCACTGCTGTCACTGATCGTCTTTCCTCCTCTCACTAGACAGGGAGGGACTAGACACTCCAGACACTCTACGTGCCTGGTTTTCAGACATGCATTGCAATTCTGCATTCCTTGATCTAAACCTGGGAAAAACTAGATGGGATAAAACACAGCCAGAGCAACAAAGACCATACCCACACCAACGCTTCTCAGATAGGCAGCTGTGCCCCAGAGGGAGTGGAAGAGTGTCGAGGGTTCAGGTGTTAGGGATAAGCGTGGAGCATCTTCCCGGGTTATTTGTTTCTCTCAAACTTTCTGGAGAAATCAATATTTTTTTTGGCAATTAAACATAATGATATCATGGATTAGAATGCGAATTAGCATTAGAGTATTTGCAAGCTAAAACAATCGTTTTTAGGTTTTTTAGCAAAAATCTGTCTTCACCTTAGTCCCAAGATAATTTCCTTGATCCTCCCAGTTTTCCTCTCATGCTCTCCCACAATTTACTGAGGATATTTGTACCCCTAATGAGAGGTACCATAGCGGATCTGATGCTTGCTGAGGTAAGTTGATATGTGAAGTGTAGACATCTGGAGGGATAGTAGTAGCCAACAGGAGGCAGTTCAGTGATACTCACAATGTACTTCCTCAAGAGATCACAAGGGGTAAGAAATGGGCTCAACAAAGACATAGCTACCAGGAACTACTCATCAAAGGAGAATGATGAGGCTAGCATTCCTGCTGCGCGTTTGGTTTCTGTTGAGCCTAAGAGCCATAGGCCCTCAACAGAATGACTCTGGTATCCCTTTCTCAATGTTCTAGGCTCAGCCGCCCCATCTTTAAGATGGGCACCCCAGGGGAAAAGCCCTAAGCCCAGTAAAAACAGTAGCAAGAAAAAAAAAAGTGCTCATAAAATCTGTTTGAGCTAGCTTGGAGCTCAGATATTCTGGTACCTGTTTCCTTGCTCTGGGTTCTGATGTGACTTTTTTCCAGAGAAGTCAGCTTTCTGACTCTCTAGAATAGCTCTGAGAGAGTATATCTCTGACATTACAGCACCAATTGCTCACTGCAACTGATAGGTGAAGCTGACACTCAGCAGTGTGGGATCCACCACTGCTGGGCTGCAAAAGTCATTGGAATCTGGCTGGTTGTTTCAACAAGAGAATTTACATTGTTAAAGGAGATGCTTCTGGCTCCATAAACTGTCTCCCTCTCCATTTCTATAACAACTATTTCTACTAATCTCACTAAAGTTGCTCTGTTTTTTAAGAGCTAACTGGCCTCTAGATGACTTTGGTGCTGGAACATGTGAAAGAGAAAGGCACAGAGGTTAGAATCACAGAGATGCCACACTTATTATCATCTTTCCTTTGTTGATGAACAGACCTCATGTGTCCTCTGCATTACAGGTAACGAATGATCGGTCCTTTTTTGTAATTAAAAAAAGAGAAAGGCACAGCATGGTGGCTCATGCCTGTAATCTCAGCACTTTGGGAGGCCAAGGTGGGCAGATCACTGGAAATCAGGAGTTCAAGACCAGCCTGGCCAACATAGCGAAACTCCATCTCTACTAAAAACACAAAAATTAGCTGGGTGTGGTGGTACACGCCTGTAGTCTCAGCTATTTGGGAGGCTGAGGCATGAGAATCACTTGAACCCAGGAGGTGGAGGTTGCAGTAAGCCAAGATTGTAGCATTACACTCCAGCCTGGCAACAGAGCAAGATTCTGCCTCCAAAAAAAAGAGAGAGAGAGAGAGGAAAGAGACACAGATAGAGTCACTTTCAAAAACATTACACAAAGCCCACACTGTCCAGAACCAATGCTGCTCCTAAACCGGGTTAAACCATCAATTCCTTGGAGTTTCTATATATCTTTGGTTTTACTTTACTTAACCCAATAGAGCTCTAATCTTTTTCTACTTCAGTAAAGTGTGAAAATTTTTAAAACTTGAAATACAAATTCTTGAGCTGGTAAAGATAAATAACCATTCATTCTGCTAAGTATACACTTTGACAGCCTTCCTGTTCTTTCTCTCTTTTTTTTTTTTTTTTTTTTTTTTTTTTTTTTTGAGACGGAGTTTCGCTCTT
>NW_016107656.1:2136673-2168013 GCF_001604975.1 Cebus imitator
TAGAGACAGGGTTTCACCATGTTGACCAGGATGGTCTCGATCTCTTGACCTCGTGATCCACCTGCCTCGGCCTCCCACAGTGCTGGGATTACAGGCTTGAGCCACCGCGCCCAGCCCTGTTCTTTCTCTTAACTTTCCTTCTTCTAGTTCAGCAAATTAGAAAACCATGGAAAGAATTCCTTCTACTGCAAAGGAGCCTTCAGAGACATCCATATTCTCCATGTGCGATGTCTGATTTAGGTGGTTTTTCCATGCACACTCGGTGGGGGATGTGTGCCAGTCACTGCATCTGCTCCTCAATGCTCAGCCTAGTAGACAATAAATAAACCACTCTTCAGAAAATTATCTCTTCCAATGTACTAAACTATACCCTGGTGCCCTGTAAGACTTGATTTCCATCACTGTAAAAATTAGTTCACCTCTTATAGTAAGCAATCTACTTCTTGAGAGTAATTTTGTTATAGGATCAAAGCCAATACTTTCCAAAAAGGAGAAATTTCTCTTGTGAATGATATTAAAAATAGACATCTTGAAGCAAGAACATTTTTCTTTTATTCCAGATACTACTTAGAAAATCCCAGTTTTAATCTCATATCTTCCAACATTCAACGAAAAGGAAACAATGGGAATATCTTGTTGGTGGCATATCAGAAAACAGTTTTTGGTTGTTTTTTTTTTTTTTTTTTTGATGGAGTGCTGCTCTGTCACCCAGGATGGAGTACAGTGGTATGATCTCCAATTGCTGCAACCTCTGCCTTCTGAGTTCAAGCAATACACTCTGCCTCAGGGTCCCGAGTAGCTGGGATTACAGGCACCTGCCATCATGCCCAGCTAATTTTTGTATTTTTTAGTAGAGGCAGGATTTCGCCATGTTGGCCAGGCTGGTCTTGCAGAAGACAGTTTTAAAATTCATTGAATAATTTTCTTTTTGATGTACAAACCAGCACGAATGGAAAGTGAAGGAGAATGGACATGCAGGGTCCTTCCCTTGTTCTGACAGCGTGATTCCTGAGCATTCCTCATTGCACTATTTAATAGAAACTAAGCCACTTCATTTCAGTGTCAGAGAAGAACTTAGCTGGATTTTAAGGATCTATGATAAATCAGAACTGTCCAAGTAGTAGGGCATAAAATCTGGGAAATGAATATGCCCCTTGGAGTTTCCTGAGTGCCATTAGAAAAGACCAGTTGTTCATTTTGGAAGGAAATTCAACAACACATACATTTCAAGCTCTGAAAGGGATATTCACTCATTCATCTTTAATTCACCAATATTTGTTGAGCATCTATTTTATGCTAGGTACTGAACAGGCTATGAGGATATAGAGGTGAATGAGACAGAGACATTTAGCAAGGCTGGATCATGCAAAACCTTAAGATGAAAAATTTGGATTTTAGCTAAGTACATTGGAAATCACTGGAGGTTTTAGACAAAGGAGTGATGTGAAATGGTTTACATTTTTAATTATAGAGAGATGTATGGAGAATAGGCTGGAGGGAGTGAGGTAGAGTTGAGTAAGAACATGTCATAAGTCAATCAGTTCAGCTGTACAAAGAGACATCCTAGTCACAGGTGGTGTCAAGATTCAAGTAAAGTTTAATAGGAAGAGATAATTTTCCCTTTTTCCTTAAAAACTCAGGACTTGCTTTCTCTTTCTTCCTCCATTCCTGCCTCTTCTGCCTGTTTTCAAAATAGAAGTATGTTTAGATTTTGCAATAAAAACTACAAAAATGTACCAGCGATGGCCGTGGTGGCCCATCTAGAGTGGCTGCTGCTGTGATGCTGGCTGCATTGGGGGAGGCGCAGCTGGGGCTGGGTGCTCCACAGAGCCGACAGGAGCTGGAAACAGGTGGAAGCCCCGCCCCCTTATGAGTTGGCAAGGCAGGAGCTTCACACTCCCTGGGCACATCTGTGGCTGCCAAGCCATGGCTGCAGACCTGGGCATCCCTGTACTCTTAGGGGCCAGGAACAGGCAGGAGTCCCGCCTTCCCAGGCACAGCTGTGGACCCAGGCATCTCTGCACCCCTGGGGCCCTGGGAAGGAACCTTCCTCTCACAGGCTCAGAAGTGTCTGCTCCTGCTGCCTGGCCTCTCCCTGCTGCTAGCATCCACTGTGATCTCAGCGCAAGGTTGAGGCTGAGCCAGGCACTGTCGCAGCATAGCCAGGTGTGTGCATACCCAGGGCAGCACTGATGTGCCAGTCCCCTGCCACCTCAGCCCCCTCTGGACTTTGGGGGGTGACAAGCACAGGAAGGAGGCCAAGGGGGTGCTGAGGGCAACTCGGTGCTGGTCTGCAGGCACCCCTTGACATGAACAGCATAGGTGTCATGACTGGTGGCAGGGGCAGACAGGCTCCTGGGAGTGGAAGGGGGTGGGTTCCTTGGGGAAGCACCACCTTCAAACCTGGGAAGGCCTAAAAGCCTGGGGCTGCGATGCCAGTCCGGTGGACTAGATTAGGAACTTATGGTGCTTTTTCTAGGCCCACCCATGACCACCCATGGACCAATTAGCAGGCACTTCCTCCCCTCTGAAGCCAATAAAAGCTCTGAACTCAGCCAGGCTCCAGGAGATAAGGAAAGATGCGATGACTCAGCCAGACTCCAGGAAGGGAGGAGGGACAGGATGACCAGCTGCGGAGAGGAGCTACCCCCTCCAGCGTCTCCTGTCTGCTGAGAGCTGGACATTCGTCAGGATACCACACGTGCGGAGAGGACCTACTCACTGCAGGTCTCCTCTGAGCTGCTCTACTGCTCAATAAAGCTCCTCTTCATCCACGCTCCACTTGTCCGCATATCTCATTCTTTCTGGACCTAAGATAAGAACTTGGGACCTGCCGAATGGCGGGGCTAAAAGAGCTGCAGCACAAATAAGGCTGAAACATGCCCCTATTATGCCACAGTGTAGGTGATAAGAAGGAGAAGAGAAGAGCTGCGACCCTTTGGGGAGCCCAGACCTAGGAGCTCCCTGAGCCAGGGCTGTGACAACCTCTCTAGGGCTCTGCGTTTCCTGGCATCTCCAAGTTCCTAGGCACCACCACATGCCCCAGTGCCAGCCGTGGAAGCTGCTTGCAGAGCACCTGGTCCAGCCTCAGCCTTACAGGGAGCCGGCACCCATGCTGGTGCCTGGAGCTGCCTGCCCTGCTGCAGCCACCAGTGTGTCTGGCTTTGTGCAATACGTGGAGCCATGCTCACTCTCATACACTCCTCACTGCTCCCTGCCTGGCTCACCCTTGGCAGGCATGAGATTTGGGTCAGTAGCACAAGCTGAGAGCAGCCTGCCTGGCCAGCAGGGTGAGACAAGCCCAGCAGGCCCAAGGAAAAACTCAGGCAAAGGTACCACTAGCCACAGAAGCTTCCAGCCAGAAAAGAAACACCCCAGAGATCCCGTGACACCAGTGCAGGAAAAAGAATGTAAAACTCTGCCCTTTCCTGTAACCTCATGCCAAGATAACCGTCATTTACAGTTTCATGTATATATGTCCATATTTTCCTTATGAACATATAAATAAAGAAATACATGTATTAGTTAATAATGGTGATTTGGTAAACAATCATCAGTATTAATAACTAAATTTGAAATGGCTAAGTAATGACCCACAATACAAAAGGAATTCAGAAATGGATGGATAAGGAAGAAGACATTCACAGACGGCGTTACTCAAAGTGTGGCCCCAAGATCACTTAAGCCATCTGTTTCTTTTGTATTCCTACTAAATGTCCAAGAATAAAGTCCAGGAATCTGTAAGCTGTCCAGATGATCCTAATACACACTAAATTTGAGAATCACTGATTCAAAGTAAATAATTTTTATCTTAATTAAACAGTGAATAACAATTATACATAGATAAAACCAAAACACTTTTAACTTATTTATCAATCATAAGAAAATTGGATTATCTTTTCCTAATCATTTAGCCACTAATATATGTATAGAAACAGAAAAACAATTGTCCTCCTCCCCTCCTCGAGGTACAAGAACCTCAATAAGTCAACACTATGCTCCTCACTCACTCCTCCATGGGAAGGGGAGAAACATAGCTAATTGACAAGTGGGGAGAAGATGCAGGACATGTTTCTCCAGCCCCTTCTGGCACTCTCTTTGGGATGCCTTCCCACAGAGTGCATGATTTTCTTCCAACTTCTGCCATGCCATAGGCTTAAGAGATATCGCTCATGACTAGGTCAGAAAGTCTATTTGGAAGCCCAATGTTGCCAACCAGGCAGTTCACGTCCTCCAGTTTACTCTTCAGTATTGTCTTCATAACTACTGAACATAAACTTTTTGTTCTTTTAGTGATGTCTTATTATACTATTAAGTGGAGTCAGTTAATTCTAAAAATGCACAGAAGAAAAAATACAGACCTGTTTTGAAAAATATTAACTGAATCATCCATTCTATAGTAATAGAATATCATTTTTAGAGTCTTCTCTAAATAAGAAGACTCTTCTTTTCTCTAAAAAAGAAGACTTTGCTTCTTTGAGAAGAAGTTCTTAAAACACATCTCAATACATATTTATTCATAATTCATAGGAAGTGGAGGTGAGGGAGGGGCAAGAGGAGAGGAGAGAACAGAAGAAGAAGGAGAGGAAAGGGGAGGAGAGGGGAGGGCAAGGGAGGAGAAAAGAGAGCAAAGAAGCAGAAACTGACTGTAGCTTATCTTTGTCTCACCCTTTTCTTTGCCACACATACCACTTTTGCTTGGAAAGATAAAGCAGCAGCATTGAATTTGGGTGATAGGTCTGTTCAGCATCTACCCCATACTCCGTGTACAAGTCACCAAATGTCATATCACCCTTGGGCCTTAGTTTCCCCCAAACACTCTTGGATAGACACTATGATCTCTTCTACCTTTTAACTTTTTTCCTGCTCCTAGAGCTTATGCATGAGACTTCTGATACGGGGTCATTTCCTTTGCAGAGCAATAGGTCCCCAGATGACCTTGGTTGACCCAGCTCTTCTGCTGCTTGCTTGCAATTCTCAGGCAGAATTTACCAAGAATGGAACATCCTAAGATAATGAGGAGGTACCCAGAATAACCCAGGTTCTGTCCTCATTCCTCTAGAACAAGATTTACAGCACTTGACTCAGTAAACCAAGTAGAACCCAGGGTATATAAACTAAGGGTAAATAAATACAGGGTCCCAGAGCTGCAGTTTGAGTGTTGTCTCAGTGAACTCATGCAACTGTTAGAGAACCTTTGCATCCTTTTGTATTCTTCAAACATAGCAGAACCATTTTTAAATGTCAAAGTTGTATGTTAAGAGAGCCTGTGAGTTCTCCAAAAAACCCAGGATAGCAAATGGAGTTTGCAAAATGCAGTCAATAAACAGGTATTGTTTTAAAAAGTGATGAGATTATTAAACAGAAACATTTTTTCCTTAAGTAGCAACATGCTTGGCATCATAAGTTCTGCACCATGAATCAGGAGGTCTGATCTTTTGTTTCATTTTGCTGTCAATTTACTGCTTGACTTTGAGAAAAATGCTTTGCATTCCTGATGGTTTAAATGATCATTTAAAAATTGATCATAATCATTTATA
Source organism: Cebus imitator (assembly GCF_001604975.1). Lineage (NCBI taxonomy): Eukaryota > Metazoa > Chordata > Mammalia > Primates > Cebidae > Cebus > Cebus imitator. The sequence goes on from NW_016107656.1 coordinate 2,142,214, forward strand.
GGAATCAATAAACTGCTCCAATCCTTTTTGTATGAGTGGGATTGTTTTAGTCTAGTATAACAAAGTATCATAGACTGGGTGGCTTAAACAACAGGAAGTCCAAGCTAGCAGATTTGGTGTCTGGTGAGGGCCCACTTCTTGGTTTGTAGACAGCCACCTTGCCTTTTCACTGTATGCTCCCATAGCCTTTCCATGACGCTTGCTTCCAGAGAGAGAGATCTCCGTCCCCTTCTGTTCTTAAAAGGGCACTAATCCCGTCAAAAGATGCAACCTAAACTTAATTGCCTCCAAAAGACCCCACCTCCAAATACAAGAAAATTGAGGGTTAGGCCTTCAATCTATGAATTTAGGGAGGAGAGAGATGCAAACATTCAGCCCATAACAAGAGTGGAGTAGAAATAACATGGAAATAGATGACTTTAAGTGACTTACTGTAAGTCTCTGAGGATTAATTTCTCATCTGTAAAATGAATAAAACTGGCTGAGAATTTTAACATTCATGTCTGTTTTAAAAGCCTAGGACACAAGTAAGATTCCTAATTTGTTGTTTTTCTGTATCCATTTGATGCTAGTATGTGTGGCTGGCGGCACAGAAGCAGTAGGTTAACTTTGTAAAGATAAAACTCCAGAATTGCTTTCAAAATAGAATTAAGTTGCTTGGCTGAAACTTTTCATTCAGAATCAAAGTACACTTAGAATATATAAAACATAGACGATAGTACTGTGATTAGCTGGATATAATGGCCACAAAATATTATGCATTTTAATAACCAGTGTTTTTAAAGATTCTTATAGTTGGCAATCTCCAACTGATCAGATGAGAGACATTTTCTTCAAAAATTTGTTTCCTGCCCCTATAGTGTCTCTTGGATTTCTGTATGAAAATGCCATGTCTTTGTCCCAAGGTACTGAAGATACATCTTAGCTTAAAAGATAGTTGGTGCAGACCTCTGGGTGAGCCCCTGATGTTTATGTAAATAGGGCTTTCCATTTGGCAAGCAATTAGCCATTCATGACATTTGACACTGTTACTAATGTCATCAGAGTATCTAATTAAGTGTACTTACGCACATGACACCGCATGATGTAAGGAACTCACAACACAAACCTATTTCCTGGTTTCTGGACACCACAATGTAATACTTTGACTGCAATTCATTACAATCTGATTACGAATTCAGCAATGACCCCTTTGTAGAATGCAAACCACTATTTTCCCAGAAATTTAATTTGGCATTCCTAGCCTTTTCTTTACTCTCTGCTATGTTTTCTACATCCTCAGTTAAATGAATCGGCTCTGCTACAGCCACCCGTTTATAGTGATTAACAAAAATAGGCCAGTGGGTTTGTCTTGAGCTTCTTTCTATTTCAGTCTAAAGTGCAGGAATCTTGGCTAATGAGAAGCAGCTGAGAATTAGATTGACCTGGCTTGATCAAGACTGTGGTGAATACACCAGGCGATTCTATGACATCTTTCTCTATCTGTCCCATGATAAGGCTAGAAATGGGACAGGGAGGATAGGGTCAGGTTGTGGGATCAGGATTGAATCTGCATTCAAATCCCAGTCCCACAACCTACAGGCTGTGAAACCCCTGACAACGGGTCGAACTCTCTGAGGCCCACTTTCTTCATCTGTAATTAGAGATAATAATTCTTGTTTCAAAGAGCTGTCATGAAGATGTAATGAAAGAGAGTGGTAGCATAAATAGTAAGTTCTCTGTTAATATCAATTCCTTCTCTTCACATCCCCTTCCCACTTCTGGTACTTTCCATTCCTCCCTCGCTCACTCCTTCCTTCCTTCTCTCCTTTTCCTTCCCTCCTTCCTTTCCTCCTTCCTTATTTCCTTCCTTCCTTCATTTTCCTTCCCTCCTCTCCTACTTCCTTCCTTTATCACACATATTCTTTTATATTTTAAACACTAGCTAGGTACTGTATATATGAAAGGCACAAGACACTGTTTCTGCCTTCAAAGCACTTACCATTTGGTGTGGGAGACAAGTAACTAGCAGTCCCCCTTATCCCCGGGGGGATATATTGCAAGGCCCCCAGTGGATACCGGAAACCCCGGATAGTACTAAACCCCATATGTGCTGTTTTTCCTATATAAAACATACCTATGATAAAGTTTCATTCATAATTTAAGCACAGCAAGCAATTAACAATAATAATAAAACAGAACAATTATAGCAATCTGCCAGCATCATTACTCCTGCATTTTGGGGCCGTTATTAAACAAAATGAGGGTTCTTTTGGCACCAGCATTGTGGTGCTGCCACAGCCAATCTGATAACCATAACAGAATGGGCTATCAAGTAACAGGCAGGGAATGTCCACAGCGTGGCCATGCTGGACAAAGGCACGGTTCACATCTTGGGTGAGATGGAGCCAGACTCGGTGAGATTTCAGCACATTTCTTAAAATGGCGCAATTGAAAACTTACGAACTGTTTACTTCTAAAATTTTCCATTTAACATTTTTGGACCACAGTTGACCAGAGGCAACTAAAATCACAGAGAGCGACCCTGAGAATGAGGGTTGGGTAACTGTACTTTCAATACAATTATATGTATGTGGTGGGTGGGAGGAGCACATGGAAGGAACATTTAACTCAGTCCCACAGCAGGCAAAGTGTAGATTGAGCTGATGGAAAGCAGTAGTTGACCTGTTTGATTGCAAAGAGCCCCTTTGCAACACAGATATTACAGCCTCACTTTACAGATGAGGAAATTTGGGCTTGGAAAATCGGAGGCCAGAAAGATGGTAAGTTGTAAAGTGAATATTCTGGATCTATTTGATTGCAAAGAGCTCCTACTAGATCAAGAAATATAGATGTCAGAGAGGTTGTTCACAACAGAAATATCACATGCAAAGGCCCAGGCACATTTCTGTCTAACAACAGGCAAAAAAAGATAGTTGCAGGAAGTGAATCTGGAGTAGACAGAGGCCTGATCGAGAAGTACTTTGTAGATCTCATTGAGGGATTTATACTTTACCTGGAGAGTAATTAGGGGTGACTGCACAGTTTTAGGCAGAGAAGTGGCAAGACACAATTGTGCTTTAGAAGTATGGTAGAGGAGGTATAGCAGTTAAGATAGTGAGGCCAGATAGGAGGGCTTTGAACTCCTCCAGGGAAAAGATGATGGGTACCAGAAGGGGAGTAGTTAGAATTTTTATTATCTCCTCTTGAAACTGAGAACAGTCCCAGGAACTTCCAAGAACGTTTGAGCTAATCCAATAAGCTTACCACTTTTTCCACTGTGCTGGGTGTTAACAGTTCATAAGCACAAGTGAGCACCTACTATTATCACTTATATATTTCCTTTGTGACTCATGGCATTCAAGTGAGAGTTAAGTCCAGCTGATTACTGCTGTGGAGTCACCTCCCTGGGTGGTGACCAATGTCTTGTTTCTCTGCCAGGAGATCATACTTCACAGAATTATCTTCAAACCAAACCAAACCAAACCACAACCCTGATTAACCGTCTAAAGAATCAATTTGATTGTGGTTTAATATTAGGTTTGTGTGGAGAGGGAGAATAGTTCATAAAATAAAACTTCCCTACCTATATGACTTTCCTAATTGCTGCTATGACTTGGGAAGACCTATGAGTGATTAATGAAACAGGTATCATCAATGTAGTTGAAGGGCAAAGTACTTGAAGAATCCTAATATCATAAGAGATTTGCCAATCCTCATATTTTTATAAGAAATTCAGGCATTTAAGAAGAAATTACTCAAAATTATAATTTTATCAAATTTCAGATTGAAAGCACTTATTATTTGAAGGTACAAAATAAGAAAATACTTATTTATCTTGGAAAAATAGCTTGCAAATAAAAGAACTTTAAGTTGAAAAGGGTAAGTTGGCTTGTAAAACTGATATTTAAAAATGTTACCTAGATCCACATACAGCCACCACTGATTAGTCAGAGAGGAATATGAGTGAATAGCAGGAGGCATCATTTTAACACTGGCAATTTTAAAAATTATTTGGGCTCATACTATTTCTTTGCCAGAAAGCAGTGAAGTGTGAAACCAATCCAACAAAACCAGAGAGATTGGGACACCACTAGTTATTTTTACCAAGCATTCAACTTGCAGACAACATCTGAACCATATGGTTCAAAATCATAAATCCTTCTGTAAGGCGCATTTGTTACTATTTGAACTCATTTATCATCCCCAAAAGACAACCACAAAGGAAAACACAATTGGATACAGTCAATCCATAAATGTTCTCATGTTTGTAGGGGGCCTAATTTAAACAAAAGGAAACTTCTCTGAATTTCCTTCCAAACCTAACTCCCACATCTACCCAGGCTTTAAGAATACAAATATATTTCTAAGAATATTTCCACTTTGTTCCCTTCTCTAGCTCTGATCATTTTATCAAACTCCCATTTACTGAGTGAGTGTCTTTACACACCATAAGCTCTTCACAGTGTCTGATCTATTTACAACTGGAGTGCAAGTTAGGTTGTATTCGTTTGCAAGGGCTGCCATAACATAGTACCACAGACTGGGTGGCTTAAACAACATAGATTTCTCATAGTTAAATGACAGGCTGGAAATACAAAATCAAGGTGTCAGCAGGGTTGGTTCCTTATGAGGGCTGTGAGGGAAGGAGCTGTTCCAGGCCTCACTCCGTGGCTTGCGGATGGCTTTTTCCCGTATCTTTATGGTGTCTTCCCTCTCTCCATGTCTGGGTCTAAATTTCCTCTTCTTATGAGGACATGAGTCATACTGGATTAGGGCCCACTTAGATGACCTCATTTTAACTTAAGTACCCTCCATAAAGACCATATCTGCAAATACAGTCACATTCTGAGGTTCTGGAGCTAGGATTTCAATGTATGAATTTGGAAAGAGAGATCTGACACAATTTGGAAAGAGAGATCTGACACAATTCAACCCATGACTCAAGTATTATAGCCTCACTTTACAGATGAGGAAATTTGGACTTGGAAAGTCAGAGGCCAGAAAAAAGGTAAGTTGCAATGTGAATATTCTAGATCTGCTTGATTACAAAGAGCTCCTATTCCCCATCCTAAATTGCTCCCTCGCCCTAACTCCACCCCATACCATATCCCAACCCCCTCATCCCCAGCCTCACTAGTGGTTTTACTGATGAAGCAATCCAGAAAAATATTTTTCCACCAGAGACAAGGACAAAGGTAAATAAAAGCACACTGAAAGCTTTTATTCAGTATCTGCTTAGTACAGGCTGGTAATAATCATCTTAGTCATAGACTGTAAGAAAACTTGACTCTGCAATCTAGAAGCTTTCAATTAATGACAGACCATACCAATGTAAACAAGTTCAAAGGATAAATGCTAAATTCTGAATGGATGTCTCTGTTAACTAAATAATGAATTTTTACATTAAACACAAGTAAATAGATAAGCAGGGCTGGGAGGAAGTTGAGGGTGTTTCCTATTTAGATCAGGTTGGTCTGAAGGAAATCTTCATCTCTCTTCCTGTGGGAGGGGTTTCAGGAGCCTCAGAAAACCACTCAGTTTTTCATTAATTCATTACTTGAAGACCATTACAGCCTTTCAACATTTTGGTCACCTTGACAGTCAGCAACGTGTTACTATTACAAATTCTGTAAACATGCTTCTAAACAAAATGATGTATTCACAAAAAATTTTAAATACTTAAGTCATAAAAAAACCAGTCTAACACCTATTCTTCTGGATGTTTGGTTCTACATTAAAAGATAAAAATTAGCTGAAGAAACCTCTTGTTAAGTTTTTCAGTCACTGAAGAACAAGTTAAGAAGTCCACAATATTCTTACCAATATATAAAGACCAGAAAATGTTCCTTCTTAGCATGATAGGGATGTGAACAATAGCACCTCTCTAATGATTAAAACCTCTGTTCCTCAAAAAATACATCAGTAGCCAACAGTTTTATGGCAGAAGTCGGCTTTAATTGGCATTTGTAAATAACTAAGTGTTACACTGTATTTATACCAGAAGTTAATTTGGACAAAATTAAAAGCTATTATCACATATCTCAACCCCAGTCATGAATAGTGTAGGCCCAAAATATCAGTCCCCCCATGGATTTATGCATACAATTTATGGGAAACCAGAGGAAGGCCATTTTTCAGCATTATCCCAATGAGTTTATTAGAGAAACATTAATTTTAGCTTCTATTTTTAGGGACAATGAATTTAAGTACAGTCACACCTTGGTATACATGGGAGATGGGGTGCAAGACTCTGCATACAGCAAAATCCACGCATACTCAGGTCGTGCAGTTAGCCCTGTAGAGCCGAGTACCAGAAAAGTCAGGCTTCATGTTCCTGAGCGTACAGTAATTTCAACCCATGTTTAGAATAAGTGGACTCTCACAGTTCAAAACTGTGTTGTCCAAAAGTCAATTGTACTGTTTTTCCTCTTTTTATATTTATTTTATTGCATTTTAGGTTTTGGGGTACATGTGAAGAACATGCAAGATTGTTGCATACGTACACACGTGGCAGTGTGATTTGCTGCCTTCCTCCCCATCACCTACATCTGGCATCTCCCCCCTTGCTATCACTCCCCAACTCACCACCCCCCACTGTTTTTCCTCTTTCATAAAGATTTGTCACTGCCAGGTACAGTGGCTCATACCTATAATCCCAGCACTTTGGGATGCCAAGGTGGGCAGATCGCCTAACGTTAGGAGTTCAAAAGCAGCCTGGTCAACGTGGTGAAACCCAGTCTCTACCAAAAACCTACAAAAATTAGCCGGGAATGGTTGGTGGTGGGTGCCTATAATCTCAGCTACTTGGGAGGCAGGAGAATTACTTGAACCTGGACAGCAGAAGTTGTAGTGAACCAAGATCGCACCACTGCACTCCAGCCTGGATGACAAAGCAAGAGCAAGACTCTTTCTCAAAAAAAAAAAAAAAAAAAATTGTCGTAAGGTAAGCATGATTGGTCTAAGACACACACACGACACACAATACACACACTTTAATGCACTTAAATTTAGGAAATGGCTTCAAGTTCAGATATGTAAAGGAATACGATGCACAATTATATTGTTAAAAAATAAGATATGGAAACAAACATACAAAAATCATCCTTCTGGTTTCTCTGGGTGGGATTATATCCAGTGGAAAAGTTCAACCCCCTAAAAGGCCTAACAATGAATGGGTCCTTATTATTGGAAACCATAGTGTTGCCCTCAAACAGTAATATATTTTCACCATTTCTCCTAATCTTACCGAAAAGCCCAGGACACAATTCCAATGCATATGTAAATAATTACTAAGCAGCAGATAATTATGCCCAAATCAATAGCTGGACAGCTGGGTTACTCTATGTCAAAATCCAGGCAATTCAGCGAAAGCTCCCCTAAGGAATATTCTCGGTTGTTATGGTGAATTTTGCTGTTACTTTTGCATTTTGATTGATTAATACACAATGCACCTTGGCATGTTTTCTATTTGTAATGCAAAATGCTGGTAACACATGAGAGGATACACTAGAATTCTCCTATTATTTATTAATGGAATTTTGCTTTAATCTTTCAGAAACATGGCAGAAATTAGAAGTTTCTTTTGTAACTTTAAACAAACCTCACTAATCTAAAAATAATATGATAGCATAAAATAACTATTTAAATGGATAGATACATCAATAAATTATTCTAGGAAAATTATTCTTTTTACAGTATCAAAGCAAGAAGTTAATGGTAATTCTTGGAGATTTATAAATCTGACACTATAAAGTATATAGTTAACTTTATAGATATCTACATTAGTTCTATACATTCATGGAAAATACATCCTCTACTCAGACAATACGTATAATATTAACTTTCCAAGGGAATGGCTTTTGTACAGGAGAAGAAAAATGAGAAGGACATTCAGAACATTAAAACATATTTCATTAGACAGCAGCAAAATCCTATTCCTTCTCCAGTTTTCTTACTGTCTTACAAGGTTCGCCTCTACCTTAGTGGTCTAGTGGGGAGAATTCTAACATCTTTTATACACAAGTGTTCCAATCTTCTTCTCCTAAATCACTACTCACAATTCCCAGCTCGCTTTCTCAGTGCCAACAGCAATAGTTACTGGTGACAAAATGTGGCGTTTCATACCGGATGCCTCGTGGGGATGACAAGTTCGAGTTTAACTGATGTGTTATCTCAACCAGACTGGTAACATGATTTGGGGAGATGGCCTGAGATCCCTCAGCTGATCCCCAAGGAGGAACAGAACAGCTTCAACCAAGTGCTTTTGGCATCACTGCACATTTCCATTTCATCTTTTATTTTTTAAAAAACACGAGGCTCCCTTTCCTCTTTGTTGGCTACTTTGAAAGTATGGACCTCATGTCTTTCCATCCTTATTTTTGTCAACCTTAAAGGGATCTGGTTCTCTTTTCATCATTGCACAGGAAAAGAACATACTCTTCTTCCAACCTTTCCCACTCCACACCCCCACTACCTGTCACAGCCCTTTTTTTCTCTAATTTGCATCAGAAATATAATTTGTAATTGGCTACAAATTAACTATAAAATTTAAACTTCTCTTCCGGGATTACTAGAGTAGTTCAATCTATTTTGCATCAGTTTCTATTTGACATGAGTATTTAAATGTAATTTTTTCATTAGAGGGATGATGAGTGAAGAACACAATTTAATGGAATTGTGCCTAATACAATGAGAAAGGCTTGGACAATAATTACAAGTACGGATTTTTTTTCTAGAAAATTAAATGTTCAGGGTGTCTATGTGCCTCTTTGTAGAGGCCAGATCTTCTCCTATCTTACAATTCCTCTTGTAAAATATTAAAACTGAGGTATTTCAACTAAAGAGTTGAAAATAATGTAGCGTTTCCAAGTATACATAGGTATGTTTCTAGATATTGGATTTTCAAAGGAAATTTACATCTTTTTACACCAGCACTGCCCATGGATTCTTTCTGCTTCAACCTCATCATGATAAAGACAGGCGTGCTCACATGGAATGTATCTCTAAATTGTACCACTGAAAATATTTTCTTGGATATTTTTGGCTATCTCTAGCTTAGAGAGAAAAGATTGTGATTTGAACTTTGTAACTCAAACACCTTGCCCACCCATATCTCCCAAATAAAACAAACACAGCAAGGTCAGAATAACTTGGCAGTATGTAAACCAAGGTCTTCCATTCTCTGAGGTTTTGCATGATGAAAGTGCTTCTGTGTGGAAATGTGTTTCATCATCAACCTATTTAACAGTAGGATACGGTTTGGGCTCTGCAAACAACTGGGAACAAATGAAATACAAATCATCAAAATCAAGTCTAAGATTAAATATTCAAAGTACAAGTGAATGGCTGGGCACAGTAGCTCATGCCTGTAATTCCAGCACTTTGAGAGGCTGAGGTGGGTTAATCACTTGAGGTCAGGAGTTTGAGACCAGCCTGGCCAAACATGGTAAAACCTAATCTCTACTAAAAATGCAAAAATTAGCTGGGCATGATGGTGGGTGCCTGTAATCCCAGCTACTCAGGAGGCTGAGGCAGGAGAATCACTTGAACCTGGGAGGCAGAGGTTGCGGTGAGCCAAGATTGTGCCACTGTACTCTAGCCTGGGAGAAAGATGGAGACTCTGTCTCAAAAAACAAAACAAAACAAAAAAACCTAAAGTACAAGTGAGTGAACAGACAAGGTATTATAACATATGGTGAGAAGAAAGGTAAAACTCAAGGGACAAAATCTACCTTAAGGTCCTTCCTGAGTTCCCCACCTTCAATTTCTGGACACTTGGCCCAAGGGAACAGGCTCCTTAAGACCTCATTATTAAATACAATTCAAGATAGAAAAGATTTGTATGTAGGATTTCTGGGAAACAGACACATGCGTGCGCTCGTGCGCACGCACACACACACACACACACACACACACACACACACACAAACACAAACACTGTTTCTAATCCTAAAAATATCAGCGGTGAGCAACTCCATTGGTCCATTATCAACAAGGCCACTTAATGGAACAGCATTAGGAGCACTCCGTAAAATTCACAGTAAGAGGGCTTGCACCCAGCTGAACTCGTGATATTAAATACTAAACATCTGACCACAAAATGGTGAATTTTTCCCTGTTACTTGTACATGAACTCCTAAATTCTCTAGCTCCCAAAATTATTTTTATTATAGCGTGTGAAGGTTATTCTTTAATAACCTTCACATGCCATAATTTTTATTAGCATGTTTTATCCCTGACTCTGCATAAAATCTTTTATCACCAAATGTATCTGGTGTTTCTCCTCTGTAAATCAGTTCAAAGATATGTCACCCCTTATCTGTTATTCTGATCCTGCTCAAATGTTCAGCCTTCCAATTGTTCCACTGCTTCTCATCTAGAGTTTCAAAACTTTGCATACTGAATTTTACCTGGGGGTCTGATGTAGTTAGGCTATGTTCCCACCCAAATGTTGAATTGTAGCTGCCATAATTCTCACATATCATAGGAGGGACCCAGTGGGAGGTAACTGAATCACAGGGTTGAGTCTTTTCCATGCTGTTTTTATGATACTGAGTAAGTCTCACAAGATCTAATGGTTTTTCGCCTGCTCATGCTTTCTCTCTTGTCTGCCACCATGGAAGACGTCCCTTTGCTTTTCCTTCATCTTCTTCCATGATTGGAGGCTTCCTCAGCCATGTGGAACTGTGAGTCCATTAAACCTCTTCCTTTATAAATTATCATGTCTCAGGTATGCCTTTTTTTAGCAGCATGAGGTACCTTCCTGCTTCCAATTCTTTAGTCAGTTTCCTTAAGTCTAGTCATAATTTACAAACAAATAAACATATCTAAGGGATTCATCTGTTTAGTCCTAGATGAATCTTCTCCCCATTTATCTTTTAAGTAAGTTTCTATGTTCTTTTTCTCAAGCTCTATTTACCCAAAGCCAATATGGATGATTAGCTTGTTTTTGGCAAGCATATTAAGGGACACATTAATTTGATTATCTAAAAATATACAATTGTGGCAAGTGTTCATAACCAAAGTAAAATACATGTCATTCTTAAATACATGTCATTCTTAAATACTTGTCATTCTTAAATACTTGTCATTCTTAAATACATATCTACTTAAATATATGTATTTAAAATACATATCATATGTATTTAAATATATGTATTTATGTAAATACAAAATAAAATATCAAAATAAAGTACATATCATTCTTAAATACATATCATTCAGTTTTTAAAATTTTTTTTTTTTTTTTTTGAGACAGACTGGCTCTGTTGCCCAGCCTGGAGGGCAGTGGTGCGATCTCAGCTCACTGCAACCTCCACCTACCTCCCTGGTTCAAGTGATTCTTATGCCTCAGCCTTCTGAGTAGCAGGGATTATCCATACATGTCGACACGCCTGGCTAATTTTTGTATTTTTAGTGCAGATGGGGTTTCACCATGTTGGCCAGGCTTGTCTCTGGCCGTAAGTGATCCACCTGCCTGGGCCTCCAAAAGTGCTGGGATTACAGGCGTGAGCCATCATGCCTAGTCCAGTTTTTAAAATATTTATATCTTATATGGAACTGTTTTATCTAATGTGTATGTGCTTGCTCATATATAATTTTATCTATCATATATGTTTATATCAGTACTTACGAAAATGTACAGCGCTTGCAAATATCTAATTACTTTTCTTTAATCTTGCTCTTTAGTGAGGATGTTGAAATCACTGTCCAGGACCCATCGAATAATGGCTGAATGTTTATTATAATAATGATTGTTATTACTATCTAAACCCTAACTTCCCATGCAGAGGCCCGGAAGCAGTTTCGGTGTAGTTTACAGGAAGGAACGAGCTCATTTGTTTAGTTGAACATGTAAAATTCAAGGATTCTTTTCTAGCAGCTAGAAGCAATTATAACCAGGCACATTAACAAGACTCTTGCTTCTCCCCTGATTTATCTTCCTCTTCAATCAGATAATTTTTATTTATTATCTTAGGGCTGTGTTCTACTGGTACTTGCTCTGTTCTATTCTTCTAGTGAATTTCCCAGCCAAGAATGTAATTTATCTGTGACTTCAGTTTCCCACCAGCAGATCACATTTGCCATTATCTGTCCTAATACTGTGTTTAAAATATGCCAGTTGTTATTTACTCTGTAATATAATACGGCTAAAACTAAGTCCTTTTGATAAAAGAATGTGGTACATTCTTCTAATGTAGACTTACTTCCAGATATCACCACATGTAGCAGAATGGTCATTCAGGGCCAAATGTTTTCTGCTATACAAATAAAACACATGTGCACAGGGCCTGAGATGCAGAGGAAAATGCAGACCTGTTATACCAACTCACGTGGGGCGACCTGCCCAACACAGTAATTTAGAATGTCACAGGGTTATTCAGCTATCTGGGGGGAAAAACCCTGAATTTAGATTTCTGAACTCCCCTGGGATTTATATTAGAAAAATGGAGGGGGGGATCTCAACCAAACACCTGTTTTTCACTAAAACAGCTCTATGATAATGATTTATCTCAGGACCTAATAACATGAAGGCTCAGTTTTCTGATCTCTAAAGAGGAGGATTAGGCTAGAACAGTGATTCCCAATTAGAATCACACAAGGCAGGATGGAGCAGAGGAGTGGTTTGAAAAATTAGATTTATCATTATAATAAACTCTTTTACTGTATTTGAAAAACTCTTACTAGTTTAATAATACAAACTAAAGAAAGAGGTTGAAGAAAATAAATGCAAGGGTTTTTGCTTGTTTGTTTTTTAAATCAAAAGGGAGCCTGGGTTTAAAACATTAAAAACTGGACTAAATTCCCTTTCAGATCTGAGGCCTTCAATTTCCTTCCAGAGAATAGATTACCACACTATCCCACACTATCAGCATTTGGCACTGAACTTCGAAGGGCTGAATATTTCCTGTAATTAGTACTGTATATCAGCAGTAATAATGAATTTCAATCTTGCTTTGATTAAATATAAAACATTTAATTCAAATATTAGTAAAACACAGAAAACACAAACATTCATTCAGATCCCTGTATGACTCGCTTCTCCTAACCTCAAACAACAGCTTCATAGAACTCTGAGTCTTGCTAATCTTGAGTCATGTAAATTACATCCTGAACTGCTTTAAGAACTTACAACTTGCTGGTTAATAACTAGCTAACAATATGCATCCTGTTTGTTTTTAAATCACCCCTGATAGAAGAATGGGCTAAAGATTCATTCACACCGACTATCTCCCTGTGAGTAAAACGTTTCACACTCAAACATTTAATGTTTAAAGATCAGTACTGTTAGTTAAATGAATTAATCTGGTGTGAAAACTATTTGCATTTTTAACATCATCAGAATTTATTTCACCCCCAGCTGTTTAGTTCACTGCTTGTATGATTATAATTAGTAGAAGGGGGAAAAACTCATTTTATTCAATGTTAAATTATATTCAAGAATTCTTAAAAGAAACAACTTGTAAAACCTTTCTAATACTACAGTACAAGTAGATAGGGCAAGGGAAATCTCAGGGTTCTTTTTAGATAGAAGGCATAATTTCTGCAAGAATACAGAGTCTTCTTAAAGTATAATTCATTTTCCCATGTGTGTGCAGTATTCAATTCATTCATGTGAAAATTTAGGGAACATTTACTGAGCCTCTGCTTTGAGCCAGGTATCAGTCTAGGTGCTGAAGGATACCAAGTCACACCGATCAAGGAGCCTATGGTTGAAGAATTGGGGCGGTGGTGGAGGAGGGAGATTCCACTGGGAGTTGTTAGAAATCAAGCACATAGTTTCCAGCACCCAGTGGGTGTCAAGAACCAGGGAATCTTTCCCATGGATTGGCCTGAGTCTCCAGCCTCCTCTAATATGACTACCCTTAACCCGCCACTGCCGACTCAAGCTCACCACACACAGCCAGCCACACCAGCCTCCTTTCTGTTGCCAAAGCATGCCAAATTAATTTCCTCCATGGAGCCTTTTCATTTGAGACCTTTCCACTGAAAGTCCCTGCCTGGCTCCTACCCCTTTTCCATTCTCATACTCCAAGTTCCTCCAACTCTGCTCAAGAATTCCATAGAGCATCCTGTTTAATCTCCATGACATCCTGATTCTCAACAGTCTTGTTTGTTTGTTTACCTGTCGATTGCTTGCCTGTTTCCTTTAGAATATAAACTGGGCAAGTATAGGGGCCTTGTCTGCCTTGGCTACTTCTCCAAGAACTTCTAGCCTATCTGCAGGGGACATGGTAGATCCTTTGTGTAAATGTATTTTTGAAGTGAACTGATAGATGGATGAATGAATGAACAAATGAATGAATGAAATAACTACAGCAATTCATGCAATGACAGAAGTGTACTCAAGAGGACTAGGGGGATACTGAGGAAACCTGCCTTTTGAGTCTGAATATTATTTTTTTTCCACAGGACATCACATCTGAACTAAATTAAAAAACAAGGAGGTAGCTGGACAATAAGAGGGAAAGGAGAAAAAGTATTTTCCAAGTGTAGAAAATGCCATTATTATGGGCTGAATGTTTGTGGCTTGGCAAAATTCATACATTGGAATCCCCAAGGTAGGGTCTCTGAGAGATAATTAGGTACTGAGGTGTAACCCTCATCATGAAACCCATGTTAATAGTCCCATAGAAACAGGGTTCCCAACCCCAGGGCCACAGACAGGTACCAGTCTGTGGCCTATTAGGAACCAGGCCACACAGCAGAAGGTAAGTGGCTGGCAAGCAAGCATTACGGCCTGAGCTCCACCTCCTGTTGGATCAGTGGCAGCATTAGGTTCTTAAAGGAACGCAAACCCTATTGTGAACTGCACATTCGAAGGATCTAGGTTGTGTGCTCCTTATGAGAATCTAACTAATGCCTGATGATCTGAGATGGAACAGTTTCATCCTGAAGCCATCTCCCACCTACCACTCTGGAAAAACTGTCTTCCATTAAACTGGTTTCTGGTGCCAAAAAGCTTGGGGACAGCTGCCCTACATTGTTTTTTTTTAGCTAAACATACAAATTGACCCTTCTGGTCTTATGAACCTTACATTTGTTTTATCTGAGTTCCATCCTCAGGAACTGATCTTCAGGCCTCTCAAGAAAAGTATAAAAGAACTGAAACTTACCAGATCCCCACATCCAGACAGTGAGATGGTAGACCCCTCATTCATGATGATTGCTTCCCGGCTCCTCCCTAGTTCCCGCTTTCTTACATGTTGTTACATTTCTTTCTTGCTTTATAAACCCCTAGTTTTAGTTTAGTTTTTTAAAGTAGCTTTTTTATTGTTAAGCTGCAACATATATGGTTTAATACAACAAAACTAATTAAGTGACAAGTGATACACTGAATAATAAACACTTAAAACATTTTCCATTGGAAACATGTTAAGACGAATATGAGGTTCGTTACCATCTTGCTGCCATTTTGTTATGTTACATATCCCATGTTTTCTGTAACCATGCAGATGTGAATGGATGTTCGAATGATTAAATAAATGAAAAGTCCATTTACTGCAGGGAATCATTCCACAAGGCAGTCAAACTGTGTTTAGAGAACAAAACTATTCAAGAATTCTCCAGGTATTTAGGTTCATTTTAGAATCCATGAATCTAGACAGATTTGAGACTGAGCTCTCATCTCCTTGGCTGCAGCACTGGAGAAAGCTCTTCCTCCTTGGCCATCCTGGTTGGCATCCCAGTCATCGGCTTTCTCTGTGGGGAACTCCTGGTGTTTTGGTAACAATACATGGGATTAGTGTCCTCCCAAAAGGGACCTCAGAGGGTGCTCTGCTCTTTCCACCACATAAGGACACATCTGCACACAAGGAAGTGGGCCTCACCAGACAAGGGATCTGCCCACACCTGGATCCTGAACTATCCAGCCTTCAGAACTCTGAGAAATGAATGTCTGTAACTCACAGGCTATTTGCTTTGAGATAAGAGACTTATGCTAAATATCTTTTTCTCTTAATCTCTGCCTCACTGGCCTTGCTAGAGCTTAAAATACCATAAACAATGGCAAGGCAGGTTAATGGAACACACCCCATATGGAAATTCCACGTTGACAATTTATGTATATTAACTCATAGCATCCAGTCCACATTTTAATCCCATGAAGTGAGCGCCAAGATGCAAAAGAGTTAAATAAACTGCCCGAAGTCACTCAGCTAACAGAAAAGAGACAGATACCCAACACAGCTTAGGAAAACTCCAACACTAGATACCCCCTCCTTTTGTATCAGGGCATTGAAGGTTCCTAATCAAATGCAAGGAATCCACAGGAAGGGAAGAAGACCAGAACTCCTAGTGCACATGCTGGGTTCAGGCACAGTGCAGTAGGTAACAGGGGCGTCTGACACACTGGTCCCATCAGGCTTGTGGTGGCCAGGGAGGCCTGGGTAGCAGAAGCCCAAGAAGACTGCCTGAGACCTTAGTGACCTATGTGTTGCCCCAGTATGCCAGAACAACAACTGTCATTTTCTACATCTGCTATCTTGTGAAGAATGGCAACACAGGCTGGCTAAGCCATCATCAGACATTAAGAATTTAGTATAAATTAACTTGTTGAAGTAGGTATTCCCCCATCCAACCCCACTAAGCAGGTCAGGAAAGAATGAGTGAAAGGATAAGGAAAAGGCAAGTTTAGAGGGTGGAAGGGGCAGATTGAAGTGGGGTACCAGGGAACATGGTGTGGGGGGAGGAGGTTGAGGAAGAGCACAGAAGAAACGGGGTTCCTCAGTGAATACCCTAGACTGACTGAAGCCCAGCCTGGTCTGCCACTGCACGCATGAACCTTGCACTGCACACATGAACCGTCCACTACACACACGAACCTTGCACTGCACACATGAACCGTCCGCTACACACATGAAACTTGCACTGCACACATGAACCATCCACTACACACGAACTTTGCACTGCACACATGAACTGTCCACTACATACATGAACCATCTAGTCATCCTCATCTGAAACCCAGGGTTGTGTGAGACATGGCATGAGGTAAACTCCAGCTGGTTTCTTATAACTGGAAGTTGTTAATTTAATAATTCTCAGAAGATCTGAAAGGTAAAGAAGAGATGAATTAAGGGGAAGAAGTTTTCTCTGTTCTGCTGATACTTTTGGATTGCTTATACACGTAGAGGAGAATTATTATAAGAACCATATATATATATATAGAGAGAGAGAGAGAGAGTATATATATATTTATACATAAATATATGTATTTATATATATAAAGTATTTGTATATATAAAGTATATATTGTGTACCATATGTGTGTGTGTGTGTGTGTGTGTGTGTGTGATGTATACATCTGGTACAAAGTCTTAGTAATTTCTCACCTGGCCCTTACTTCTGTCTAGGGAGTTTATTAGCTTTAAATCTCCTGGGTTCAGGACCCTGTCTTATTCTAATGTCTTTGTGGACTTTGGTAGCTAGCACAGTATCTGGTGCATAGAAGACTCTAAGTAAACACTGGATGAATAAGTACATGGAAGAAGATTGATAGTTTTTAAAAGACATAATGCAAGTTGAAAGAAAAAGTTATCATATTCTTTATTTCGACTGACCCGCACTTTAAATAGCAATATAAGATCATTTAGTCATTTAATGTCCTTATCTACTTATTTTGCTAGGCCTGCATTCTCTAGCTGTCAAAAAGAAAAAGCTATGGTAATATCTAAATTATTACCCCAAGTAAGGAATAATTTAAACACATATGCACAGTTGGCCTAAGATTAATGAAAGCTTTCGATTTCTAGAGGGTTTTATAGTTAAAAAAAAATCATAGAAACTCAAAGCAGATCTTATTAATTTAAAAAAAAATTCCCAGTAGGGAAATTTATCTCTGACAATATTTAACTAAACAATAAGAAGATGATATTTCAACAAGTCATAGAAATTTCTATTCATTGTCCAAGAAAGAGAAATGCAACATTTTTATTTTAAATGCCAATATATCTCATATTTGTTTCATGGGACAGATACGCAGTGACTTTCACAGAGTAACCTGTAGAAGAGAAAATACCTGAGATGGAAGAGAGATGGGATGAGCCTTCAAAATCCAGACAATGACAGAGCTTTGAAGTGGTTATGAGACTTTCATATTATGGGTTATTATTTAGTCATGCTAGTTTCTGCCTTTCAAAATCAGTTTCCAGATGATCAAATATAAAGTCTTGTAATCAAAAGACATTTTATTGACTGCTTATTGGCATAAGAGTTCAGAATTCCCAGGATATCACTGCAGAAGAAAAAGTCCTATTTCATACTTCTGATACTACATGATTTTGTCATCAGTGTTTTGCTCTGTCACCAGGCTGGAGTGCAGTGGCGCAATCACGGCTCACTGTTGCCTTGACCTGTGGGGTTCAGGCAATCCCCCTACCTCAGCCTCCTGAGTAGCTGGAACTATAGGAATAAGCTACCATGCCTGGCTAACTTTTCTGTTTTGTTGTGGAGACTAGGTCTCCCTGTGTTGACCAGGCTGGTCTGAAACTCCTGGGCTCAAGTGATCCTCCCGCCTTGGCCCCTCAGAGTTGAATTTTTATCTCATATGTAATAATAGCATATGCTGACTGGATAAATCAACAACATTGTTATTTTCACCAGTCGACTTTTATGTTCTAAGAATTCTGCCCTTTCATGTGTGAGGAAGGCAAACTCACCATCAGCAACCTATCACATCCCATGAGCAAAATCATAATTATTTAAGAAAATAAATCCCAATAAGTTTGTCACAGATTATAGCAGTCATGAGGGGCTACGTCATAAAGAAATCACTTGAAAGATTTTGTCTTCATCACCTTTGATAAATCTACCGAGTAAAATGGAAAAGAGAGAATATGAGAAAAAGGAATGATAGGTTAATTGTTATCACATTACACTTTTAAAATGTTACCCCACCTGGCACCTCTTATCAGATGTTTCCTAAGCAAACTACCACAAGTGAACAAAGAACTTTAATTTGCAGAGGAACCAACTCCACACTATCATAATCAAGTCACTTCTTGTTGTCTCTTAATAATGAGCTGTCAGATGGCTTGCTTTGATTAAAAACAACAAAAACAACATCCTGGTATAAAAAGAACTGCTCATGTGACACTCCTTCCTCTTAGGATCTTCCCAATTTTTTTGAGACGAAGTCTTGCTCTGTCGCCAAGGTTGGAGCACAGTGGCGCGATCTTGGCTCACTGCAACCTTCGCCTCCTGGGTTCAAGGTTCAAGTAATTCTCCTGCCTCAGCCTCCCAAGTAGCTGGGATTACAGATGTCCACCACCATGGCCCGGCTATTTTTTTTATTTTTATTTTTTAGTAGAGACGAGGTTTCACCATGTTGGCCAGGCTGGTCTCTAACTCCTGACCTCAGGTGATCCACCCACCTCAGCCTCCCAAAGCGCTGGGATTATAGGTGTGAGCCACCGAGCCTGGACCCAATCTTTCTGATTCTCTCACTAACCTAGCTGTGGTTCACCTAGCATGGAATTCAATCTTGAAATCTTTAAACATCATTCCTCCAGTTGCAGGAATTGTGGCCTTATTATAAACCAAAGTCTTTATCATTCCTTGTTATAAATAGATTATTATTTATCAAGGCTAGGTTTCTAGCTGCCATTGGAGTCTTGTCTTTCTCTCCTGCCATCTCTACCCCTTATTGCCCCAGGGCAGGACGTGGGGCTCTGCAGCATATGGCCTTATGAATCTTCCTCAAGTACCCAATTACCCCGCTCTGCAGCCCTGTGAGGGTCCTGACAGCTGCATGCAGGATGCAGCCGGCTGTCAGAGGTGAAAGACTGCAGGCAACCTCCCATTCCTCACCAGCTTCCCTTACCACATGGGGGAGAAGAGCGCACACACTGAAAGGACTTCGTTAGGGATGCCACAGAGGTCAAAGACTGCTTAGAAGAAAAGGCTGAGGTGAAAATTTAAAAAAGGGAAGGTGCCAGTGTGGTCCAGACAGGTGCTCGTGCTCTCACAGGGGCAGAATTGAAAGGCTCCTTGCCCAGGCCTCGGGTAGCTATTGTTGGAGAGAGTGCACACTCAGGCTGATTTTAATTGAGATCAATTTAACAAGTACCATCTTCTGCAAAGTCCTTCAATTGATTGAAAACCAAATGAAGCTCTTCTGAGTGGTGACAGGTTTTTCTGTCATCTTTCCCCACTACGATAATTTTCTGAACTTTTGGAGATTGTATGCTAAAGAGACAGCACTTACTCTGGGCTAATTTCTGCAGGTATATTTTAACATCATTATTTTTTAGTTGTACTTTTGTGAACCTAACCAGTAACCTCAATTATTTGTCAACTTCAAACACTTATTAGTGGGTCAGAATCACCAAAGACCCCAGCATTCGAGCTGTTGCCTAGAGAGCAGCCTCTCTAAAGATTCAGTGATTGCACTGCAGGGGTCACAGGACCACACTTGTGTCACTGGCCAATTGCATCTTAAAAGGTGTTTGTTACAATTAGTCATGATTTAGAGAATGGACTTGGGGCCACACTTCTCCAAATGAGTGTAATGATGACCTGTGTCCTATGATGATATCAAATAATAACCAGGGACATTTCATAGTGAATGTAAGATGTAAGACCGTCTTGGTGTTTATCTAGACTTACCTAAGATTGCACATGCAGGACAAACCCCTTTCTATTTAACAAAACTGCTAAATAAATGATGACTCCAATGACTGACAAAATGAGGCCCTGAGAAAAGAGAAAATACATTCTATTTGGAATTTTACGTGTCATAGGAAACAGCTCCTTGTATCAAGACCAGGATAAGATCAACATTTCTATTTAATTGCGTCATGAGGGATTTAAGATTTACAACACAAAGGAGGTAATTATTTTAAGTGTTGCGCGGGGTTGAAATACACCATACGAAAGACAGCCATAGATGTTCTCCTCTAGAGAATTTGATGAACAATGAACAAACATGAGATGTGGCTCTAAAGTATGGAAAGCTCCTTTTTAAACAACTGCACTAGGATGTCCACATTTCAGTAAGTTACCATCCACTTCAAATAATCACTCAGATAGTTTTTAGAAGAACCATGTGAGATAATGTGGAAAAATCATGTTTACTACCTGGCACTCAGTAAGGGGTGTGTGTTTGTGTGTGTGCGTGTGTGTGTGTATGTGTCTGTGTGTGTGTGTCACATACATCCTACTTATATCTGAAGGCCAATAAGGCTCTAACTGTTCAAATTCCAAGTGTTCTGAATTTCCTCTGAATTATTTTCAGAACTTTCAGTCCGTTCTCTTTAGCAAGGTTTATGTAGTACTTAATATCTGCAAAGAACAATCTTAGACTAGAAAAACTTCCTGTGACATTGGACTTGGTTTCTGGACAGCATTGTTATTCAGAACTGAAAATAATAAGAGTCTCAAATAAGCAAGTCAAAAAATACCATTTAGGGCCAAGATGGAGATAAACACTATCAAAGCAAGGAGATAGTTGCTTCGGTGGCTTTCTGCCTAAGCTTAAAGACAACTCCAAAAGAGGAGTTACAAGATTGTTTGAGTAATGATGGCTTCAGCAGAGTAAATATGTAGCTTCCCAAGCTGGCACATTAAAACCAGGGTTTGTTAAATACACATTTTTATCACTATAAATCAAGCATTACTCTTTTAGGTAACAATCTCTTGGTATATCTGAACATCATAGCTGAAAACAATTATAAATGTTTAGTATATATGTCTATAGTTTGGAGAAAAGAAGAGATTTTGTGTTAATTAATGACTGAATAAAATAAAAATACACTGAGAAAAAGAGTGGTTGCCTTCTGCTAGGGAATAGAGTTAAGTGTGTCTTTAAATAATAGATACCTGAGGCTGGGTGTAGAGGCTCACACCTGTTACCCAAGAACTTTGGGAAGCCAAGGCAGGTGGATTAACTGAGGTCAGGATTTCAAAACCAGCCTGACTAACATAGCAAAACCCCATCTCTACTAAAAATACAAAATTAGCCAGGTGAGGTGGCGCATACCTGTAATCCCAGCTACTTGGGAGGCTGAGGCAGGAGAATCACTTGAACTCTGGATGGGGGAGGAGGATGCAGTAAGCTGAGATCATGCTATTGCACTCCAGCCCAGTCAACAAGAGCAAAACTTTGTCCCCCCTCTCCACCCCAAAAAAGATACCTGAAACCTGAAAGGAAATAAAGGGACCATCTGGAGATTCTGTGCTAAAAGAAATCACATTTATTCTGGGTTAAACTCTGTATGTGTATTTTATAAAATTATTATTTGAGTCAGATGGTGAATGCCAACATCTGGAATTCTAGGCCAATTCTCTCATTTCCAGGGAGAAAACATAAAATTCAGAGAAGTTAACTGTTTTGTCCAACCACATGGATGAAAATAGAAGAATGAAAAAAACTAAATCAAAGTCTTCTCATTCAAAATTTCCACTGTACTTTGTTGTTCTAGAAATGGGATTTATTTAATTATTTATTTTTTGAGACAGAGTCTCACTGGGTGGCCCAGACTGGAGTCCAGTGATGTGATCTCAGCTCACTGCAACCTCTACCCCCTGGGTCCCAGTTGATTCTCATGCCTCAGCCTCTCGAGTAGCTGGAACTACAGGCACGTACCACCATTCCTGGCTAATTTTTAATTTTTACATTTTTAGTAGATATGGGGTTTCACCATGTTGGCCAGGGGATTCTCAAACTCCTGACCTAAAGTGATCTGCCCGCCTCAGCCTCCCAAAGTGCTGGGATTACAGGTGTGAGCCACCAGTCCCAGCCTAGAAATGGGATTTAAAGAGACATATTTAAAATTTTTTTTAACTATTTATGACATAGGTCAGCATTAGTTTACAAGTAGCTAAATAGCTAAAGTTTTTTAATTTTAAAAAAGTAATAAATGTATCAATTGAAGTGCCACAGAGTATAATGTAGCTACAGTGGTTTGTATGGTTGAAGAGTTATGATTAGATTTCAGAAAATAAATATCCTAAATTTCCATGTAATAAAACCATTTCATTTATTGTTACATGTGATTATATTCTATTTATTTATAACATGTCTCCAACAACACTTTGATTCAAAATTGCACTGCTTTGTACTTTAGGGTGGAACTTTTTAAACCAAAAGATATTTTTAAGTATCTTCAAATAGGCCCCACTTTGCAGACCTCAGCCAAACTATTAACTATCAAGGAAATAGAATTTTCTTTCAAATTTTTTCCAAAATAGCACTATAGTACTCTTTTCACATTGATTTCCAGACAGAATTACTTTTTAAGAGATGAAAGAAATTTAAAAGATTTTGAATTCAACCTCACAAGCATCACCCTGTGAATGTGCCACATCCCACTCCACACACAGTTAAATTTCAGCAGAGTGAAATCATTCACCGTATCTATTTCCTAGAAAGGCCTGAAGCATCAAGAAACAGAATTGTTTTCTACAATAAGTAATTGTTCTCTTAAAGCACCAGCATAGCTTCTCTCTTTCCAAAATTGCATTACTGCCATTTTTAATGAGTTACTATAAAGATGCACTTGCAAAGATATCTGACTACCTAGAAAAAAAGAAAAAAAAAAGCCTTTTTGGTCACTTCCTTTTCAGTTTCTTTGATTGGGAAAGGGAAAGAGAGTTAGCAGAGATAAGTACCTAGTAATTTCTATGTTTTATATACACTCTGTTTTTAATCTTCCTACTAGCAAAGTAAGGTATTGTCACTGTTATACATATAAGGATAATGATACTCAGAGAGGTTCATTAGATTTTCCAAGGTAATTAGTTGGTATATTTTGGAAGTATGACTGAAGCCCATTCTTTCTGAGCTGACTCTTTCCATTTTAGTATTAAATGAATTTAGAGTAACTGTAATGGTAAACAGAGTTTGCATTTGCCTGACACTTTCCAAGTCAAACACCTGGCCTTGAATACCTTGGATGCACTCTCTTGCCTATCACCTTTATGCTGCGTCTTACTGGCCCCTGAGTGGATTTTGTCTTGCTCCTCTTTCCTGCTGACTTCTATCTTATTATAACTTTCTAGGACTTTCAAGAAACCCTACTCCTTCAATTCAAAGGCTAACCAAAGAAACCAAACCAGGAAAACATGCCAAAAAAGAGCCTACTTCAAAGAATTCAAGAGAAACACACACTTTCACTACTTAATACACTGAAAAATCTAAAAAGGATCTCAAGTGAGCTAGGGTGATATCTCAAGACAGATTTTGGTGCCTCATAAACTATATTAAGTAGGTTTCTGACTAGTTTTCTTATTAAAGAATGAAGCCAGGATTTTGAACTTTGGCAATGATGGACTAATTTGTTACAAGCAAAAACTGTCCCACCTGGAACACCATGATAATCTGGACCCCAAACATTTCCATTTTAAGTGTTGGGGAGTTAATGAAGCAGCAAAGACTTGACAAGCAAAATCCTTAGGACGAGAGAAGTTTGGAGAAGTGAATCTGATAGCTAGCATGGTGTTTCCTTTGAGGCACTTGAGTAGAAACTGAGAAGCTGCAAAGAACTTCTGGTCGTTTTAAAAACCAAGAACAACAAAAACTGGCCTTCAAGGTCCACTGCTATTCAGGTGAGAACCTCTCCCAATAAAGGCTCTAAGCTAAAACTAAGAATGAACTAGAAATAGACCAGCATTCTAAAACCAAATTTCAAATCAACTCAATCCCTCGTTGGATTAAAGCAAACTCCTTTATCCTAAGTGCTGCCTGAAATAAAAGTATGCCTTTTTTAGATAAAGATAACTATCATAGAGAATCTCAAATTATCTCTACATTTTAGAGTGTTATATTTGGCAATAAATAAAAAATTACCAAGAATATTAGGTGACAAAACAAAATAAAAAAAAAAGAAACACACAAAAAGTGCACACAAGAAAGACAATATAAAGTGACAGATTTTAAATATCAGATATAAAATTTTTAAAACCAAGATTAATATGATTAAAATTCATAAAATGCAGAATTTTAGCAGGAACTCAAAACTAAAACAAAAAGGAAAGAAAGGAGAAAAAGAGAAACAAAGGAAATAGAGCCAAATGGATGTAAAAAAGAGAAAAAGAGCATATGAGACCCTGTGAAAAGTTCTGACATATATGTAATCAAAGTCCCAGATGGAGAGAAGAAAGAAAATGGCGCAGAAGAAACATACATGAAGAGGTGAAGCTGAAATTTTCATCTAAAGCTGATGAAAGACTTAAACCACAGTTCCACGTTAGGTGATTTTCAAGCAGGAAAATCAGACTTAAACATGTCACATTACTGTTTCACGTTGCCACTTAAAGGGATAAAAACATGCTACTCTCAAAGAAGCTGCAATAAAACTTACAGCTGACTTCTTAGCAGAAACTGTACAAGCCAGATGACAACTGAATCACATCTGCAAAAGGCTAAAAGTGAGTAACAGGCAACAATATTCTGCATGTGTAACAACATCCTTCATAAACAAAATGTCCTTTATAAATGAAGATAAAAAGCAAACATTTTAATACAAATAAAAACTAATAGCCTTGACCAGAAGTCTGCATTACAGATTCATGGTTATTCCTCAGCCAGGGGTAAATGATTCCAGATGGAAATATGAAGAAGGAATGAAGTGCACTTTGAGAGGCCAAGGTGGGCAGATTGCTTGAGCCCAGGAGTTCAAGATCAGCCTGGGCAAAATGGCAAAATGCCATCTCTTCAAAGAATGCAAAAATTCTCCGGGTATGGTGGTGCATGTCTGTGGTCACAGCAGCTCAGGAGGCTGAGGTGAGAGCATCGCTTGAGCCTGGGAGGTCAGGGTTACAGTGAACCCAGATCACATCACCGTACTCCAGCCTGGGTAACAGAGTGAGATCACCTCC